>NW_005187524.1:197581-215244 GCF_000239375.1 Pundamilia nyererei
TGAGGGCTTCAGCTTCCGGGTAACATGGAAATGACGTCATTCACGTAGATTACTGATTGGCAGCGCTAACTTGAAATTTCGAGTTGCTTTTCTCAAAATTTTGAGTTAATATGTCGAAATTTCGAGAAAATAACTCGAAATTTCGAGAAAATAACTCGAAATTTCGAGAAAATAACTCGAAATATCGAGAAAATAACTCGAAATTTCGAGAAAATAACTCGAAATATCGAGAAAATAACTCGAAATTTTGAGTTATGGATCCTTTTTTTTTTTTTTAGTGGCGGAAACGGGCTTCCATAGATGGGGTGTGCAGTTCTATGCAGTAAACTTCAGAAATGTGGAATCTGCCCCCCAACCAAAAAAAAAAAAAGATTTTCATAAAATTAGGGGAAAGTAATGAACTATTAAGCTGAGAAAATAATGTTAAAGTTTAATCCCAAACAAAACATTGCCTGTTTTGGCCTAAAGTCTGAGCTAAACTTACAATAACATGCAGGTGGTGCTCTGCGTCACTTTAAATCGTTTTCAAGGTCAGCGTTTGCAAATGGAGAAATGCTACGTGTTGACATAGTTGTAATGCAGATTAATATGCTGGCATTTCTGGGACTGCACGGAAACATTTAAAAAGGTTTATCCAGGAGCTGTTTGTCAAAGCATCACATCGCTCCCAGTCATCCCAGAAACTGTTGGATCTGCATGGGGGACTACTGAGAAGCCGAGCAGCCCTCTTGGCTTCGAGACTGTGGGACTCCTCATTGTATTGTTTTCACTCTGCCTATTTATGGCGCATTCTTAATTTTGTTTCACACGCACTCCTTTCCTCCCGCTCTCTTGGGTTATTTCACAGAGCGCTCCGTGGCTCCTTGATGAGGGGCAAAAACACGGCTGCTATGAAAAGCCCCCGACTTCTTAAGGCTTTCTTTCTAAACTGGCCCTTTCTTCTCCACCTGAAAGGTTCCTTCAGATTCTAGTTTAAGGCATTGTGAATACTAATTTCTCTCTATTAAAAAGCCCTCATATCCCTGCCATGCTCTCATTTGAATGACAGACTCAGGGGAGACCTCTTAATTCCTTTATAGTGGGATTCAAGACCCTTCACTTCAAAAAGTATAAATCATACTCCCAAATGAATGAGGGAGAGGGGGATTGACGAGAGGGGCTTCTGATGTGTCCCATTGGACGGCACGAGCTGAATCCATCTCCCCAAGCTGCTCAATTCCGCTCTCCAGCGAGATGGCAGCTTTGTCCCGATGACCCAGCTTTGCACACATTGCACCCATTTGGGTACTTTAGACTTTCTCCACAATGCTCTTGCATACAAACAGTTAGAAATGTTGTTCGGCATGACAACGAGAGCCGTCGCTCGTGGCCGTTCTCGACAAACTTTAGACAAACCGTCAGTTTGAGATTCGCATAATTTGTTTTGTAACTCTCACCTGTGTTATAAGTTTCCAGCCCCCACACCGCACGCGTGACTTTTCTTTGTTTAGACACCCTTGAGAGAAAGTGAATTCTCCGTGGCCAGAGTTTGAGCATTTAATCTTGTGCTGTATTGTTGGGATGATATTGTGATTTTTGTTGTACGCAAGCTGACAGCAGCAATCACACATTTGATATTAAGTGATAAAGGCTGCGTAAGGTTGCATGCCATTTATCCTCGCATCTGCGCGTGAATGGGCGCAATGCTTTGTGGGATTTTGGCTGTAATGCTCTGAGCCGCGTTAAAATGCACAACCATCTCCCACCTGAGCCAGGCGGCAGCAGCTTTTATCTATTGACTTATTTATTCCTAAATGACACTTGTGCTGTGAGATAAATCATAGTCTTATGCCATCCCTATCCCAGTTTTCTTTTTAATTGTGAGATCACAGTGTCAGCAGTTAGTATATTGGTGTGAGTGGCCTATTGATTATTGATTTGGAGCTATTGATTATGTTCCCTGGAGACCCTAATCCTTTCTGATTCATTTGAATGCCTCTATTAATCTTGAGATCCTGCTCACACCTGAAGCGCCATGTAACCTAATGAAAATAGATGGCCATTTTGTAACAGCGGCCTTTCACTCCTCTTTTGATTTATTATTTTTAATTGATATATTTGCTTTTGGATGTGGGCGCCAAAATTACAATTGACCCTGTGTCAGTGCTGTTTTACCCCGCTCTCTTAGAGACTGCACTGCATTTAAAAGTGTCTCATGTGACCTGAAAAAAATCTATTTTGGACACTTTTCCCCCCTCAGTGTCCTTGTGGTAGAATTTAGTAGTTGCCGACCATCTCTGTTACTTTGTACTTGTTTTCTCTTTGCTCATTACCTCTGAGTCAATCTTTGCTTTCTCATTACAGTTTCAGTAAATGTAGGCCGTCATCTGTCAAGCTGTTAAAGCTGATGAAGAAACAGATGTTAAATAATAACACTATTGTGCTTTTTTTAAGCATTTCTCTCAGTTTTGCAGTGAGCCATGTAAAAGGCTTATACAAAGCCTTTGGTTTCTGCTCTGAGATGAATGGTAGTGTTTTTCCTTGGTTAATGAGGCAGCTGATGGTATTCTCATGTTTGATTAGTATTGTGCTGAGTGGCTCACTGGGCCCCTGGCGGGCTTGAAGTGACTCTGCATCTTAGCTCTCTGTAACGCCGGGGTGGGCGGGCGGGCGCTTGAGGAGGGGGCCAACATGTCTGGGCCTCAGCGCGAGGAGAAAAGAGATGGAGGGATGGACCACCACACATTAAGACCAAATGCATCAGGGTATTACTTTTAATACCGCGGGCGTGCCTTGTGAAATAATGCGACGTTTAAATGTGGATCGATTTTAGAATTAAAAAGTTAGTTTGCAAAGATTTACTGTGAGGAGTTCAATGCCTGAGCTCTTTATCAGGGGCGCAAATGGCTGGTTATGTGCTGTCCGACAGAGGTACGATTGAGGGATCGATAGGCGCGTGATTTACTAACTGGAGTACAGGTAATCAATAAGTATAAAAGTAAATGAAATATGCATTACTGGGATTTTATTAGAGAGGGGTAGCAGGGAGAGAATAACGGTCAGGCCATTTATTTTTATATCTATTGATTATACAACATAGAGACTTCGCTCAAAGCATGCTCCACACAGCTCTCAACGCCCAGCGCCTGCACACCCGTCATGTGATTTATGGGTGCTGAGGTCATGGAACACGCCGCAGTTAAAAGGCTGGTCTGACGGGGCCTCATTGTAGCATGTGCCTGTTAGGGCTGAGCTTTAGGTAGCCACAGTCTTGGTTTGTACCAGCTAAAAAAGAGAGAGAGATCTTTTATGCATCCTTGTTGTTGAGCTGCCATGAATTCATTTTTACATTTTTATCCATATTTTCATAAAGGATGCTTATCATTCTTTATGGTGCTAAATTAGCTCAAATATTTAAGTCTGTCAGCGTCTCTTATCAGGGTTCACTCATCCTCTCTCTGCTCTACACAAACACTCGCACTGCCCTGATCACATCAGCTGCTGCCAACCCCCTTGTGATGGAACAGACCTTGACCTTAACTTTACATCTCAGAAGTCAGGGCTATTAAGCTCATGGGGGAGCTTTTCCTATTTCAGGGCCCCTGACATATGACACACAGGAGGCACAGAGCAGGTGTAATTTGTTTATGTGAACTCTGCGATGACTCGGGCGCTCGCACCCCAGCATCTCACATTATTCTTGTGAAAATATACATTAATGAAGAAAAATTAACACACGGCAAAGTTGTATTGAGGTGAAACGTGAAGCTGCAGCGTTTGCAAATGTGCAGCGGTTGCATTTATCGACTTTTGCGAAACTATTAAATTTCTTCATGTTTATGTGTTTATTCTAGGTCGGAGCTGCATCATAATATTGTGAGTAATGTGTTGTTTTTTTCCCTCTCTGTGTCTCACTCAGACAGACTAGTTTCACTCCAGGACTGCTGTTCACAGGAGACGTGAGGAAGCGGAGGGAAACCGAAGCTGTGTCCATCACTTCATCAGGTAACACTCTCCACCCCAGTTTAGCACGTGACACAGCTCAGAGAATGAGGTAAAAGTATCATGTTTGAATTGCAAAAACTTTATACCTTTGCGTTTTGTTTGTTTTTTAGCCATGCTGCGAGTAAAGCTACTTCGATGTCACTGCACCTCAATAATGAACTCTAATTACTTAATTGATGCCCTCACTTTTCCTCCAGTTCCAAAAAGATTTGTTTAAATTTAGTGAATGATTCAGGAGTTAAATGTAGCGTTCAAAATGGTGATAGGTGATTTTTTAACTATTTTCCTTTCTATAACACCTTTAGTTTGTAAGTTTTGCCTCTGTATAAAACCATGGTAGATTTTCTTTTATACAGTCAATATGTTACATATGTGGTTGAACTCCGTTTTAATAGGAATTAGAGCCATTTTTACCCCTCAGCTGTAAAAGGCTGACGGGGTATAGCCATCATGCTGCTGGGCGGGCGAGTCGGGGGAGTGGACACCTAAGTTTGTAAATGCGATACCTCGAGAATGAGGTGACATAGGAGCTCCAAATACAATAGACGTAGCTCCTAAAAATGTCAGACCTCAGTTTGAATCTCAGTGACCTTGGCCTCAAGTTTAAGGTTGGAGGTCAAGATTTCTGGAATTTTCAAGTTGATACCACAAGTGCATTTACTAAACACTCTGGATGATTTTGAATCTTCAAGGTCACAGTAACATTTTCTAAAAATCACTTGAGAACAAGATGATGCTGGATTTTGAAATTGATACCATGGGTATCTATTTTCATGCATAGTCCCTCATTTTCAGAGGCTTACAGACTATTTGTACAATTACCAAGTCGTTTCATGGCCAAACGAGGCATGCTCCCTTCTGTTTTTTTATGACATCTTAAGTAGATAAAAGATCTGAGGTTTATTCCAAGGGTCAGATTTACTAACATGTTGCACCAGCAAAAATTACTTTTGGTACTACAAGGAAAGTGCGGTGACAAGATTCCATGTAAGAGGTGAGAACTCAGAGATTTAAAAACAGACGTGAATGCAGAGAGACCCACAAAGAAGAAGCAAAGCAGAACATCTCATTGGAGGAAACAGCATTTGGTGCTGTCTGTGGTTTCTACACTTCAGGCAGTTAGTGTCTGCTGCAGATTTTCAGCCATGCATTAAAAACAGTCCTTTAAAATTTAAAGTCATGTGAGTTTGTAGAGCTTGCAGAGAACCTCTGAATGCTTCAGCTTTAACGTGACTTTACAAGGTGAGAGCATTAAAAAGTGCATCATTGCATAGGAGTCAGATTTGCAGGGGGATAATAATACTGAGCCTTTTATTTCTGAAGTAATTCTGTTATTGTGTGTTATTTATGGTTTCTAAAGGAAAGTATGTTTAGAATTGCCCCAAAATCCCTCACTTGTAGGAAAAGCATTTGACAAACTTTTCATTTCAATGTGGCGGGGGGCTAATAATTTTCTCCTCATCTCTACATCTATACCCCCTTTTATATTTGACTGCATTTACTTATGTACTCATGAGCTGTGTTTGGTCACAGTTGCCTTACACTCCGAGCAGCCAGCGTTGCGTGTGTGCTTAGACCAGTGGAGCTGCCTTTTTTCATTAGACTGATGGCTCGGGGCCTTTTGTCTTTGCCGGATTGAAATCTGAATTGGTTTGTCCACCTTTTCTTCTCGCGTCCCCTCTGTGTGCTCCACTCCTGCAGCTGCTGTTTGTCATTTAAATAACAAATGCTGGTGGTTCTCTGATTTAGTGAGGGGTGCAGGCCTCTGATGTATATTAATATTGCTCCACAGTGCACTGTACCAGGGTCCATCATTCATTTGGATAAAAGAGGTGGAATTTAAAAACAGCCACTGCTTTACATGGATACAGATTGCATCCATTTATTGCAACGAGTGATGGAGGGGCCAGCGGCTCCGTCCTTCACCTCCCAAGTGCTAAACTGCTTCACATAAAAGTAAAAAAAAAAAGGACGGACCCGTGGCCCCTAAGGCCCTCTGATACTCAGCATGCGGAACGAGGGGCATACCTTGTTTGTCAAAGGTTAACAGGCCCACAGTCTACTGTAGTCATTCTTCATATGTTATTGTGATGTAATCTTTGTGTAAAAATGATCATAAAGCTTTTTTAAAAAAAAATAAATATATTTATCATCTTATATGTAAAAGACAGAAGTAGAGTCCCTGATATGCACATCCCCCTCAGCCCTGTTCAGAGTGTTTTCCTGCTTCTTGAGTCTAGTGCCCCCTGTCCACCATGATTTATCATGCATCCCATGTCGTCCAATGTCAGTTTCTGCAGCTGCAACTGCTCTGTATAAATCTTTACTTTGGCAGCCTGCTGCACCATGTCTCTCCTCAGTAATCTCACCTCCCACCAGGAGATGCACATTCACCCTGACAAGCTTTCACACGCTCTGTGTAAAAATTTTTGGTTTGCTGCCGTTGTGACACGAGCGCGTATAGATTCGGTGATTTATCGAGCAGAAGCGCTGTCTGGTAAACATCTTGTTTGCATGGAAAGATTGTTTACTGCATTCAGTAAAAAGCGCAGCACGGCTCGCCGTGTTGCGTTTAGTGAACACGACAGCTGAGTCTTCGAGTTAGCCAGAGGAAGTGGATTGCTGTATGTGTTAGTGGCTGATTTGAAACTCTGTAATCAGGAGTGAAAATAGTCTGCGACTGAAGGTATCCTCCAGGACTCTATAGGGAATCACTGAGGTGGTACCCAGCTGTTGCTTTGTCTTCTTTCTTTAACCTTTTAGCACCTTCACGGCAGTGCTTGAAGCCTGTTGTGGAAAAAAAAAAGACAACAACTTATCAAGCCAGGTATCTGTTTGGATTAGATGACCACTCGATTTCTCAGCCTTAAATTGACCATTTTCTACTTTTCTCACCACCTCCATCCACCCAGAAATCCAACCGAGCGCCTACTAGATTTGGAATAAAGAAAACCTTCTTTCTGCTCTATAGGATTTGAAAAGTATTTTTAAAAAAGTGATTACAAAAATGCAAAATCAAAGTTTGCAATTATAAATGTATTAATAATTGCATTGGCTTTTATTAGCGAATTGTGCATTTTAGCACATGGCGCTCATTGATGGTGAATTAGTATGAAGAGCATGTACACGCTACACAATTGGGGGATTATTTGTGAGTCAAGAGATGAATCAAGAAGTGTAAAGATCTTGATGGAATTTAATATCCTTGGCTGGCCTGACACACAGACTAATTAATTATTGCAATTTTACTCCTCCCCTGCTGTCTCGCACAATGCCCTTCATCTTTATCTCTATAAAGTCGATGCTAGTTTAAAAAAAAAGCCTTAATTTCTGTAGTGTGTTAGACGTCAGGAAGATTTTGTCTAAATAAGTGCGGTTGAAGTCAGTTTGCGCTTAACCTTGTCAGACCGCTTGTTATCTTTATATGTTGGTAAGTACCACATGTGGGTGTCCATGTGGAGGCCTGCCCCACGGTCAGCTTTGCTGCCTCTCCTCTCCCCCTCTGTCTTCATGTGTCTCCTTGCCTGAGCGAGACGGCTGCGTGACAGATCACCTGCATTGGAGGCCCGCCGTGTTCCTGCCCGGTCCGGCCCCCTCTCATTAATGCCCAGGCTGGTGCGAGGGCCGTATGGCAGCACAAGACAAATAACGCTACCGCTCAGCCATCACTTCTGCTGACAGAAATGCAGCCCACCGCACTATTTCGCCCTCTCCGGCTCCACTCCACACCCTGCTCTTGTCCTTCAACCCCCCCTCCGTCTCCACCTGCACCTGCCTGCACGGCTCTACCAAACTTTCATGGCGTGCTTTTTTTCTTTTTTTCAACTGTTGCTGGAGGCCCAGCTTAACACTGAAACCCACATGAGTTGATGTGCTATAACCACAAACCTGCTGCGGCTGTAACCTCTCTGATTGTTTTTCTTTTTTTGTATTCTGTCATTCTTCTGGAGGTAGATTTACCCGGCTAGACTGTCAGGTGCTTCTTGTTTGTGTGCAACCCTTCTCACCAGGAGGTCTGATTTGAACGTCCCTTTTTTTTTTTTTTTGCAAAAAGAGCAGAGTGTGTGTGTGTGTGTGTTAGTACACGGAAGAGAGAGAGAAACACAAAGGCTAATCATTAAAGAGCTATTCAGCCCTGTTCATTTAAGTGTGGGAATCAGCAGGCCCATTACTGTCAATGTGTAATTAGCTGATTAATAAAGGGGGGGAAGGGGAGTGCTCCAGGAAGGCCTGCAATGATTGTTTTTAGAGAGCATCACATGAGAGCTTATTAAGATGGTTCCATTCAACTTCCCATTATCGTCCACAATAAATGTATGTACTGTAATTCTCCCATTGACTGAAAACCTTTGCATTGTAATGTCTTTATTGACCTTGATGTAAAACCAGTTGAGTGCAGGTGGTAATCTTTTATTCATCATTTTTAGATTACCTTGTAATCACATTAATACACTAAGATGCTATGGTTGGATGCTATTTTTATATTATTATATGAAAAGTATAGTTGCTACAAAGACGACATGTTGTCAGCATGTTTTGGACCTCCATCGTGCACTAAATGCACTAAATGCTGTCAGTGGTGACAGCTCTGGGCTGCAAAGTTTACCATGCGCTCTTTACTGTTGAGTTAATACATTCAAAATGGGATTTGGCATTTTTTTGGTAGAAATAAGCAGGGCTTAGTAAACATGTTGATTTAGATAGTGTTAAACCTGTGTATTCTCACTGAGTACTTTAATAGGTATAGTTGTTAATATGATTTTAAATGCAAATCAGCCAATCACATGGCAGCAACTCAGTGCATTTAGGGATTAAAATGTGATCGAGATGACCTGGTTAACTTTAAACCGAGCATCAGAATAGGGAAAAAAGGTGATTTCAGTGACGTTGAATTTGGTATGGTTTTTGACATGAGTCAGGCTGGTTTGACTATTTCAGAAATATTTGTTCCCACATATCCATCTCTATGGTTCACAGAGAATTGTTAAAAACGAGAAAATATCCAGGTCAGTGGGGGAAAATGCCTCCTCGATGGCAGACTGGTTTGAGCTAATAGGAAGGTGCCAGTAACTCAAATAATCACTTGGTTCAACCAAGGTAGCAGAAAAGCATCTCTGAATGCACAACGCTGGACCTTGAAGCTACACTGGGCGCTACTCCTGTCAGCTAAAAACAGGAAACCGAGGCAACAGTTTGCACAGGCTCACCAAAAGTGGACAATAGGAGATTGGAAAAACATTTCCTGATCTGATGAGTCTCCATTTCTGCTGCAGCATTCAGCTGATAGGGTCAGAATTTAGTGTAAACAACAACATGAAAGCATGGCGCAATCCTGCCCTGTATTAACAGTTGAGCATTGTTTAAATGCCACAGGCCACCTGAGTATTGCTGCTCACCATGCCTATCCCTTCTTGACCCCAGTGTACCCATTGTCTGATGTTTGCTTCCTGCAGGGTAACGCACAATGTCACAAAACCTCAAATCAACTCAAACTGGTTTCTTGAACATGTCCTCAAATGGCCTCAACAGTCACCAGATCTCAATCGAGTGCACCTCTGGGATGTGATGGAGTGGGACATTTGCATCATGGATGTGCAGTCGATAAATCTGCAGCAGCTGTGTGACGCTGTCATATCAATATTTATACACAATCATACTGTGAGTTTGAACTGAAGACGAACCTAAAGTTTTTCAGCGTAAGCATTTATTATGTTGTTTTTGTAGCATTTTCAGTTAAAGACTAAATAATTGGCAAAACACTTTATTCTATTTTGTTTTTCAATTTTACACAGTATTTATTTTTGTTCTATATCTAAAACTATATCTATATCCTACCAAAGCAGTGATTTATAAAAGGAAGCAAGATAATTTATCAGTTGATATGAAGAAAAATATTGTAGTTTTTATGCCATCTAATGGACTAGCTCATTTAATCTGAAGTAAAACTTTGAATTCAGGACTTACATTTCAGGATTTCCAGATAAAAACACACATATATTAAAGATCGGAGCACTTCCTCCACCACTGCATTCAATGTAATTGGCTGAATATGAGAAACATGAAGACTGATTATTCCACCAGCAGGAATGTTCCAACTTTAAAGCGTTTTAAAATAGTAGTATTAACGTATGAAAAATATTTATTTATTTAAATGTTTGCTGATTTGATTGGAAATACAAATGTGCATACTCCTCAGCAGCAACCAGTCATCATTCCCTCAGGAAATATTAATCATTTACCTTAACCTAAACATGACCTTGACTTTGAGTTAGTATCTGGTGTGTCTTATGCATTTTAACATACTCAGACTTAAGTGTTTCCTGCTGTTTTTTCCTATTTGTCCAGTAAGAAATCCCCTGAATTTTGATCAAGTCCTCTGACTATGTTTAACCCGAATGTTTGTGTTGAACCTCAGCAACAGTTAGTCATCATTCCCTCAAGAAATATTAATCAATTATCTTGGCTGCTGGATCAGTTTGGAGAAGAAGTCATCTGGAAAGAGCCACAAGCAGATATAAGGAGAACCAGCAAAAGCACATACCAGTGAATGCTGTAATGCCTAATCCTTTGAGACAGCCCCGAGCCACAATGTCACTTCTAGTTCCCTTGTCCTATGTTATGGGACTGCCTGGCAAATGTCTTGTGTGACCGCCGCTAACTTTTTTTTTTTTGGTGGGGAGGGTGGGCGGAGATCAGGAGAGATTTATTTATCAAAGTGAAGTAGGAAAAGCAGGAAGGCATGTTAGCGAGTGCAATTGTTTTAGAGTTCCTCTGTTTTCCACGAAAATTGGTCCCGGCTCTCTTTCTGATATTTCTCTTCACTCGCGGCGAGAAAAAAGCTTTTAAGGTGCACGAGATCAAGAGAAAATGGGATCCTTTAAAAAGGAAGGTCATCAGCGAGATGTGAAGTGTGATGAATTAAGAGTTCAGAAACACAATCAAACCACCATAAGAGAAGCACAGATAGGTTTCGTTTTTTAATAACGTCTACAGTCATATGGGGGTGAAGCGGGTTTGCCTCACGTGACCCAAAATTAATATTTAACCTATTAGAAGAGGATTGCTTCAAAGTTTTATTTCCATCTACCTAAACCAGGGAGCGATCTGTGAGTCATGTACTAAATTTAATCATTTTTGAGAGGCTTGAAACAGTGAAGGGCAATGTGATTTATTTATCTTTTTGTTTGCTCTCAGTGTTTGGTTACATGTCCAGAATATAATATGTGCTTTTCTTTTCTTTTTTCTCTCCTCCTCTGCAGCTTACAACCCTTTTTACCTGGATCACCAGAGAGAAGAGGCACAAGGGCCCGGTAACACCTCAGCCCTCGAAGCTGTGGGACCAAGCGTACCTGCTTCACAATCCTCCACTTGTGCTCAGCCTGAGAGTTTATCTTTGCTCCAGTAGGACTGAATGGGACTCGAGAAGTACCATCTGACGTCTGGAGGAAAGTGACAAAAAGAAGCTATTGTGCCAAGGAATGAAAAAGGCTTGAACTCCTATTGCTGCACAAACTTTATAACAAAGAAGTAAAAAAATACAAAGCAAATCATTAGTCTTCAAATCAGCATGTTACTGCTAGATCCAGTCCTTCCAGGTAGTATATTAAGCATGACAAATGTTAATGCAATCAAGCCTTGTTAAGCCCTCTGCCATCTCTTCAAGGAAGAAGGCAGCTTCAAGAGGCTCCTCGTTTCACTCTAGACTCGGCAGCTCCTCCTGTTTCCAAACAGAGTTTCCAGGCCACCTGCTACCGCACAATCCAACAATTATGTCCACTCTAGTTGCACGGCATTTGTCAGCAGGAACCCTGGGAAGGATGGTCAGGTGAGGATGGGTGGGCTAAGGGAGGGGGGCAGCCCGCTCTATTCTAGTGTGGCTGTCCGAGACAGACGAGCATCACAATGTTTAGCTACCACATGCTGCTACAGGGTTCACAGAGGCGACCACCGGTAGCGAGCCGCACAAAGTACAGGCCTCCTATTAGCATGGATTTGAAAAGCTACAGTTGGTACAAAGGTGCTCATTAGCACAACACAGAGGGAGTGTAGTAGCGGTCCTCGGAGGGCCGCCTCTGTTCTCTCCAGGTTACCTTCTATATTCAAATTTTGCCCAAATGTATTTAAAGTTCAAGGCCAGCTGCAGATCTGTTTGAACAGCCTGTTTTTCAGCTGTGCTGGATGGGCTGCTTTTGGAGCTGTTTAGAAGGAGCACAGAGGCGAACGGAGAGAAGTGGAGAAGCTCTAGGAGGCGGGAGTGGACATCCGTGCGCGCTGTATTTTCACCTCCCCTTAGGATATGCATTCCCCCACCTCCCGCAGCATCAGATGCATTAAAAGATCAATCGCAGCACACAGAGAGATCAAAAATATTCATACTAGCCAAGATGGTAAACAACCAGTTTATTTTTCAGAAAAAGAAAATACTGTGCATGTTGTGAGATACATGACAAACCATAAAGATACAGCCTGACTCCATTTAATAGTGTTAAAAATGCATTTTACATGGAAATTCTCACCTGAATTGAAATATTATTTTGAATGTTTTTTTAAAGGAAAGTTTAATGAATCTAAAGAAGTTACCAGGTATGCACTTTCTCTACTCATTACAAGATATCTTCTTAGTAAAGTGAAGTGCATAATCATCAGCTTCATAACGCGTCTTTTTCCGGCACTTTAAAGCCTTATTTAAGGGAAGAATCGCATTTAATAGAATGAGATTTGCCAATTAACATGAGTTATATGTCTGCAATAATCCATCTGAGAAGGCTTTATGTGATCATGTTGGAGGGGGATGACATTTATAAATGCTGTGTGTGCACACTAGTCTAAATGGATGCCTCACACAAGACATCCTGCCACAGAAATCAGTCAAAGTGCAGAGACCAGCCCACCCCTTTCCCCGTCTACTGCTGCTGCTTTTCCTTCTGCAGCTTCAGTCTGCCAGTTGTAACCAGGCCAGGTGGGAGTGCTTACGGCATACGTCTGATTAATAGGAATAAGAATAATTAGACCAAAAAAACAATAACGTGATGTGTTCTTCCCCTCAGCTTGTTGACAGGTATTGACCGTGCAGTGTTTTAAGGAGAGCTTTGCACTGTTGTTTTATCCAACAGTATGTGTTTTGGTGCCAGGGCTCTGACAGGGGAGGAAGATGCATCAGGTCCGATACAGTTCCATTAGTAGGAGGGAGGAACACCTTACCTGCCACCACGGCAATTAACAGTCACTATAATGACATCTCAGCCAGACCTTATGCCACGAAATGAATTTCCAATGGCTAGGAAATGGTGGAATGGCATCCGTGCAGCCAGTCAATTGTCCTGTTACAGTTAAGGAATCCAGCAGGCTAGTACCACTCATATTTCATCCCAGGTAAAGATTACCTGTCAGACCCATGGGAGATGTATTGATCTGTTTTCCTTTTTCCGCCAGCAATCACCTGACAAAGGCACCTAGGAGGCGAATGAATGAGTGATGCCTGGTCTGTCTGCTTCGGCGTGGTGGCTTCTAGTGTCCACTGATGGGTGGAGAGGTGATGAGGAAGAGGAGAGATAATGCAGTCATAAACTCTGTTTGAACCTCCTCTGTATGCATGCATGGCAGCCCCTTTGAGTCGAGGGTCACAGGTCAACAGGGAATTTGCTTTTTTTTCTCTCCCCCCCCCCCTCCGCACCTTGCTTGTCGGTAGCATTACTTCTTGCTGTGTGCACCGATGATAGAAAGACATGCAAAAGAGGCCCTCTGGTTCCTGCTGACAAATGCATGTTGCGAATCAACGTAGTTCAGCTCACTCTGGATTTCAAAAGCGATCCTTTTGGATCCGGTCGCCCTTTTAGCGACGTAATCCGGCCTTGCGTGGTCCTGCGATCGACGTATTTGACCATAACAGTATGTTCCCTTGGCAGCTAAAAAGTATTAAGATATTTACCTTGTTTAGTAGAATGTCAGAGTTGATATTATCCATGAAGCCATGCGTTTAAATTTGCTCTGCATAAAATGTGTAGTACTTATGATGTGATAATTATAGCTCCATTAATTAAGGATTTAGGTGCAAGAACATTTAATTCATAAATGCAATTTCTTGATAGATAGTACACTAGATATGTCTCTCTAATTTTTTTTTTTTTTTACTATCACATTTTTAATTTCATTTACAGGGATTTAAATATATCTAGCTGATATCAGGGGCCCAAGGCAGCTATCCACATTTGATACGTAGTGAAAATAGCATCTTATCTCATAGGCTGTTATCTTTATGTTTAATAGCAGTGGGGGCATGCCTAATTGCTTTGCAAATGATCTGAAGAGGATTACTCCACCCTTAGAAAGCCTGCACCATGTCGCTAGATCTTAGAGAGACATTACAATAGTAAAGTTCAATCAAATCTGAAGTGCAGCTCTGTGTCTGTGTTAAAGTACATTCTGGGAACAGCTGGGAACACTCTGCAATGGAGGAAACTTTGCATAACAACATCATAGACTAATCAGGATGATGGATGTTTTAGGAAGGTGTAATTCCACTAATGTAATTTGTGTATTTTTCAAGTGATAGTGGGATTTTTAAGGACATCTTGCCTTTATGCCATAAGTGATATATGTGATATATTTATTCTTCCATGTCAGTATCAAATCCATTTTGAATACTGAATTTGTGTGCAATAAATTCGTCTTGGTGATCAACATTTTTTGTGGGATTTTTTTGTGAAAATTGTGGCCTGAGATTTGAGATGAAGGTTGCTTGATATGCAAATATTTACCGACTGATGTAGAAAATCTGCAAGATGGAAACAACCAGCAAAAGGCCTCTGTATGTATTATTGTAGGGTCCACCTTATAATATAAGGCGACTGTTGTTGTTGTGATTTGGTAAGTAAAATAAGTAAAATAGAATTGAATCGAAATAGTTTGATATGAGGTTTTAAAATAAACAGTGTGCAGAATCATGTGGCTAGCGTGGCTAGCGCTAGCCTCTGAAGAGATAAGAAGCCTTTCCTTTTGCTGTAGGATTCAAAATTTGACATATTTTTGCTGTGAGATTTAGGACCTCACAGCTTATACTCTATAACGTGATACAGTCAAATAATGAACTGCTTAGTTGGTTATGAAAGTAATCTTTAATGGCTGCTCTGGAATACTTGTCATTGCAGAGTGACAGTCCCTCCAAGATTTGTCAATGGCTTTGTTGAATACAAATGTTAGTGTAGCTTCAGTGTGGCTGACAGAGAAAATACTCCCTCAGCCGCTGGAGATTATCGGTAGATCCCCCACTGTTAATCTTCCAGCTGAATGCCACGTGTTGAGAGTCGAAGCAATTCTCTCTGCTCACTGGTGGTCCATAGTTACAAATCACATCATCAAGTGTCTGAACACCCATAGCCACCTCTTCTCCAGCAGATTGATGGTGAAATGGAGGAAAAATCAATGGCTTCCCTCCCGTCAGAAGGAGCCAGCTCTGTCATGTTTTGGAGTTTGATGTTACCCTCTCTTACTTTCTCCCGACTACAGGAAATTGAAAGCTCAGTTTGAGCGAACTGACACACCTGGAGTCTCTCAAGTTGATATAATGAATGATTTCAATCTGCCGCCTTACTCGTGAAGTATCGGTTACGCCTTTTAAAAACACTTCTGAACCACTAGAGAAGATTACAGTGATCAGGTTGAGCTGGTTGAGTTTTTAAGTAAATGATTGTTAGTCTTCCAACTGAAGGCTTCTGTGTAGGTGACCCTTTGAGTAACAGCAGTCAGTTTTCCTGCTAGTCCCCCCCGCCGACCACCTCCATCACTTCATCCTTATCACTGTGACACACTGCAACTGTGAAGCAAGGTTTCATTCACTGCATTCAGTGAAATGAGCAAACATCACTGAGCTTTTTCACTTCGACACATATCCCCCTCCTCTAATGGGAAATTCAAATATCACATATCAGCTGAATGCAATATTCACTTAGCGAGAGATAACACTCTGCCTGATGTGTCTCATGTATCCGCTTCAGAATGGGCACAGCTCAGTCTCTGACACCAGATCTGACCGTGAGACTGGGAGTATAAATTCTGTCTGAAGCTCGTGTGCTGCCTGTTCGCTCGCTGCTTTATTGGTGCATGTGTTGGTCCTCTTGTATTCCCTCGTGTATTTGAGGGAGAGCAGATTCCAAGGCATCTGCGCTTGTCCTGCTGCTCCCCGGACGTTTTTTACACCGGCACCATCCCTTTTCATTTCGGCTGGCATTCTAATCAGAGCGTTATGAGCTTCAACGGGTGAAGTACGCAGAAAGTTGTGTTTCCTGACAGCCAATAAAAACCTTATAATCTCCTTGATTCAAGTGGCCCACCGAAAAAAAAAAAACACTAACTAGTGCTATCACTCAGACCGCCTCCCTCCCTTTTTCTTTAATGCTCTTTTTTTATTTAATATATAGCCCATGAAAAATGAGAGACTCCCGCTTGGCCGTGTAGATATTTTGTTGCTGATGATGCGAGACGAATTTCCATCACAGCTTTGTTTCCAGCGGGTGAGCGGATAATCTTTTACAGTGCAGGGAGGGAGGGCGCCACTCCCATCAATCTTCAGGGGTTATAGCGGTGGCGTGGTTGCCTTACCTGACCAGAACACCTCCACATCGTGGCAATAGAGGCCTATTAAGGGTCAGGAGCCACGAGGGGGTGGGGGTGGCACACCGGAAGCTTACTGACAAAGCAGCTACCTTCCAAAACCCGTTTGAACCCCTCTGGAAACAATGCTTCACCTCTCTTCCATTACTGCTGTCATTGTTTTTATGTCATTTTTCTAACAAGGCAGTCACATCTGAGAGAGAAGCATTGCTTTCCCCACTGACAGCCCTGTGAAACGTTTCAGCCAGAGCCTCAGCTGCTCCTTTTCTCGACGCTAAACTGCTCCAGAGGTTTCACCCTTCTGTGCTTCTCGATTGTGTGCACTGTGTGCTGTAGAGCAAAAGGTCTCCGTTTTAGTCGTGGCATACTGCCCGGGCAGCCCCTTGAGAAGCATCCCCCACCCCTCTTGCACTGGCGTAGTAGCTTGCAGGCGTGCTGCACGCTCCTCTTCGCACCCCACTGCCCTGGCAATCGCCTACTTGCACCTCTCCCCCGATGGAGATGATGCTGCCCTGATTGACAATAATGGGAAGTGGCAGAATCAATGGGAGACAAGAGAAGGGGGTGTGCGTCAAATTCTCCAGGAGTTTCTAGTCACAGACCAGGGGGCTCTGGCACCAGTCACCTGTCATCCCTGCAGCTCCGGGATTAGGGCCTGTGACAGCACAGGCATCCTGAGAGAAAGATGCTGCGGTCATCATCGTCCCTGACAGCCTGGAAATGGTGCCTCTCCCGCACGCTTAGGACTACATATATGTCTCATTAAGGGCCGGATTCAAGCAACACAATGCTTTAAGGGAAGTAAATGTGCTGGAGCTTCTAAAGTCTGCATGTATAGATGAAAAAACTCTTAGGTTAAGATAAAATTACTGAACACATGATACGGTATATAGAAAAACCTGGAAGAAGTGCGTGACCTATCCTCTAATGAGCCATTTAACAGAGTGCTTTCAAAAGGTATCTTATTACAAGGATTAAAATAGCAGTTCACCTTGTGGCCATGTGACACGTGTGTGTGTGTGTGTGTGTGTGTGTGTGTGTGTGTGTGTGTGTGTGTGTGTGTGTGTGTG
>NW_005187524.1:215264-218760 GCF_000239375.1 Pundamilia nyererei
GTGTGTGTGTGTGTGTGTGTGTGTGTGTGTGTGTGTGTGTGTGTGTGTGTGGAGCATTGAATGGAGGGCAGGTGGCAGGTGTCAAGACAGAAGGGGCACTCCATTCTCTAATTGATCAGCAAAAGATGCACATGAAGAAGACGTTAAAGCAAAATGAAGTCATAAGAGTGGATTGAGACATTTATTAAGTCAGACGAAAGGCCCTCAGAAACGTTGAGATTGTTTATTGATTTTTGTGTTTTGGCTGGCTGCGCAGGGGTAATCGCTCGTGCTTCTGCCACCGAGGCTACGCGGGCTCGAGCGCAGCCAGATGTTCAGGTGGAAGCGCTGACTTCCTCTAAAAGAGGCAACTTTAACCAGCAGAACACGGACTTCATTAGGGCTGCAATTGTTCTAGCATTTATATAAGGGTCCTGACCTGATATGCTGCCAGTCCATTAGCTGGGAATGCCAGCAGCACGGAAATGTTGGTCAGCGCTGGAAGCAGTGAATTCTGTGTGCTAAGTTTTTCCACACTGGGTGAGCATACTTCTTTTTTTGCTTTTTACTAAGAAAAATACTGTATAATAATTACTGGGAATATTTGTTGAAATTCACATGAAAAACACTGATCGCATGATTTTCTATAGCTCCTGTTTCATAAAAGCGGAAGTGAAGTAACCTGTTTGAAAACTTTAAATTATTTTTGGATGTCATTTTCAACCACGGTCAGACCATTTCAATGTTTTATGAGATCTTAAAGACTAAGCCAGGGATGTCAAACTCATTTTACATTATGGGCCCCACACAGCCCACTTTGTTCTTAAGTGTGCCAGGCCAGTGAAACTACAGGATAAACGTGTTAAACTTATAGCACCCCCTTGACCAAAATGTCCTGTAATTATGAAATATAAACTTTCTGCAAATTAATAATTGCAATTAGAAAAAAATCTATAAAACTTACAAAGCTACAGCTACAAGTCTAAATCCATTCATAACCTCAATCAGCTGTCCACTGGACCAGACTGGAGTCTTTGCCAGGCCAATTCTGGCCCCTGGGCCTTATGTTTGACACTCCTGGACTAAACAATGAATAAGGAAATTGTCAGATAGCTGACATATTAATTCATAATGACCACAATCATTAGTTGCAGCTCTCTGTTATGTATTTGGATATGTATCAACTCAAATCACAGTTTATATAATTTCTGTGCCAGAAAATTAAATAAAAATTATTTTCCTATTTCATGACCATGCTGCAGTACTGCTTCGCGTGTGTGTGTGGTGCTGGTGAGTGTTAGGTAGAGTTCAACCATACTGGTGACATCAATCTGCCTGTTCTTTATTAGACGAAGCAGTGAGGTGTAACTGACTGCATTGTCCACAGATGGACTGGGCCCCATAGCACACGGGACCCTGGTCAGCCACCCTTACAATACAATCAATAACCACACACTCATTATGGGAGTCTTGCCTGCCTTCTCCTCCTGCCTGCTCCATGGAGCCTCTCTCTGTTTCACCCAGTCTTGAACTCCCCTTATCAAACTCTATTTTAATCTTTCTGCCTTTTCACGTACTTCTTGTTTCTACCAAAACATCACATTAAAAGCCCAAACTGAAAGTGCTGAATAGACACCTACACATCTCAGCTCCAGCTTCCCACGCTTGTTCGATGTTCTGTTGTCAGGCTGGACACTAGCAGATGACAGTGATCCAGCACAGAGCCTGGGGCCAATAAATGGTAATGCCCTCCACTTGCCTTCCTCATAAAGCATAATAAAAGGAGGTTATAAATCCTAGCAATTAGCTGCGTCCATCAGTTGCCTTAATTGGAGTGTCGTGACTGGCTAGGGGATGACCTTGTGTGCCAGAGAGCCAAGACAGACGACGAGGCCAGAGGGGACATCTATGTGAATGTGGAGGACTTGGGCGCCTTTAAACCACCTTTATGTATCAGGCCGTACCGTATTTAGGCCCAGATCACATGGTAGAAAAACGTTCATGCTGATTTGCTTTGCTCAACTTCGACACTCTGAGCGCAACTGTGATTATGGAAACAATATGGCTGGTGGTGCAACAAAGCCCCAAGACACCAATAATCCCTTTGATCAGTGAACACAGGTGTTCTGAGTTCAATAGCCTCCACTCATCCCGCTGTGCAGCACTTGTTCTTTCTTCCCCTCTGTCTTCCCGCAGGGCCCGGCCACCACACCTTTCCTCTCAACACCTCAGTCGCGTGCTCTCTGCGGCCACTCAAACCTGAGACTTCAGCTTCCGCTCTCGCTACGAAGATCCACTATCTCGTGGCACCGCTCTCCCTGAAAGCAAACACTGAGGCCATTTGTCTGTGCGCAGACGCTGATGTGTCCTCACGCTGTGCTGTCTCTCCCTGCTCCCATGCCTCCACCACAGGATTAGGCAGTAAAGACCGGTTAACCAACCGGCTGTCAGGGACGAGTTTCTCCCCGGCTGACTGAGAGCTGACGACAGTTGTTTCCTTTCTCTCTTACCGTCCGGAGATAATTCAGTCAACAGACTTTGAACTGCAGATAAGGGGAGGAAGAGGATGATCCCAGGGACAGACCTGCTGTATATGGGGCAGGGGCAAAAAGAGAAGAAGGGTGCAGCCAAAGGGAAGCGTGGGGCAGGTGTATGGGAACTGGAGAGGGCCAAGTACGATAGCGACAGCCCAATTTACACTGCACTTTTAGTATTATTTGGCTCAGATGGGAATGTTTTTGAGCCACCTCAGTCAGGAGATCAAGTTTGCATGTTCTCCTGTGCACAATGCAATTTACTCAACCTTTTAAAACATTTATCAAACAAACAAGAAAAAAAACTAGTATATTTTTTCAGGGTTGGGATCTGAAGGTTGCATCATACTTTAATATAACATTCACAGTTTCTTATAATCAACTTGATGAAGTACTTACACAGTCTTGTGACTGCCCCATGTCTGAGCGCTGCCCCACATCATCGTGTTCTTTTCCGTTCTTCAATTTACAGGCACAAAAAAAAAATAATCAGGGAGAGGAAATTAATTTCCAATAAACGTTTGACAGAGTGGCTTTTGTTTTGTCTCGGGCACGTGGTTTTGCATACCTGCCAGGTGTTGTGAGGCACAACCCCCCATGGCCCCCGGCGAGATGCACGATGAAAGGCCTCAGGTTGGCCCATCAAAGGACCCATTGAGCTGCAGCCATGAGTAGGACAGAGGAGCCACAGTGTGGGCCGTGGAAATGTGACACTCTCTGACAGAAGCTCCACACAGCCCACTCAGGACCACGCTGACAAGCCTCGCTCGGAGGAGATCAGGCGCTCGCTGGCTCTCTTCTACTGACTCACCACATGCTGACCCTGGGGAGGGAGAGAGGCTGAGCTGTGAAGAACACGGTTACACAGATTATTTTAAGTCATGTATGGTTTTCCTTTTAACTGACAGTCAAGCACACTCCACTTATGTTTTAATGTAGCTTCTTCACCAAAATCTGCAGTTGATTTTTAATAATATTGTCAC
>NW_005187524.1:219598-363500 GCF_000239375.1 Pundamilia nyererei
GACAACATGCATGAAGAGGATGATGTGGACAAAATACTCATTTGCCTAATAATTCTGCACTCCCTGTAGTAAGTAGCATTATGCTCTTCTAGTAGTTGAGGCGGAGTGTCATCCAGAGATGCTCTTCTGCATGCCTTGGTCCTAACAAGTGGCTATTTGAGTTACTGTTGCCTTCCTATTAGCTTAAAGCAGTCTGGCCATTCTCCTCCGATTTGTTATCAACAAAGCATTTTAAGTCAAAGAACTAGATAATTTCTTGTTTTCAGGTCATTCTCTGTAAACCCTAAAGATGGTCACGTGGGATAGTTCCAGTAGATGAGCAATTTCTGCAATGTTTTATCATTGTTGTGTATTCAGAGATGCTCTTCTGCTAATCTCGGTTATAACCAGTGGTTTGAGCTGCTGTTGCGTTCCTATCAGCTTAAAGTAGTCTGTGGGTTCAACAAAACATTTTCACCCATTCTTTGTAGAGATGGTCTGGTGGGACGATATTAGTAGATTAAATATTCAGACAAGCCAGTCTGCCACGCTATGTGCAGCGTTGCTTAAACCACCTCTTTTCCCCATTCTGATACTCAGTTTGAGCTTCAGCGGGTCGTCTTGACCATGTCTCCACGCCTGAATGCATTGAGCTGCTGCCACGTGTTTTGGCCGTCTGGATGTGATGTGGCTTCGTGACAAGGTGTCTTAGAAGACAGTGTTCAGGGCCAGTGTCTGACAGAGCATTTATCGGCCAATCTACAACTATCATGGAGATGCGTACAGAGAAGTAGCAGTTTTTTGATTTTCTCAATATTAATTACAATTTTGAAAATGAACCAAAATGCAACTCACTGACTCTGATGCAAATGTACCAGGAAAATTCTTGTTGTATTCATCAATTCCCTCAAACTCTTTGCTCCACAGAGATTTGCCACAAATTAAACATCCACTTCAAAGATGAGGATCAGAGTGATCTTATTACCCAAGCACTTCCTGAATGTCATTCCTACACAGATAAAAAAGCAGTGTGCTTTAATGAAGTGTAATAGAATTTTAACTGTGGGTCTCTCAAATTAGCAGTGGACGGGTCACGACTGGACTGCTGCTGCCCTCAAATAAGCCTCACCTGTCAGGCTGTAAAAGAGTACAGAGAGCCTTCAATCACCAGCAGGCGACCAGTGGACAGGTCGCTGTCCCCCAGCCCACAACTACAGGTATTAATAGACACAAAGCATGAAAAAACACCTAATGCAGGCACCTGTATGTAATTCACTTTCCAGAGCTATAAACTTCCCTTTTTTACAGTATGTTTATGGATATAGTGTAACAATGTTAATCTTACTCAATATGAGGAGGATGAAACAAATCCATTCAGTTCATCAACTGCTCGGTTCCCGTAAATTAATGTGAACAACATTCATATCCCCCCAACCTCTCTGCACCACTCTAGCCATTCGAGCTCATCGCCTTTAAAAGACACAGCCCTAAATAATACGAGTTGTTTGTGTTGACACCCCGGCTGATGTTTGTTGCTCAGTAATATATTGCATCAGCAGAGCAGAGCAGTTGTCTCTGCTCTGCACCTGCACCAGCCATTCAGCCTGAAGTCTATAAATCCCAGTGCAGGGAGGAATGAGGGCGCTGAAATGCTCACTGGACTCCAGGGTTGCCTTTTCTGTCACCTTACACCACGTGAACCCTCAGATATGTGTTTTTGTTTATGCATATATGTCGGCTGTGGAAGCTAGAACCTTTACAGCGAGGGTCCTGCAGTTCGCTGCCCCTGCCACATGAGGAGATTCTCCCTCCCCTACGATCTTCCGAGCCACCCCAGCCCCCAGTTCCACATACCACCAAGCTGTGCATATACAAATCACCACGGCCTTGTTAGCATAGTTTAGTGAAGATGTCAGCTTTACGAGGGCCAGGTTGCCTGCTATGCATGTCAGGGACGGCAGGGGAGGGGCTGACCCACAAGGGGGAGTATAGTGGGATACACAAGACCTGCGCTGTAAATTTAGGTCTGACGAATGGAAGCTGTGAAATGACTGGCCAGGACCTCCGTGAAACAGACCCACGCCGCACTGTGTGATTTAACAGGGACACAGCAGAGCGGACAGAATGGGATTCCTGCATCCAATAAAATAAATCATTTAATAATTTAATTTTTAAAAAAACCCTCTCTGCTTTGTGATTTATCCTAAATAATTTGATCACAAATTAACGAAAAAGCCTCGTCCAGTACTCGTCATCAAACTACAATCAATGGACATTTTCTTATGAGCGCTGTTTTACCTGTGTGTGCGTGCATGTGTGAGCGAGTGTGTGGAGCGCCGGCATCATTAGATTGTTAATCTCATTTCCTTTCTGATGATTGAAAATGGAGAGAGGCTCTGAGTTTATCAGGCAGATAAATGGACGGCCCATCCTCCGAGAAGATCTAATCTGTCATGCGTCAAGGCTGGGGTTCACCTGCCGCCAGATAATAACCGTGTCGAAGGGCACCGATGATTTAGGGGAGCTCGGCTCTTTGTTTGCCTTTGCAAACACCTGATGGTTTCATTAATTAACTGGCCACAATTAGCCGGCCCACGTCACGCCAGGTAGACGAGAGATGTGCGATATTAAAAAGCAGGGAGGAACTCCATTAGAGCTGACCTTTTCTGTGAAATTACTGATATTTGAGATTTAATTCCGAATTCAATGAAAACTTCATTTTTATTCTTACAGCTGAGGTCCTTTCTGACTCCAGTCTGAAATGGGGTCTCCTGCAGCCTGCAGGTCATTAATTATGATCTTTATAAATTTAATTAAGAGGATGTCACTGCTTGATTTTTTTTTATCTTCCTGTCCTACAGGTTAAAGAGTAGATAAGATATTTATCACCTCTCGGATGATGGGGAAAATATGCTCTTTTACACATTAATTATACACTGTACACCAAACTCCCAGTTGACTTGCTCTCTCATACATTAGCTTTTAAATATCAAATAAATATCTGTCGTATCCTCACCAGTTTATTTGCAGCTATCCTCTACAGCTTTTCACCAAAAACATTCAGCTACTGGATCTGTTTTTTGACAAGTGACAGATACAGACTCTCGGACGGAAAAGACAATGTAATTCTGAGGGTATACGTCCTGATAAAAATGCCTTTGGCAAGATTAAGCACAGAGTATTGTTACACAGCAAGGCTTTAAGATGTGTAATCCTCCAGATGATTTTTATACTTGCTGAAGGGAGGCAGGACTAGAAGAGTACTGTCCTTCCTCGACTCTCTCAGCACACATATAATATTTCTGTGTTTTACCGCCTCCTCTCGCTCTCTGCCTTTCACTGACTTTTTAAAAGTACACACGCTAAAAGCACATGAATATCACCACGCTCTTCCATCCATACCTCCTCCTGTGACTCGGGACCTCTGCAGCTGCCTGCTCTCATCATTCACACGCACACAGAAGCGCACATTTCCACTGCCACCCGCGTGCATTTATTTATTCGTTATATTTCCTAATTCAGTTTGACGAATGAGTGACAGCTTGACACTTCATTCGGCAAGATTAATAGAACGACACAATATTTACGTGGCAGAGACAGCCAATTATCCCGCCATCTATCATCCAGATTATCTTTCTGATTGAAAACTACTCGTCCATGTAATCGGAATTATTTGGAATTAGAAGGGAATTTATGGCTTCTTGTGTCACTTTTCCTGGACGGTGGTAAATTAGAAATATTAGATACATAAAGTGAGTATAGAAAAACGGGATAAAAAGAGGTCTGGAATTAATGCCACGCTTTCGCCAGTCTCCGTGCCCCGGGATGAACCCGCTTTTCAGTCACCGTTGTACGTACTCTCTTCGCATATATCAACACTTACAGTGGGTCATACATTGTGTTGGTAACACTGTGTAATTCACACTGGTAAAGAAGGCAGCTTTTTCCCTTTCTGCAGCATTTTTAAGGATATGCTTGGCTGTGCGATGAGTTATTCTAATCACAAAGCAAGCAGAATTAAACGTGTTCAACTTAGAAGACTGTAATGGATAGATCTTATCAGCAGAGATAGCCTTGCATGTATTGATCTCTGGCTATGTTTTTTAAATGTCCATCTCACTCAAGGCAGAACTGACATTAGTTTACTCCTTCAACCTCTGTCCTTCAGCCTCTGTTGATTAATTCACTCGACTCTTTCCTATCTCACCCCACAATACTCTGCATTCTGTTTTCATACATCACCTCTTCTGTACCATTCTCTTCTCAAACTTTCATGACTTGATTAATTTACCTAATCTCTCCGCTCTGTGTAATGTCTTTGAGGGTCTACTTTTTTTTGCAGCAAAAACCTTTAAATGAATATCAGAAGAACAGAACAGATGAATTGTACCAGCAGACACTACAGAAATATGATATGGTTGTCAGGCTGGGTCAAAATCAGCTAAGGCGCAATGGATGGATACAGCTGACAGTAAAGCTCCCGCCCTCCTCCAGCTCACTGCAGGAATCAATATGCTCCACTTCTGCAGAATTTGAAACTTGTTTTTAAACAGCTATATAGTAAATTAAAATAGACTCATAATGTAATCTGCTGCAAAAAGTGGCCAATAACCAAACCAAAAATAAACGTACCTAATTTTTCTTATGGTACATGAATTGACTAGGCATTTTTTCGCTGTAGGTCTTTAGTAATGAAATTTGAAAAGTGACGTTTCATCCATTTAGTAAATCCTGGCAGTCTAAAAGCCTGGCTCTCAGTCATTTCTTGTTTTAGAAATGGTGAAAATTGCCACATATAACCATGTTGCTGGAGTTTGATTTTATTGGCCAGAGTGCGTACAGACTTGTAAATGGGATTACGCCATCCCAATATAGTACTTCAACAACTAGCTTGTTTATTTTTATCCTCTTATTAGGGGAGCTGAATCCTTAAAGGGTGCCAAAATTATCCTGCAAATTGCTGACAGGGAAAAATGAAAGGTCTCTAATGGTTATTATAAGCAATCTGTCTGCACCGAAGCACAATGTGACTGCTGCGCTTGCGATACCACCGGGGTGACCTCGGTGAGATGGGGAGGAGAGGCGTGTTGAAAGTCAGACACACCGTCTGGATGGGACCACCAGGAATATCCACACACCTTGCGCGCCATGTTCGTACCATATCCAATCCCAAAAGGGCACTCGCCATTGGCTTGAGAAGTATTCATATGACTTTGTGGCATGTTGCCTGGATATTTAAGCAGTTTATGGCATTAGACTGAAGAATAATGAAAGGATGCAGTGAAATAAGTTAAGAATAGTAAACTATGGTAAACATGAGGATGGGCTGGAGTGAGGAGCATTGAGGATATACAATTTTTAAAAAGGATTCTTATATATTTACACCAAAATGTCTCAAGCATTAGTGTGTGTGTGTTTGTGTGTGTGTGTGTGTGTGAGACTCTTGCAAAAAGAAAGATAAATCAATCAATCAAATAAATCCACTGAAATCAAAACTATATAATTTTTTCAATCACAAAAAAAAGTTTTAAGTAATTTGATTTTCCTCCGCTGCCTCACTGTGTCATGAAGCTCTTGGTCAAAGTTCTTTATGATAGATGACTGCAGACTGCCGGAGGAGTTGGTATTTTGGATATATCTCCTGAGTTACCCGACCCACTCCTTGAACCCCAGGGAGCAAATTAACAGCACTGAGCTCTTGCCTTTCTTGTAACCTTTCCCCATCCTGACTGACATTTGTGTTTTCCTTAGCCTTGGGCCTGGGCGTATGGCAGCTTGAGAGAGGATGCACAGAGATGCTGCATATGTTAAACGACTTCCTGCATGTGTTGATGCAGGGTGATGTCTGCGTGTGATGTGAGAATGTGTGCCAGTCCAGCTGTTTTATATATATGTAGATGCTGTAGATGCCTCTGTGCAGGGCAGGAGGTATCTAAACACTTCTGGGGGAAAAAAGTTTATTATTCTCAAATTAACAAATATTGTTACTGTCTTATTACATTCTCATTGCACCACTGTAGTGCAGCATGCTGTGCATCAGAGCTATAAGTAAAATGTTACTTGGGTTTGTATTTGATTGCCCTTGACGCTGACAAAGCTGTTTGATTGGGAGGGATGCACTCAGTGATGGAAAGTGCAATTACTCTGCATTTTACAGTGTTGCATTTTACACTATTGCTTTACTTCAAAAAGTATGTAAACACATTGTCAAAACCATGATGCCAAAATTATTTGTTTTAATAAAAGTTACCCACTTAAAATTGGCTTAAAATGTGAATCAGTGAAGGGTGGCGTCAAAATGGTTATCAGTGGTGGTGAAGGTTCTGGGTTTGAATCTCCTGGTTGGCTGGGGCCTGTCTGTGTGGCGTTTACAGGTTAGGTTAATTAGAGGTTCTAAATTAGCCATAGGTGTTGATGTGAGTGTTTATCTCTCTGTGTTATTTCCCCGATGGACTTGCAACATGTCCAGAGTGCACCACACCTGTTGCTACTCAGCTGAGATAGGCTCCGCCCACTTCATTGACACAAGCTGAATAAATTGTTAAGAAGATGGATTTACAGACACTAGGTAAATGTGACCATCAAACGCCTAGTTTTTTAATTTATGTTTTAGGAATTTAAGGTAAGACACTGAAGGCAAAAACTTTATTTCAAGGACTCATTTTCAAGGCTAGTGGAAAGAAAATGTCAAGAATACAAATGTAGATGTGTCAATTTAGTCGATTTATTTGGCAATTGGCCGTTTATACAACCTGATGCACAATTAAATATTAATGAGAAAACCTTTAACAAAATTGTACTTGATCAACTTTTCGAGTTTCGCAATGATCTGCTTGTTAAGATTTGTAACCCCATTCACCTCTCGGTCACACATATAAACATGTGGTGGGACGCATCTCATGCCTCATGTCACAGTTGCAATCCTTGCACCTCACAGACTGGACAGCAACAGGAACACAGTTTAAATCAATGAACAGTGGCTGGGAGTGGTGAATTGTTTCAAATATCTCAGTCTCGGTGACCTATTGTTAGCTAAAACCTTACAGAAAACCCTCAAATATAACTGAAAGAAAAATCACAACAATGCTACATTGAAGATCTGAGCTTAAACATTAATAGTCAATCTCTGTGCTCACCAGTGCAGAGCAAATTCAAATACTAATAGTGTTTGTGTGCATGTGAGTGTGTCTACTGGCAAACATGATAGCTCAAAATTTTTGAATGAATTCTGATAAAACTTTGTAGGAGTGTAGAATGAAGTCATGTCAACAATCCATTAAAATTTGCTTGACATCCACCAAGGTCTTCAAGGTCAACTTAACGGTTTATTAGGTAAAAATGAACAAAAGGCTTCATAACTTGGAAACTATGGTTCTTACAAATGTGTACTGTCAACACATAAACGTGTAACAAGGTTTTACACTATTGCACTGGTAACTCCTACATATGTTTGGCCTCCACCAGTATTTTCTCCACTATTTGATCCTGTAGACTTACAGGTTGTTTTTAGTAAGGATGTAGGCACTTACTATGAGTTCTGAATGCCTGTTGTTGAATCAATAAACTTTGTGTGAGGTCTGAGTACACAGAACTTTATAACTTACATTTAGGCAGACACAGTACGTTTGCATTGTTTTCTGTTTTTTCTCCATGTGCCACGTTCAGTTCCTCGTATCAATCCGACTGCTAGATTCTAAAACCTGAGACTGCAGTGTGAGCCTGCGATGTCTAAAAACACTCTTCTGAATATGAATTTCAGAATCACTGCTGCTGTTACTGGATGATAAAGCTCCACTTAAACAAGTGTAATTGAACTTTCGAGGAGGGAAGGGCACACAGTGGGTTTTAGTTCCCAGACCAGTTGAAGCAGTGTGGGAGAAGAGGGATGGAAATATGGTTGGGTATATGAACCTTACAGTGGAGCTGTCATGGTGCTAATAGAGGAAGTGGAGCAGAGGGTCAGGAGTCCTTAGCACCTGTGTGGAAGATTAATGACCACAGAGCCATGGGAAGGAAAGACAGACAGAAAAAGAGTAACTCTGAAACAGACGCTGGCCTATCTGACTAACTCAAAGGTCAGAGCTACTTGACCTTTGCTGGGGAGTTACAATGTTAACTATACTGTCTGAGCTCTGTCACCAGCGTTGGTCTTTGAGAATAATATAAATATTATTGTAATTTCTTTGTGTAATCCACTTCAACTGATATGAAAACCACACCTGGGATCGTCGCACTCCATGTGAAGTCTGTAATAAAGCGGTGAGATTCGTATGCAGCACAAGCTGTTGTCCCTTTAGACCATAAAAGGTGCTCTCAGGCAGCGATGCCAGTAGAGACCTTTATGATTACCTCAGTAGCATGTAGCGCCACAGAAAAGAGATATCATCATTATCTCGACACAAAGGCGGCCCTCACATTGTTAAAACAATTTGCTGCTTGCTAATGTAGGCTGTCAGAGCACCGCACAGGTCTAGTTCCGAGAGTTAAGTTGTAGGAGGGTGGAGGGTGGGGGTGGTTTTCACCTCCCTCCCTGCCTGCCTGGGGAATCGCGGCGGGTACGGGGCTCATTTCCTCATCAAACACAGGACGAGTGATTTGGAATATTTATGAGGCTCCCAATTTAAGTTAAACATTTAACAAAAAAGCATCCGATTAAAATGAGATAGCAGAAAGGGTTAAAGTCCCTGTGGGCAGTCAAGGCTAAAAATTAAACATGGAATGCTACCAATGAATTAAAGTAGCAGGTCTAAGAAGAAAGATTTCAGCTCTGCAGCATTACTGTATAGAAGCAGTGGTGATATGGTATATGTTGAAACAAGGCTTTCAGTGACTGTGATTAGAATTTGAATTAGGTATGACGAGATAATGCTTTGATAAAGTGAATGCAAGATCATTTTGTGAACAATCTGCACGCTAATACGAGAATTTCATCCAAATGAGACGAGGCGCGAAATGCGTTATAAAAACTAATCTGTGTGTATATTTCAATTTATAACACGCATGCCACGACGAATGCACAAAAGCTTCCGATAGTCCGGTTAGATCCTTGAATGCCGATATCACGATAAGGATATCAGAGCTAGGAACCCTGCTTAGGTCAGAGGGCAGATGTAACACAATGCCGTATTGACTTTATTGATAATCTATGGCTCCCTTTCATGCTTTCCCCTCCTCTCTTCTTGTCTCTGTAGCAGCAGATCAGTCAGTGGCTGAGAAGGAAGGGTCAGCCAGCTCCTGATCTGCTCAGTGACTCTCCATACTTCCTGTTTAATCACCAGTCCCTTAGGAATCCTCTGCCATCCATCTATCACGCCCTGAAAAAGTTCAGGTGCTCTATATATCGCTGACAGATGGAGGACTTGAGTCAGGTGTGTATATGTGTCTGTATATACAGCAGGTACACATGTGCACTAGTTTCTCTGAATAGCATGAGATTATAAAAATAATCTTTACATATATATTCTACATACTGTGCACACTGAGCACTTCATTAGATACCCCTGTTCAACTGCTTGTTAACACAAATATCTACACATGAGGCAATTCTGGCGGTAAAAGGGGTCCAACCAGGTCTTCTTTGTGGGCTGATTCACTGAACAGAGCATCTCCCGATGGAAACGCCAGCTTCTCAATATGTATATGAACATGTCTAATCTATGAGCAAGAGACAAGAATTTTGTTACCAAAGCTATCTGATTTAGCCTGCTTGCAGTCCAAACTCTGTGGATCAATTCTGTTTAGTCTGTGTGGAAAGAAAAAGTGAACTAGTACGTGCAGAAATGCACTGCATAAGTATCATCAGTTGTGTGATGACTGTGGAACAAAGGCAACGAACTTCCTAGTATGGTGAACTGTTCCTTTAATTTCCAGCGTCATTTGCTTTTCAAAGTAACATATTCTAATGAAACTGCTGTCCTTTTGCATTAGTCACTGTCAACAAATCCAGAGTCTTGGGGCTAAGATCCCAATGCAGCAGGTAGGAGGCAGACTGAAACAACAAAAGATTAGCCGGCTGCAGCTAGATAACAGACAAAGGAAGCACAACGTGAAAAACACAAAGGGGACGACAAGACTATTTATACACAGAGGGCTGATAACAAGACACAGGTGAAGCCAATCAGGACAATCATGGGAAGACTGAGACAAACAGGAAGTAAAGAGGAAACAAATTAAAAGCAGAAATGACCAAAGAACATGAAATGTGTTCATTTTTTGTTAAAATTATATTAAATCTTGTGTTTAAATGCTTCTATGGCATAAGACCAATGCTACGAGGACTCTTGTTTGTTGTTCTCTCATTACTTGCATCATTTTAACTTCCCTGTCACTTGTAAGGGTAATTCTCCTCACCCACTGTATAGGCTGATTACTATTGCAAACATTTTATACAAAAAAAAGAATTCTTCAATGTCCACCTGCACGGTAGGAACGCTGTTTATTTATGTTTTCACCGGCAGCCCTGAGGGAAGTGACTGATGTCTCAACCACAGAGACACTGCCTCTGGCCATCATATGCTACCCTCCAAGGTTCCTCAGTACAATCTGCATCTGTGTGTCACTTTTCCCCCCTAACAATCCATGTAAGGGTGTTGGACAGGCAGGATGGACTCTGAGTGCCCTTGTAGCTATTGATGCATTGGTCATAAGAAATAATGTTTGAGAATGAACCCCAAACACTGTTTATACATATATAAGCACTGCCAGAAGTGGGATTCGAACCCACGCCTCCCGATGAGACTGCAACCTGAACACAGTAATTTTTAATTTTGGTGATTTTAATAATTCCACACATCTGCCAAGCTCATATAATTTCATTTCATTATATTGTATGTTATAAGTTTTCAGTTGCAAATACAGCTAGCTTACATTTATAAAACAGAGAAGACTTATTTATCTCTGTGCCTACTGTTAAATGACAATGATTGTGTGCCAGCTGATACCTGAGTGCCAGGCATTTAAAGAATTTATCACAGTGATTGATTTATTATAATATTCCCTTGGCTGATGCAAATCTTGTAGCCTGCTATGAAGGTCTTCCAAAGGCAGCTCCCCTGTTGCGATGGTGTGATCTCATTTTCTCGGCAGAGAGGCAAACTGCTAGCCTCCCTCTGATCCACCTGGCAGGAGGGAAGTTTGGACTGAGACAAGCTGGCCAGCCCACTGACCTCTGGGTAGAGTCTCTAGCTGTGCTGGGCAGGCAGGCAGTCGGGGTTGGCCAACGATGGGGCACGAATGACTGAAGCAATAGGGATGTGATTAGCTGACATGGCGGCTGGATTTTTGCAAGCTGTCCTATTCGCAGGCATGGGTGAGCAAAGGGGCAGAGCCGCTAAAATGGGAATGAATGTATTGATCCTGCTGCTGTTATGAGAATGACATACACAAGCTATTTTTACAGGAGGGAGAACACTCTGCTGGCGAAGGCAATCTGTCTGTGACGTAGATAAGCTCCTAAAGACTAGATGGACCCAGTGGGTGAGGAAATAATTCAGGTGCGATTCAAAGGAATAGGCAGGGGTGGGTTTTTTTTAGAAATAAAGATTGAATTAGTTTGTTGCAACCTTTTACATCGTTTCTAATTAATGAGCTTGAGGGGTGTGGTTAAATAAACTTCAGAGCCAAGCTAGCTATCTGTACTCAGTTTTTGCGTTAGGCTAAGCTATCTGGCTGCTGGCGATAGTGTCATTTCTTACACACACCTATCCGAGTGGTATAAATCTCATCTGAGCCTAGGCAGGGAACCAAAACAGGATAAAATATTCAGCCTTTCCTTTACATGGAACCATTTGCAAGCAATGCTTATTACTTATTACTTACTTTTCAAGGGCTAACAATTCAGTATGAGGGTAATGCACAAGAATTAATGTAATCATGGAACCAAATATGGCAGAATTGTATGTGCAACATCTAGATGGCAATACTACAACAAGGTCCCTGCCACAGAGTGCAGTAATGCTGTCCTCCGTCCCTTCTCGCAATCCTCTAGTGTCCAAGGGAAGCGAGATGGATCCTATTGGAATGCTGCATCAGGCCAGCAGAGTTCAGAAGAGGCTTATTCTTGCTCACGCCATTCACTGAACTTCTCCACTCTTTTTGCATAAAGTAATTGCTGTCAGGCAGTGAGCACTGCAGAGTCACTTGGGCTCCACAAGCGCAGAGGCTGAGATTAGGGAATAAAACAGCCAAGTCAGTGCTACTTAGGCACTCCTCTGTCATTGCGCCGCTATGGATGAGGGCTGACAGTGATGAATATTGGCCAAAAGTTGGTATTCCACATGATGATTTTCCCTAATGAGAATTGATGAATGCGGGACGGAGGGACTCGGGATTGGGTGATGAGAGGAGGGACCACTCATTAGGAGCCAGTCATGCTAAGCTGAGCGGCTTTAAGGTGGGCAGCACTGCTGGGCTGAGCTATGCCACTCCAGCAGTTCTTCAATAAACATCAGCTAATATCATGGATCAATACTGCCTCACACAGTACAGAGTCACACGAGAAAAATGTACGAGAGGAAAAAACATCAATACGCAAACTCCCCCCTAAGAGCAAACTCTAATCATGTAGCAACCGTATCCATATAGAAATAGATTTACTGTTTGTGTGTTAGCCCCCTACATATGCTAACAGAGATCTACAACAAACTCTGTATCCATATGCATGAAGCTGTGGTAACACCTGGGTGTGGGACAGTCACAGGGCTTTGCTGTCCCAGCTGTAGCCACGTCAGCCCGAGAAGGAGAGCAGGGACACTGGACTAGCAGATGGTAGTGCGGGCTTTGAAAACCCATGGCCCTGAACGAGCCGCAGGCAGCCCCAGAGGCCAGTGCTCAGCCAAAGCTCCACACGTGGCAAGCTAGGAAGGACATTAAGTGGATAATAGTTAATAGTGAACCAGGCCATTTACTATCATGTGCATACTTTATGGACCACAACCGCCACTCCCGTGTGCAGAAGGGGCCAGGTCTAAGAACAGGTTTAACTTTTAGATGGAGATAAAAGTGCTAAATGATCACATGAGCCATTTAGAGACTGTCACACTCTTGGATAAACATTGTGCAATTCTTCAGGTGATTTAATAGCTTGTTGTTCGCTTGATGGGAAAGCATATTAGTGGAAAAGGCTTTTCTTGCAGTCATATGACTGACCGCGGAATATTTCAACATTTTCCATCCAAGATGTTATTGTCCTTCTCCTTTACAAGGCCCGGGGTCATTGAATGTGTCAGTCTCCTGTGGTTAAGTATAGATGAAGAGATAGACTCTTTAATATCCAGGAGCTCATTTCACAGTAGCTGGCAGGTCACAGCATGATGACAGCTAAACAAGCCAATCTAGAGGATAAGCCACACCGAGCATGCGGACTGAGGCCTGCGCTGTCCTGCAGTGCACAGAAGATAACAACTACATGATGGATTGTTACAAAGATACAATTAGCTGAGAAGGCACGCGTTTGTGTTGTGTTCTGGTATGCCTGTCAAAATAAATACGCATAAGACTGCTAATCGCAATGACATTTAAGTCTCAAGTGTAAGTGTCCTTATCCAAGCAAAAGCTTTCGCGCTCCTTTGATAAGGACAGTTTGCTGGTTGTGTTTTGCCTTCTTCAGCTGCAGTGATAGAATTTGTCATTGGAAGATGCAAAGCAGGGATGTCTAGGGACACATAATAGGATTGCCTTGTCTACATTATATTTTCTTTCAAAAGTGAATTAGGATATCTCTTTTCATCACAAAGTGAAATAATGTATATAATAGGTACATTCGAAACCCCTTAACCACTTTGCTCTGCGTTCATAACGGGATTTTAACAGCAGGCTCCTTCAAAAATCTAGCCGTCACCATCTACAATATTGGATTTTTCAAATACTTTTATGAAACCCTCTCTTTATTTCCTTCCTGTTGAAATGACTGGTTTTTAATCAGCCGATGCACAAAATGTCTGAATTCTCTGCAGCCATTAAACCTGCCTGCCTCCACGCAGACACATCCTACTGACTGCACAGCCTATTAGGGAGATGGAAGATTATGGGCTAAATGAAGCCATTAGTTACGCAAACCTAATGATCATCTTATTTGTATGTATAAATCTGATCCATTTCCCTTGCTCAAGGCAAATATTTCTTCCCTCAAATGATTTTGGGGGAACTGAGTAAAAACAACAGCAGCATCAACAACAAAAACAACATCAGGACCCATAATGAAAGGAGCGGAGGCAAAGGCACTCAGGCGATTGCATCCATTACCCCTCTCCACTATATGGACCCCTTCATAGGGATTACCCCTGGTTCCAGCGAGGTTGATTATTAGACGCTTGCAAAGGTTTCGTTTGAATCGCCCCAGTTAAACGAGAAATTGCAGGCTGAGGAGAGAGGCTAATAACAGTTATTAACCCCGTGCGGGCGGCGGTGTAAAAGAGCGCCACAATAACGAGGTGCACCACCAAGGTTTGAGGCGCAGCGCAGCTAGCACACCCCCGAGGAGAAGCTAACTTATTAAAATAATGAATTAGCCGACCAGATTACTGCAGCCTGCGGCAAAGGCAATTATCCCCCTCCAAATCCCTGGACACGGCTCCCTAGCGCCACCATAAAACAAGTGCTCAGAAAGCAGGAGCCCTCCGCTCCACACAAATGGATAGCCTGTTAATTAGGATCTCTCCCGCTGCGGGTAGCCTTCCCACTGCCATAACAGAAACCACTTCCACGACAGGGAAGAGGAGGAGGGGAGAAAGGAGTGGGAAGATACCAAATATGCACAACAGGAAAAGATAGTGAAATATGTAAAAAAAAAAAGCCAGTGAGTGAGAAAGAGTGAGATTGCAAATAGCTCCAGTGTAAAGAAACGCCTAAAAATGACAACGGAAGACGTGGACCATTAGCACGTAGGCTACAAAGAAGCAGCGGGAATCACCAGTGGCCTCAGTTTAGAGCTCTGTGTGAGGTCTCTTTGGAGGCAAATACAGTATGGGGCGTTCAATCCCAGCCCAGTATGTGCTCAACTTTTAACAGGTTTACTTTGAGAGCCACAAAACCAGTGACCAAACCACTGAGTTACATTTCACACTTTAAGTGTTACATCTAGGGCTTAATTGTGCACGCGTAAACTACCTTTAAAACCCAAATATATGTCAAATCCAATTTGAAGTAGCTCAGCTTTCCTTAAAGCCAGCCAATCTAACCTGTCCCCATGAAGTAGGGTTTATCAAGGATGTCAAGGATGGAAGCGAAGTAGGCCAATGGCCACCCAGAAAAAGAACCCACGGTTACTTTATGACACATATACCGCCTCTAATGGTTATAAATACTGAAGTATCACATGGTTGACATTGTGAACCAAATCTGGCCACCTTCTGCTATCACCTTCCAACTCCATATCAGTAGAAATCATAAAGTTTTGAAGGCTGGACTCACCTTGTCCTGCATAGCTATACTTACACAGAGCAGGGACATAACAGTGAAAGTGGAAACTGTGCCAAAGGGATAGCTGTTACATACCAGTCCAGCTACCCATTATTATTTCGTCTAATATGTATTTAAGCTCAAAATTGTGACAGAGTTATTTATCTTGGGATCAAGACACAACAGAAATCTTTCTTTGCACTGATAATGCGAATCACACCATGTCCATGTTTATGTTTTAATGAAGGACATTGTATTTCTGAACGTATTTATAATGGAAATGTTTTTTCCTTCAGTAATATCAGTTGCTTTTATGCTCAATACGCAACTAATATAAATTGAAACAATTGCCATATTTACATTACAGGCAAGTGACTTGTCCTTCCATTGATACTACATTGCTGCTTTTACTATACATATGCATGTCGTCATTTGAAAATGTATACATTATAGTTAGTAAACCACAGTCTTCATTGTGCAATTTTTTCCCAAGAGAACGATTATATAGTCACACTGATATGGAGTGCATGAAACAAGACATTATGCCAGTGTACTGTATGAATATGCCTGCAAGGCTTGACATGAATGCAATTTCATGTAATTTGAATGCCTTTCATGAGGCAAGGACTCTTTTGAACTGTCTTAAAAAGCTCATCCACCATAGTAGCTGCCAGTGGCCCTCGGTACAGAGGAGTCATGTCGACAGGCCCAATTAATGATGGGGCGTCTGAGAGTGAATGAATGAGGAGCTTTGAGAGGATTCCTCCACCTTAAATCCCCCTGTGCTGCTGCTCCCAGACTGCCTGTGAAGAACAATCAAACGGCAGCAACCCCCTCCTATTTATCACTTTAAGACATTAGCCAGACATGGGCCTGAATATTAACCAGCTCCTTTTCCAGGAGAGTTCCACACCAAAGGCTGCATGTGGCAACATACATTTTTAATCATAGGGGAAAACGAGGCCTCTCAATCGCTCTCATCTATTACTGTGTGCTTAACTCGCAGCATTTCTTTTCCTCCGGGCTGCTCAGAAAAAGAAAACATGCTCGGAGCATTTATGAGCTGTGCAACAATCATGCATTTATACTCTGTTTCATTCTACACTTAGTAGATGAATCTCACGAGTGCTTATTCAATGAAATTTATTTGAAAAGCATAATGTGCCTATCTCAACTGTGCTGACAGAGTTCATTTCCTTGGGTTGACTATGTCTCCACACCTAGGACAATTGGGCTGCAGAGGCAGTGGAGCATGAGCGAGGCTTCTACAGCTTAATTGGAGTCATGTTCTCTAGAGCTTGGAGCTGCTCCTTTCTCCACACTGGCCTCTCTGGTGCTGGGCCTGTGGTGAGAGCACTAAGGGTAGGGCACCGGTACCAAGCGTGCAGGGAGATGATCTGTTCACCTCGTCCTCTCCCTCTGGGGCTCCCCTACTGTGACACACTGCACCCTGGTAACAAGGTCACTCTACTGTTGTGGCACCACAGGGAGAGTTGGACTTATTATCAGGAGAGAGGACAATCTTAAGAAGAATCAAAAGGAGAATCTGATCTCCAATCACATATTATCCACATGAGACCACAAGGTTTTCTATATCCAGGAGCTTTACTTCTAACTTTGTCAAGGGTAAGAGTTTAGTTAAATTACTAAAGACACTGTGATAAAGATATCACCACGGATCCATGTGCGTTTTATAAATCTATACCTATGTTTATGCTTGAATTCAATAGCAGGAAAATAACAGCTCGTAATCCATTAAAGCAGCCTCACTTTAGGCTTACGTTCAGTTTAAATAAAAACTCATTCATAAAGAAAAAGTTTATTTTAAGCCCCAAATAAATGTAACAAATGTGCCCTTGATATAGAAACTGTGGTGGGCTAAGGACCCTGTTACATTATGCTAACTTTGTAATGCTTTTCTATTGTGGCGTGATTTATACACGTGACACCTCTGACTCATACCAAGCAACAAAACATTTGCTTGGTAGGTGCATAGCCTATATCTCACCGTTCAGGGGACACCTGGACCAGGGCAAACGAATGCCTTTAAACTGCACCATACCCCTTATTAGGTTGTAATGTGATGGAGTGAATAACACACAAATCAGATCAGCCTCTGCAGATGATGATGTCACATGTTAAACTGCAGAAATATATATGAGATAATTATACTGCATCTTAAAAATGTCAAACGAGTCATGGCCAAAGTTTTTTCTTTTTCTTGTCTGATGCACTCACTGTTAGAGTATGAGTCTATTCAGTGCCGATTTCAAGGGCGTGTTTATAAGACGAGCGATTTTTCTGAAATGCTGTTAAGAATTTCATCAAAACGTGCTCAGCAATATTTATTCTGCGGTCTATTTTTCTTTTGTTAAGGTAGCCAATTATTAATCACTGTTTAGTGAGGAAATTGCACAAATCAGTTAAATGAGCTACACCATGCATGGGCTGGCACTGCACTGCCAGCATTTATCAATCTCAATCTCTCTCCCAGCGTAAGAAAGTGAAAACTGAGGAAGGTCATTTTGTGCCCAATGAAAGTTTTCCTTTGGAAATTTTACCTTCCATTAAGAATCAAATTAAGCACCGGACCAGTGCCCACCGCCTCAAAACACACCAACTTGCATACTCCTAATTTACGTGTACTTAATATGGAAGAAGCACTGGTGTGTTGTTGAGTGAGAGGAAGTGGTTTAGTCTTTCCACTGTAGTATGTATGTTTGGATGCATGTGGATTTGCCAGTGTGTCCCTGAATCACAGAGGGGGGTGAAGCAGAGTATGCAGCTATCATTCACTGCTGTGGGTCAGCCCTCACACGTATCAGCAGATGACCAGTGTCAAGACAGGGAAGGTCACAGGCCTGCAATGTGCGGTCTCTCGCAGTTTATAGAGCTTAAAAAAATCCTGCAGACAAGCAGGTTAAAATCTGACTCTGTGAGACAGATTAGCTTCCTCTCGTGCTGTCATGGTACCATTCTAAGGTTTGGGTCAGGATGAGATATTTACTAGCTGGTGCAGGTAAACATGCCAGCTTTTATGGCCGGATGCCTCTTTGCCTGATGCGTTTTCTCTGTCTTGTCCTGCTGTCTCTCTCTCACTGTTTCACTTCCCTCGCTGTCCCCCTTTTTTCTAGAATTTCAACAGCACGTAGCCTTTCTTCCTAGCTCGTTCGTCTGCGTGGACCCCGATGACAGTGAAATCTGGAGGCAGTGTTTTTGAACATCTTTTACCCCAGCCGCTCTGTGGGAGTCCTCTGGCTTAAAGGTACTACCTTATTTGTCTAATGCACGACGTACATTTGACATTCACCTGTGTGCACGCCTGTCTGTTTGTCTGGTTCTTATTCTGTTCACAGTCCCATTTGCTAAATAGATAAAATGCACTGCTCCCTTTTCATGTCTCTACTGCCTAAGGGGTGTTTTTCCTTGATTGCATTACAGTCACAGGAAGCTTTTCCCTGATTTCCCTGATTAATTTCTCATTTTTGTGTGTGCGTCTGTGCACGAACGCATGATCACAAGTGGCCAAATTTTAAGCAAATTCGACGGTTGTTTTTGTTTTTATTATTGTATGACGATAACGTCTGCTGAAGGAAGCTTAGCTGTTAAGTTTTACGTGGGGGAAACCTTTGTACTAGCTCCTCCATTGTGTGAAAAGGGCATTGATAGGAAGGCAGATAGAGCTGATCAATATGAAGTGCAGTTTTCTCCGCAGGCCTTTTTTTCAAATCTCTCTTGTTTGTGTTTTGAAGGGGTCGGGGGTAGGGCCTGGTAAAGTGGTGGCGTGGGCGGGCTTCTGCCCCTTTATCAATCAGGATTTTAATTACACACGTCTAGGGCGACAGCTAGATTAGAAACCAATCGACGCTATCGGCCACAAAATCTAATTACTGTTTATTGACAGATAAGGGCAGGCCCCCTTCACTTTTCCAAATAAGATAAACCTCCCCCCTCGTACACAATGAAGAGCAGCTCATACTGTCCATGAAAGACTCTATGATAAGTAAACCCCCACCAGAAAATTCCTCTCTCACCCATACCGGCTCCTTCCTGCCACAGGATCACCGTGAGGGAGCCAAATTATACTTCCCCTTTCAAACTTTTGGAATAGCGGAAGGATGTTTTCCAGCGAGCGCTTGTGTTTTTCCACAGTCTTATTTATGGAAATTTCTGTAACCCTTCACCTCATGTTTCATAAACTGTACTTACTCCCGTTTCTGTAACTTACTCATAAATCAATGGAGTCTTAATGATGAGTAATGGGTGACCTTTAACCCTGCAGAGTGCACACAGGTGAGCCATCGTGTCTCCTGTAGACATACATCTCCCCGGGGGACGGTCCATCCTCGCCTACCTCGGTGTCCTTCTCTGCGAGCTAGAAACGCTCTCCTCGCAACATCACCCATATCAGTCGTTTTACAGCCTCCGCCACCGCGTGATGCACTTTGCCTTTAAAGCCGAGAATCTGCCTCAGGTAAATATGGAGTAAATGATTGGATTATTGTTCTTTCATTCGGCTGTGTAGTAATGGCTGGATTATAAACATTGCAGAATATAGATTTCCTGTCAGATCCTATGAATCAGACATCCTTATCTCATTTCCAGACTGCCGCTCCACCCAGCGCTACCATCTCCCAGCCTGGGAGTCAGTGAGAGCTTGGGGAAGCTATATACATGCATACACACACACACACACACACACGCAGAAAAAACATAAACACACAGACAGATAAACAATTGCACACACTCACACACATATGGATGAGGCAGAGAGAGAGAAACTGTTGCCACCCAACACAGCACAGGCACTCCAAAGTCCATTCGAAGATTTCTAAAACCACTTAGGTCCCCTGTCCATATTTGTTAAGCAAGTAAGTCTAAGGGCTACAGCACACTGAATTCAAAGAGAGAGGAGAGGCAGCAATGTGGAGAGCATGAGAGCGAGGGGGGAAAGGGAGAAAGATGTCTTCTAAATGAAATTTAGGGAAGGGTAGGATGGAGGGTGGCTGACAGCAGGTGGAGGGAGAGCGGCCCAGGACCCCCCTGATTTGGTTTGAATCTCGCAAAGAAAAATGTTTGGACTTGAATTATGCAGCATTTTTGACCAGGACTGGAGATTGATGCGTGATTCCTCTGATGCTTGGACATCATATCAGTGCTTGTGTCTGATACGGTTCATGTTTTTCTCTCTCTCTGCTGTCTGCCTCTCTGTCTTCTCACTGGATTACCAACAGTGTAATTGAGTTAGCGAGCTGTGTGGACCAGCAACCGCTGCACAAACATGCTTTTGTTGGAATTCATCAAAACTCCCTCCACAACGAAAACAACACACGCAAAACTGGTGTCACAAAAATCATACACTGAAAGCCAACCGTATGCATAACTGTCCCCCCCCCTCAAAAAAAAGAAAAAAGAAAAAGAAAAGCTGATCAACTGTGTAAAACATAAATAAAAACAAAACCCACGGATTTGCAATTCTGAGTCTTTCAGAAGTAAAGATAGGACAATACTGTGAAATACTGTGTGGTCAAATAGTTCAACAATTTAAGATTAACATTTCTGAGGATTACATTATCTTCTGCACATAATATCATAAAAGATTCGCAGAATCTAAAGAAATCCGAAGAAGAAATCAAAACGAATACACAGCGGCTGTGCTCTCTTTAGTGGAAATCACTGAATGGAACACTTCCAAAAACCAATCCATCACTGCATACACAAATGCAAGTTAAAATGCTACCAGGCTCATTTCAGATGGGCCTGAGGTGTAGCGGAGAGCTTTGTGGTCTGATGAAAGCCAAAAGAAACAAACAAAGTGTACACTGCATGACTAAGTTGCACATATGAGAGCGCACCATTAAATCTGAGCTATCAGCTGCCATCCAGACGGCATCTTTTTCTTGCTGATTTCAGCAAAATAATGTCTAACCATAATCTCCATGTTATGTATTACAGCAGCACGGTTCTCTTCTGCATTCAGTGGCATTCAGTGGCATTCAGTGGAGACGTGTCAGCTGTTGAAAGCATTTGGTACATGTCAGTGCTTACAGTGTACATTCAAAATAGGTGTTACAACAGGGGAACACAGGGCCAGACGTGCCCCTCTCTCAATTTTTTATTTATTTAAAAAAAAACATATTTTATTTTAAAAAACTACAAGTGTACAGACCTTACAATCAAGTGTAAGGTCTGTATATTATTCTGTTCTGCATTTTATTCACAGTTCAAACTTGAATGAGGTCATAAGTGGTGACATTGACTCCAAACCTGTGGCATCAAAAACGGGAATGAGGAAAGATGCGTGTGAGCTTTCATTCTTTCAAATATAAAAAGTGTTTGAGCTCGAGCCGTGCCGTGGATCAACTCCAGTGCTCTGGTCATTTAGCCATCAAAGAAACAGGCAAGCGAGGATACAAGAGAAAGCACTGCACAGACCACCAGCGCTGGTTTCAGGGTCCGTTTGAACTCTGGCTGCAGCTTTTCATTCCTGATTAATCCTCCAATTATTTTCCCCGCATGATATTTAAAATAGCAATTTTCACTATATTTTTCATGGTTGTTTCATCTAAGAAAACCACCGTCCCGTGATGCAAGATGAAGCTCCAACTGTTAGCCAGCGACTGTTTATGTTAGTCGGACAAAAATAATAATATTAATTTGCATGTGACCCTTTACTGCACAGTGTGGATAATCTATCTGTGAGCCTCTAGTTAACACTGGGAACTGAACAGGACCGCTGTTGTCATTCCTTAGTGCTGAAGCGCAGTGCCATTACATTTATAGATTTTCTCTTTGATGGGATAATTTGGTCTTTATATCTCTCACAAATGAAGTGATCCTCAGTGCTCCTTGCACAGCTCAATGTGCAGGTCTCATTTTCAAATACAGTTAATTGCATTCGAAAAGAATCAATGATACTTTCACGGTGACAATATCATTCTTTTAATGTCACTTAATTTCCTCAGTGAAATGATTACATCAATAGCCTGGAACCCATTTCTATCTTTCAGCATGAATTAATCTATTAGGGACAATAATTACACGTTTGTAATGGATAGGTTTTTGTACTCAGAGGCAAATGCACTCGAGTCTCCATTGTGCTCCCAGTTGCTGGCACTGTCCTGACTGTCATTCATTCAGTTTATGAATTACACTATCAACCTGGGAAAAATAAATAAATAAATAAGGGTACCTCAGATGCAGCTCCTTGGTGGCCTTGTTGTGAGATAGCCCTCCCTCTAGTGGAGATGATAGAGTTGGTTGCTGCTGTCAGATAGCTTTCTCCTCTCGTCTGCTGCTGAGGCAGTCAGTCAGCGATGGAGAATGCAAAATGAGAGGAGGAAAAGAATTGACAGAAAATATAGAAGGGAAATGGAAATCTCTGTATTACATGTAGCACACGTGTCAGGACAGAAGGGGTGAAAAGTCAGGTGTAACGCCAGGGAAAACGAGTTTTTGAAGGAGGCTTACAGTGAATGTCAAAATAAGGCCAAATATGTCCACGTGGGTTCATTCAGTGCTGTGGTGTGCAGCTGATTCACCTGCACAAAGCTCCATAACAAATTACAATAAGTGCGTTCACACTAATAAGTGTGTAATTCTGCTGAAAAGCCAAATCAAGTTTGTGTAATTTGTGGACGCCTGGGTTACCTGATACAGCAGCTGTGATATGTGCGACAGACGCGACGCTGCTTTTGTCCCGTTATTTATTCATTACCAGTGGAAACCAAGCGACTGCCACGGCGTGCAGCCTTTTCACCTGGAGTTTTTTCTGCTAGGCTACCCACCGAATTCCGGAGGAGGGCTAGGGTTGACCAGATAGGCAAAATTAACTTAAATTGGAGCCTCTAAAAACCTAGTTAGCTCGAAACAGCTGTACAAGCATACAGAGGTACATAGGAAGCATCTGTTTCCGAAACTGAGCACTGAGTTGTCTTACCTTTTTTAGGGGGGTATAGGAATTCACAGTCTTAAAATAAAAATTATATTAAAAAAAACAGTATGAATAAAATGTGTTATTTTTTTATACAACACCTAAAAGAAAAAGTGGGTGAATCAGCTGTAAGTTTTGTTTTTCTTCGTAGCACAGCAGAGCCCCCCCTCTCTACTCCCTCCCCCCCGCGTTTGAATCACATTTGACCCCGCTCGCCGGGTCCTGCTGCCTGCCGGTGGAGGTGTTTGGTTTAGCCACAGGGCGCGCGCCGGAGGAGGAGTGGATAGTGCGGCTGCCGTTGTGTGACAGTTAAACGCGGCGCTCAGACACACAGAGCCACACTACCACCACCAACACCACTACAACCTGGAGACACCACCTCTACAGTGCGCGGTGCTCAGCCCGGGGATGTGACATGACTTGTCCGAGTAAGGTACACGGCACGTTCATCAACCGTATTTATCTTCCAATTACACATCCAACACACGTGATTTTAAGAGGTTGATTTAATAGGTTTAAAAATGTTATACTAGTTTACTTATCTTTTAGCTTGAATAACGTCAGCGTGCGGGCAGTTTAGCTCTTACTATTAAAGCATGTGCAGTGCACGTGCAACACCACCTTTTTCACTGGTCATATAAATCATATCAATTACGATATTTATGTGATTAATTCTGTATGCCTGGCATAGGGTAAAAACTAGTGAGGCCTATTGTCAGGTTTAGTTTCCGAGGAAGGAAAAAAAATACGACTTTATAGCAGTCTTTTTAAGGACATTAAGTTGTTTTACAGCTTTTCTGCTCATTATCCCACACTTGTTTACATAAAAAGACTTTAATATCATTTGTTTTTTAATAACAAAATTAACTTGACATTTAGAGAGTTAATGCCATACTTGTTGAAGCACACTGATTCTTCAGGCTGCCTCAGTGTTGTCAGAACTTTGTAATTTGCTTTCAGTGCTATTAGTGTATGTGTGTTTGTGTGTGGCGTTTTATGACACAAACAGGTGTAATTTTGTCAGTGTCGAGACTTTCAATGCAAATGGTACCAAGTCTTTAATGGTTGTGTAGAGGTTTTTTGCCTTTCTCACCTGAAGTGACTTTCAACACACCTTAATTACTGTTTCACTTGCATACATGTAACCAACAATGTAACATGTAACAACATGTAACAACATGTAACAACCAGCATGTGAACCAACAAACAGGCAGGTGTGAGGTGAGCAGACTTGAAGAATGCAAACAGGAATCTCAATTTAAAAAACAAAAAAGAACCCGAAAAAGGCAAAAGAAAAATTTTAGTCTCTCAACTTCAGCCCGTTCAAGTGTGATTGAGTGTTTGCCTACAACAGGTCTATTATTTATTTGAATCAGATCCCTTTCTGTCAAACAGCTGCCACAAGCTGAGATTTTTTTTTTTTCATAACAGAGCTGATAAGAAGCAGCGATAACAGCAGCATGGCTTTCATGGCTCACACTGCATGACAAAAGTATGTATGATGTCAAGTCCCGGGAGGCCTATAGGAAATATGCAGAAATGTGATTCGTCAAATGACGGCAGTTATCACTGTTAAAAAGTTAGAAACCAGTCTGTCATGAGACTGTTTGGTAATAATATGATCTCCTAACATCACTGCTACTGTAACGTATGCCCTGTTCAGCGCATTTAACACAAAACAATCTTTTTTTGTAGCTGTTGCACTATTTAAAAATATTTTACATCATTTACCAGACAACTTGAACAACAACCAACAACCTGAAACTGGCTGAATCTATACCCATGCCTTGTCTTCCTTATTATTCAATATTCAGCTCGTATTGAAGCCCAAGAACTGTAATTTTGATTTTATTCCTGAATTAAGTAAATTAAACTGACAGGTGTTTGATTTGGCATCGACCTTGATTGGATTTTCATTTATTTAGTCATTTTGTTTTGTCACAAAAAAGGGAGCAGATGCTGTGTGATGTGATGCCACCTTAGAGGCACCATTGCTGCACATCAATAGGCCTGTGATGATCAATAGGGATTGCGTGATGTTTTTGCATTGATTATAGAAACGTGAGCCGATGAATGGAACCGGATTCCTCTCCGGGGGGGAGGGGGGGGGGTGTTGTGCTGTTCCTGTTCGGAAGAGGAAACTGAAGAGCTGCAAAACGACACAACACACCCTTTTTTGCATGAATCTGTCGCTAGATCACTCCTCCTCGCTTCCTCACTCACTCAAACTTTACTTTTTTATTAAAGAGTCTGAAGGCTCTTATCAGCCACCTTGTGAGGTTTTTTTTTTTTTTGTGAAATGGGCAAGCTGCTGTTTCTTCTCAGTTCAATTCAACCAAGTGTCAAGATACCATGGTAAGCTCTGTTCTTATAATGTGGGGATACAGTAACATGGAGACCCTCACTGACTGTGAAATGCTATCTGCATTCTCTGCATTCTTACTGAGCTTGATCAACAGCGAAGCACAGGCGCTTATAAAGCTGGGGTTAGAAGAGACAGAGCCGGATTTTCTGCTGCTTTAGAAGATGATGGGCTTCGAGAATATGAGTTATGGCTTGAGATCATCTCTCACAGGTGGTGAAAGGTTCACAATGGTCCCTCACATGTAACACCCGCGAATGGAGCTAATGACACCGCTCAATAAATACATTTACTGTCCTCAGCGCGGTTTGAAAGCTATTGCTTTTTGAAAGCAAAGTGCTGCGGATGCACTCGACTGCCCGCTGGAACTTCTATAGTGTTGCTCTCGACTGGCGTCAGATCTGACTTTATCATGTGTTGTGTAACAGTGCAGGTATCATTTTGATCTTAAAAAAACTTGAAGTGTGTGACAGCAGGCTTAGTACTGGCGTGCAGTCATATCTCTGAGGTGTGTGTGTTGCTTGGTTAAGTTCAGTGTTCACGTGTGGTTGCTTTATGACACCACTTCAAATTAACCCCAGCACGGTTGGATATAACACAGAAAACTAAAGAGATACAGCTGTATAAATGTGACATTATACAGCAGGTAAAATGTCACATTTAAAGAGACCTTGCTTTATATTGTTAAAAAAACCACTCAATTCAGAACAGCAAGTATTGAAACTCTGATTTATTTTTGCTTTATGAACACTAGGAGCTTCCCCTGATACTTAAAACCCCTTACTTCTCTCTATCATCTTATTTATTTAACTTTCTAGCACCCATCTCTGTCATATCATGAGATGGAAACTTTGTGTGTTGACCGCTAGATCGCTGTTGTTCATGCGATAGCTTGTTTTGTCTATGTCCGTGTGAGCCATGTGTGTTGTGCATAGCGGAGAGTGTGAGCGAGCGTTTGGATCCCTCCTCCCCCAGTGCACCGCCGGCCCCCTCTGTCGCTTTAAGTCCTGCCCCTCAGAGCCAGCCAACAGCAGCTGTTCCATATTCATCAAGCCCTTGAGTCTTAAAGAGCCCTATCCCGACCATGGAAAGAGTCATTCCTCTTGCTCGCACTCTCATGCTCTCTCCATCTTAGCGCTCATCCCGCTGCTGCCTGCGCTTCTCTGTCTCTCTCACTCTCTCTCTAGCTTTCTCTCACCCCCCCACCCCACCCCCTTTTTACCTCTCCTGTCGATCTGTCCCTCCCCCCTTCACTCTCTCTCTTTCCCTCTCTGCCTCTCACACATACACTCAGACACACTCTTTCTCTCTCTCCCACTCATATATACATAAACACACGCGCATACACAACACACATGCTCAGGCACACACACGCCCACTCAATCCATCAGAGTCCAGCATACCTGTGCAGGCTGGGGGGAAGCGGTGCTGGAGGGGGTTTTCGGCAGCGTTGTCTCTGAGGGTGCTTTGCTATCATTTGGGAAAGAAGCGGGTCTCAATTGTTTTCTCTTTCCTCTTCCTCTCATTCCTGGAATGCTAAAACTGGACTGATGGACATTTCAGAACTTTGTCTTCCAGACCCTCTCAGCTATCATAACCAGTAGGTGCACTTGTTTCTCTGTTTTCCCCCTTTTATTTCTTTTTTAACCTCTGCCGTTGATCCCTTTGCTTTTTCCTGTATTTTCCTTTCATTTTTCTTCTATTTAAAAAAATATAATCTGCTCTTTACCTACTCTTCTTTTACTTTTCTACTAGTCGAGGCGCTGAACTTTTAACTTTCTAATTCCTGGCTGTTCTTTTTGTATAGCCTCTTAACGCCAACTCAAACTCCTTACCTGCACTTTTTTCCCGTTCGTTGTTTTGAGGGATTTTAAATATCGTTGGACTTGACAGGATTGAGCAGCAGAGCAGGTGCAACTGTGTAAATGCGTGTATGGGTGTGTGGCACATCATGATGTATGTTTTATAAATATCTTTCAGAGCATGGCTGATTGATTTAACTTGGCCCTTTGAAGCAGTGTGTGTGTGTGTGTGTGTGTGTTTTCCTTTTTTCTTTCCTTTTTTTTTACTCTATAGAATTTGGGGGGTGCCTGTCCAGTTTGGTTAGGAGCTTGTTTGCTGATGGCTTTGTCCCTAGATCCGGCCACCCAGGCAGACTGAGAATGATATTATAAAGAGGAGAGATTAACGTGAATCCGTAGAACTGGAGAGGATAAATTACACGCTGTAATATATATTTGTAGCCAGGCAAGACGAATGAAAGGACCCTGTAACCTCAGTCAGGCGGCAGGTCTGTCCCAGTCAGCGGCGTGCCGGGCAAGCTGCTGTCTCGACAGCTCCTGGCTGCTGGGACAGTCTGGGCTTACAGTGCCTTCACCAAACTTTTTAAATCAACCAGTATCTTACATTTAAAACAAAACAAATTACCTTCAGTTAAGGTATTTTTTGTATCACCAGTTTTCTTTGTAATTATTATTATTCTTTTTTAGAAGCAGTTTTATCATTATGGTGCAAATATATCTAACAACAACCAATAACAGATATAGTATGAAAACCAGCCTCTAAGACATTTGGCTGTTCTAAAGTTTTGTGTTATTCATTTAAGCAGGTTATAAATCATATATTTTGTAAATGATAATAATTATAAGGGTTATTATGTAGAAGTTTAAAGAAATTTCAGGAGCTTTTCCCAAATTAGACAGTGTTTTATAATAATTTAATATTTTTGGTAAATAATTTTTTCTTGTTAGTGTTGTTCTCATATTATTCAGTTTTACCATAATTAAGATATTTAGTTTTTTTTAATTAATTAGATTTTTAAAAATGTGAAAATCATTAACAGAAAACAGTTAGAGCTCAATTCTCTTAGTGTTTCTTACTTTTTTGACTTTTTTAGTTTGAGCTTTAATCACTGCAAATTCAAAGTTATTCTAGGATACTTATGAATAATAAGGAATAAATGGAATCATCTCTGTTTTTTTCCATTAAGATGTATTTTCTGTAGTTTCATTCTTTGATACATCTTAAAATTAAATTAAACAAACCCTAAAAAAGTGAACATTTCTATTGCATGTCAGGTACGATGGGCTCAAGTCATAATGTCTTTTTTGTATTCTTTTGTCTGTATTTCCTAATTAGGAAAAGAAAACCACTGCAATTTTTATTTCTTTTAGAAGAGCTTTACATATTTACACCAGTATGTAATCACATATTTAAGTTTTCATTTTTTAATGGATTCATTAATGGTTTCCTGTAAAATCCAGTTTTCAGCAGAAATTGAACTATATGAACTGCACAAGGTGAAACATTAAACATTTAAATTTTAGGATGGTTTCAATTATGTCGAAAAGTAATTGCTTAGTAAGTCTTTTAGTTTAAATCAGTTTGATCTTTCAGGTGTCAGAATTCTGATTTTTTCATTGTATTTCTTAAAGAAATTACACAAAATCTAGTATTTGTTTTTCCATTTTTCAGGTGTGAAAGACGAAGTTTATGTAGCTGTGCTGGGATATTTTTTAGTAATACTTAAAGAGTGAAGTATATTTATGTTTGTTTATTATCAGAGATGTAGTTATGTTGTGCTGATTTAAAATCTGTCTAAAATAATAGGAAACATTAAATATAATTTAGTGATTATGCTGAATATAAATAATTATATTTGTACAGAAAATCTGCTCTTTCAAAGCTCAGTTGTGAACAGGTGTTTAACATATTAGTAACTTTTTACATTTCTTTTGAAACGGCAATCAGTAAACCTAAAATATCTCAATGAAGGAATGCTCAGCAGTAATGTGAGCGTATATCAATCCCCCCAAACAGTTAATTTGTGGGCTCTTTTCAGCACATGCTTGTGTGCTGCTGGTAATTTTGGCTCAGCAGTAGCTCTCTGCTAATTATGCACTGGTATTTGCAGCCTCTTACTGAGCGCTGGATGCGGCCGCGATGCTTAAGTGAGAGGATTAGTAGAACGTATGTGCTCTATGTTATTAGCACAACAGTGTAGTGCCGTATCACTGTAGTACCTATACTGAACCGAAGGCATCAATACTGCCTGGGAATTAGCTGGAAGGAGAGTTTTTATCTTTTAAACAGAGAGATGCTTCTCTTGTTTCTTTAATGTTGGAAATCAATTGAAAAGAAACGTCGACGTTATTGCAACTTGTTCTAATAATGTTTTATGTTCCCATTACATTCGCCCCGTTTTTCAGTTTTGCTTCAGTTGTTTAAATCCAAGTGTTTTTTATCGTGTAGTGGAATTAGATTCTCTGCAATCACTTGTGTTGCACTGGCTGTTGCACTCTCTTCAGAAACCAGCTCTGGTTGAGGATGGCATGTGTGAGTTTTTCAGTGCTTGTTAGAAAACACAATATTTGAGTGGCAGCGAATTGAGATGTGACTTCTCTCTGCTTCTAAATGTTCCATCAACACCCAGGCTTCCCTTAAGCCCTGGCAGAGGCACTGCAATAAACTAACTAGGCTATCCAATTTCCCTTCATGAAATAAGAGCTTTTTAATGTATTTTCAGAGAAGCAGAAAGAAGTTAACACACAGTGATGAATTAGATTTCAATTTATTTGACTTCATTCCCAGCTTGCTGCATTAAAGCCTGCAAACACCCATCTCTAGCAGTCCGTCCACTTGATTCTTATTAGGTTTCAGAAAACAAGGCGAGGGAATTGCATTAGTGTATCTTAAGTTAAAAGCTCCTTGCTCTTTGACCAAGTGTTTCATTGTTATAGGGTTAATCAGATTTTTGCTGTCTTCATGGAGATGCTATCACAGGCTAGAGGCAGTGGTGGGTAACCAAAGCAGCCGTGCACAGACGCTATCCAGATGGGATCAGCTTACGGTAATTTGGTTTCAGAATACATTACCAGAAGAAGCTCCTGGCCGAGAATTGCCACCCCGCTATGAGCCAGGAGCCGGTGGCCTCTGTAGCTGCAGCATGGAGCCCAGGCAACCCACCTGTCCTGCTCTTACTTTCCTCATCTCGCAGAGCAAATGTTAGGAGGTTTTTTGGGATGTGTGCCTTTTAAAGAGAAACCTAATGTGCTTAAGCTCAGATTTTTTGCCAAATTCTAAATACTTCTTCCTTGTACCAACAGGGCTTTGTTGTCCAATTCATTAGAGAGATTCCTGAGTCCACTGGCCACGCTGGAGCCCTCTCATTTCTGGTATCTAGTATCATTACTTTCACTGTAAATATGTCACTCAGCTCAAGCTGAGCGGGGGGAGCATGTTGTCTCTCTCCAGGCCAAATGGTGATGCAGAGTGTGTTGGCAATGTCTAGATAGTCTCAATTCTGTAGCTTCAGAGGTATTTGGGTTCATAGTTGTTAGTGCTGAGGCTGGCTTTTAAGGAGCTGCCAAATCAAGCACCTTCTTGTGTTGCTTTATTTCCCAGGTCATTAACTGATAAAATAAAAGGACAAGAGAAGGTTTTAGGATCCAGGCTGGTTCTTTTTCTGTATTTCTTTACTCTAAAACTTGCTAAAGACCAGATTCTGAATGTTTCTTTTTAGTATTGGTCAGTTTTGGAAGATCATGCTTTCATAATAACATGCTCTCTCTTGAGAGCCTATTTGATGTTTGGCCTTTAGATCTCTTCATGATTACTTACAATACCTCTTTGGCTATTTTATAACCTCCACCTGCACAGATATCACCAAATGTCACTGCATGCGTCCCTCCTGATTTCTCATCCATGGTAACCTTGGACACCTCCACCGCAGTGTGAGAATCTGTTTAAAAATAACCAGGCCCATTAGTCTAGAAGGATAATGCTAGCCTATGTGGGCTCTCATGCCCTTGTGGCAGCAGAGTGCTATCACTGACACAGTGCGTCAGCACTTCTTCCTGTTGCTCCAACACTGAAGGGCTCCTCTTCATTTACACACATCCATGCATGCATGCATCCTCACACACACACACACATACATACAGTCACATACACACACCTACAATAGAAAGCGGAAATTGGGAAATACACCACGGTCAAGAAAAGAGCCGTTAGCATGAGCTGTAGAGTGTTGCATTACAAGAAAACACCACACGGTGAAGATTAAAAGCAAAATCAGCCGTGATTACAAAGTTTAACATTTTTTGTGCAAACATTTTGCTTTCTATTTGATTGCAGTCACATTGTGCGACTCCAGGTTCAGTAATTCACACTTAGTTAAAAAATGACATGACGTAAGGTGGGTAACGATATGGGTGTTTATCATTGAAGGCTATTAGTATTGAGCGGTCAGTTGTTTGAAGGTTATGTTTCGGAGCAGTAATTGAAATGCAAAATAACATTAAGATCGATGCTTAGCTTTGTTTATTTATGAAATCAATATTGGAAGCGTCCATCACTGAAGCAGCTCTGATTCCTACTGACAGCTTCACCAGGTCTTCTATGCATGGTCTGCGTGAAGCTTCCACCCATTACAGCTTTTAGAGGAATAACGTTTTTTTTGTCATCGCTTTTTGGAGAGCTGTTCGAATGTTTCAGGTTCATGTGCTGAAACACGCAGAGCACAGCCTTAAAGAAAGCTGTAGGGCTCAGCTTCATGAACTGCTGAAATTGTTAAACTGAAAACATGCTGCGTGTACAGAGGCTGTCTTACGGGTGTGTCTACGAGAGAGAGAGAGCACTACTATTGCTTATCCCAGATTTGCCCTGGGCAATTAGATGTAACCAATAATCACCCAGTAACAGAACAGTGTGCAAAACACCGGTCAGTGTCTCTGTGCTTACATATTTGGACCCTGCTATTAGAAAATAAAAGCAACTTTTGTTTGAGATTTTAATTCATGTAAAAAATAAATAAATTAAAAAGCAGCGCAAAAATATTTGAATGTCTTTGTCAAATAAGAGTTAGTGAAAGTCTTAAATGTAAGAACATTTTTCCACATTTACTTCTGAGTCTTTGGTGTTGTTTAGACTTCAGTTTTTTAAATGTGGAGTCATTATAAATGATAAATACAGTATACTCTATAAATCAGAACAAGCTTCTAATTTTTGTGCTCGGTTTCCAAATAACCAAATTCTTGTCTCCTCTCCAAACTTTTCAGTGACACAAATATGGAAGCAAAGGAAAATTAAATTATAACTCAATCTGAAAATCAGGCTGTTCACCCTTACTGTCATCAAGGGCAGTTTTTATTAGAGGTTAACATTTTTTTACAACTTTTCTTGTCATATAATAATTAAATCTGATAACTGACAGATTTGTTAGTGTAAAAGTGTGTGTGTGTGTGTGTGTGTGTATGCCTCTGCATCTGCCTTCAGTTTATACGACCGTGTGCTTATATGAGTATTTGCCTGTTGGTCACAAAACATGTGCACATTAAAACGTCACCTTAAGAGACCGCCCTTGCATCCTTAAGTACAATCAAACGTTCACACACTGAGTGGCTGCTTGTCGAAATGTTGAGAGGCCCCCTCTCCCACTACATCCTGTGACGCGAGACGTTGGTAAAAACCGCGTCGCACGTTTAGATGTCAACCCCCCCACCTCCCCACCCCTGAAGGAGATGCATTAATTCAGGAAATATCCCCAAAGTTTAATTATTCCTGAATGGTGTGGTGGTGGACACAACCATATAAATCAGTTAGGCCCACCCGCCTTTTTATTACCAGCACTATTTATGGAGAATGTGTGGCAGCTGGTAGAGATGAGCCTGTAAAAAGCTAGAGGCTATTGCTGTGACTGTGTCGACTGCTGTGGCGTGTGACAGTCATAACAATGGTGTTTCTGAGTAACAGCAATTCGTTTTGGAGTCGTCTGAATTGTGTGCCTCGAACAACGCTTTAAACGCGAGGAATCAAGTTACATCTTTAACTCACAGATGTCGTATCGCGCGCCGCGCTGTGATTGCTCACTGACCGTGAGCCTCTGCAAACGCCGTCACGTCTGAAACACTTGATAAACCTCCGATTTTTGACCTGTTAATTTTGCTCTAGCATTTGTGTATGTACGCGTGTGTGTGTGTCTGTTTATATTTGTGTCCTCTTCTGATAAAGGGGATAATTTGTGGTGGAGGCAGGATTGGCTCTTTGTTTTAGGCAGGTAGAGTTTCCTCCTAAACAAGGACGGCCTATCAGAAGAAGATTAATGAAGTAATTTCATGCATGGCTCTATGCCTCCGTCCCCCTCTACGCACAGTGACTGTGTCTAAACCTGTGATTTACATTGCACTGTGTTAAATAGCCTTAACCCTTTATAAAAATATTTCTTTCTGTTTGTGACACACACAGGCACACACACTTAGACACACAAACAATAAAAAAAAATCATCCAGCACAGCTTGCAACTTTCTGTGAAAATTAGCCTTGTGGATCTGTTTTCTCTCTTTGTTTGCTCCACAAATATCTCTGAATGCTCTCTGAACTGCAATGCATGACTTTTAGTTATGCGCAGACTTTTTTCTTTTCTTCATTATTCAAATTTTATAATGCCACCTCCCTCCTCGTGGAGCATGCTGTGGCTGATATCTGTTGGCTTTTTACTGGATTTGTTGCAGTTAAGCAAAACTTTAGCAGTCGGCTTTTATCGTGCAAAACTGAACGTGCAGTTTTTTTAAGAAAAAGTGTTAAAGTTCAGATTGTATTGAATCACACTGTTCATGAGGATTTGCATAATATATCACTATAATGCATTCCTGAGAATAATACATTATCTTTACAATTTTAGAAAAAACGACTCGTTGTTAGTGCATTTATTTGCACCGTGCTCTTATTTGAGTTTTACAGCCAAATTTAATTAAGCAGTTTTAATAAATGTTCACATTTTTAAAACCATCACATGACAAAGAAACGGTTTAGAGTTAAACCGTCTGTAGTAAAGGGGAGAAACCTCCATGTCACAGTATCGCAGGAGAACGTACTGTGATATTGTTGCCTGTGTATCGGTAACATATCACACAACACAGGGTTGTGTCCGATGTCATCACCTAACCCCAAGTTTTCTAGGCCCCAAGGCTAATTTTTTTTTTTTTTTTTTTTGCCATGCACCATAATTACTTTTTGTAGTTATCAAGAGCCATTGTAAATTCATGTTGCTAAATTATACCATGACTGTGCCACATAATGGATGTAATGAAAAGTAATCTTTGGTAACGGCACGGCAGGCCGGGATTATCCCTGAACTTCCTTTTTTACATACAGCGTGATGAGCTGTCCAACTCTGCAGAGAGCCGTTCCCACTGGTTCTGCATAGAAGATTATTAACTCCTTGCTTTCTGTCGTAAGAAGTTTAGACGGCGGTTACTTCCCCCCCGACCCCCGCACCCACACTTCCACTGACAGAAGCTCTGTCATTAGCCGGTTGCTTCCCTCAACATCCTGAACTCAGCCCCTTATAAGAACAAGATCTGCCCAGAGCGGCCCAGACAGTTTACGTCAGACAAACAGCAGCGCCTGTGTCACGAGAGGCCCTCTCTCTTCTGCCAGCAGCGTCTCTAGAACAGGAAGGAGCGGGAGGGGCGATCGATAGATGTGATCTGCTTCTTGGTCGACTCTATCTTGTGGTGCTGCTGGAGCGTGGGGCTCATGTTGTCGTAGTGGAGTGAGCTCATGGTTTTATAAAGACTACAGTAACATCGCTGTGAAGCAGCTAAATATAATCCTTTGCTAGAGCACCACGGAGCAGCAGCAGCGCAGTCCCTGAGAAGTGGTAACCCTGCCCTGGCCCCTGTAGCCTCCTGACTATCGATCTGGGACCCTCACTCCCCATCACAACAGTAAACTCTGTTTCTTCTAATGTAGCCCCTCACTCACTCTCTCTTTTCCTGTTTTTTTTCCCCCTCCACTTTCCTTTTGTTTGCCTCCATAGATCTGCAAATCATAAATCTCTGTCAGCATCTTCTGAGTGTCTGGCACATCCGTTAATAAAGATGCCCCTCCCCTCTCCTCAGGTCCACCCCCTCCTCTCAGTCCTCTCCCTGTCTCCCTGCTAGAGCAGGACTAATGAATGAGAAACTCCAAAATCAGGGGCCTCTTCCTCATAGATTAGAATGGGTCCCTGTGGAGTGCCGGTCTTGCCTCCAACCAAACCACCGCCGTCAGCCACACGACACACCGCCAACCCCCAAATTTCCATCTTTCATATTCTGTCTGCAGTGCAAATACACACTCGCATATGAGCGCATAAACCAATCTAACAGACACACACACTTATGCTCATTGCCCCAAGAGTCTTTTGGCCCTTATTCCCCTGGTGGTCATTAACCTGGAGCCAGTTAGACAGAGACAGGCACACTCCATATTTCAGCTAAGTGTGTTTTGGAATCTCCATTCCCTTCCTTTCTCCCAGGGGCCAAACCAACCCCTCCTTGAGCCTCGGTCCTTTTTCATTTACATTTTCCCCCGTGTGAATGTGCGGCGAGCACCCTTGGTGGCTTTCAAGCCTCTGTGCGTATTTCTGTGACTTTTGTGGGGCCGTGTAGATTTTGACCATGATTTTCGCTTTTACAAAAAAATGAGTCCCTGGCTCTGTGTGTGTGTTGGAGCGGTAAAAGGTGGCAGTGGCCCCTGGAGGAGAGGTCAGCGTGGCAGCTGCCAGCGGGTTCTTGGCTGTGCTGAGGAGGCTGCGCTGGGCTGCAAGGGGGTCTGTCAGGAGCTAATTGAGTTCGTCCTACCACCGCTGACTCTGGGGCCAGTGGCTTATCAGGCCACATCGCCTGAGGCCCACGAGACAGATCTGCCCCTACTGGGGCATCTGATATCACCATCGCCCTGCCTTGAGATGTCAACCCCCACCGCCAACCCGTTCTTCCCCTTCGCTTGTGCAGTCTGATCAGGTAGCAGGGGTGTGACACTCTAAGATGAGGTGAGCAAATGTTATAAAAATAGTGTTTTTTGGCATCTGGCGGCCTTGAGAGTGAAAAGGACATGAGGAATTTACTCGCTGCTTGAGTTGAGTCTCTAGCGCAGGGTTGTACTCTGTGCTTGGGATTTATACAGGAAACAGGGAGAGCGTGGCAGTCACACAGAGAAAAATGGAAGATGTCACTATCCTCCTGAAGAGAGCTGCTAGCTCTCAGCAGGCATACTTACAAATTGGCTCAATTAGATCCTGAATGTTCTCCGTTCTCATAACAGTGTCATCCAATGTTCAGAATTTCGCTCGCAGGCAAAGGGAAAGAGTGGAGATGTTAGGAAAGAGCGCTCCGTGGCTCTCCTCTCGGAAATCGCGGAACGGTGAGTGTGATACGAGCTGCCACATCATTAGGCCGGCTAATCCCAGTCACAGCAGCACTGGTGGAATGATATTAGGGATCTGAAATGCCGTTAGGAGGGCCAGGTGGAATCAGATTAAAACCAAACTGCGCAGTGTGCGTTTGCGGGCCCATAACCTACTACTCAGCATGAATTTTGATCGGTACAAAGGGAACAAAAGGAGGAGGAACAGAGGGAGAAAATGGGAGAGGGGGAGATACTGTGTCTTAGATGAGTGCTGCTCCTTTAGGCAGCCAGGCAGCAGATTTTGAAAAAAAAAGAGAGAGAGAAAAAAGCTCTTACCTTGAGGAAGGAAGAAAGAACTATAGATTTTACAGCATCAAGTCTCAGTTCAGCACACCCTTTCCTGTCTGCTCTGTCTGTGGCACACAAGCTAATTAGCACCTGCCCCACATATTGAATTATTTATCGGGACTATTGCTGCTGTCAAACAATTTAATGTTCATAATTCATTTTCCCATACAGTTGTATTTATAGATTTAAATTGGCCCTGTCCCACTAGAGATTACCAATATTTATAGAAATATTTTCGACTGTTTGATTAATACGCCAGGTTCTCATGGTTAGTATTCCCTCAGTATCATTAATCAATATATGCAGGCTTGTTAAAAACATAAGCATAGCAGTGATATAATGTGTCATAGCGGTGTGAGTTAAGGGGATTCTAGCCAGCACATTCATTATAAATGACCACATTGAGCTGGAGGGGAAACAGTTAAGACACTTATGCAATTATGCTAAGTGTCACCTTCGAGGTGGCCTTTGAACTTGGGTTAAGCTTACTCTGAATTTCTGAAATAAAAGCTAAATGGAGCCATCTTGTGCTCCTATGTTTTAATATATAGCCTTTAATAAGCCAAGTGCAGGTGCCCTGTCGCGCAGGTGCACATATCCATCCTGAAACGGAGAACATAAAGCAGATGAACACAGAGCGTGCATTAATTTATGGGTATGTAATCTGCATTCGTTATTAAGAGCGGCGAGATCTATTTTAGAAAGGCATGAACATGATTCACTTTTTTTTCTGCAAACCATTTAAGAGTAGAGGTAGGCAATTTAAAAAAAACGGTAATTCTTAACAACCACCCGTTATACAGTTATTGCATGAATTGGTTAAATTGAGAGTAAGTGAAAGAAAGAGGAAATAAAGCATGTGTTGGATTGCTTTTTGCGAAACAGGATGGCGGCTGTGTGTCAGTTTTATATTTTGAGAGGTTTTATATCACAAGAAGGATTCCAGGAGAGCTCGAGCAAAGAGCTTATTCCACAAGGTCAACGGTTTTAACAGGGGACGTTTTTTTTATTTTTATTATTTATTTTAGCAGTTAACCTTTTTGTGAATTTCCAGAAGTGCTAGGCACCTGGAGCTCCAATGAATATACATGACAGCAGGGAGGGGAAACCCGGGAATGAGATTTAATTTGACACACTGACCCCCATCTCCACGGGCCCTGGAATCCAGGGTGAGAAAATAAGGTTGACCCACTGACCCCTGGGCTTGAACCCCTCCGTCACCCATCTTCACAATTAAATCAGCCTCAGAGAGCGAGAAGCAATGTGGCCAACCAACGGCGGACACCACAGCATACGCTTCTCGCTTCCTGTTTCCTCTGAAGTGCTCTGAGAGCAGTCCAGTCCAAAAGATAGGAGCCCAAGTGGGAAACAGCATCTTCTCCCCGTGTTGATGGTAAACCTGACATGTCAAATATGTAAACATTACCGTTAGTTGGCAATATGCTAATGAAACTAATGTGCTAAAGCACAACTTGGGCTTTCTGGCTGCCACTCATGAGAAACCCTTGAAACTGAATTTGCATAAGCCACGCAAGGCTCAATTTTGTTAATGTAGGCAAGTGCAGGTAACCTTTCACCCCTTCAGTGGTACCCTCATGCATAGGGGTGTGTGCGTATGTTAGTGTGTGACCTCGCCTTGACCCTAAGAGGTTACTGTGTCTACACGGCATCCCCAGCAGATTGAGTTATTCATCTCCTCCACCACTTCACCTCTTCAATACACTCTATTTGCAGATGGAAAAACGAGTTGAGTGTGTCCAGGCTAAGTTTTTTTCCCCTCTTCGTTGTTCTCTTAGTGCAATTTCAAGTTAAAGGTTATAGAGCTGAACTGAAGTAGATTTATATGGGCAGGAGAGGCTTCAGAGAGGATTTTGTGGCCGCAGTCAAAAGACTGCACTTTAGTCTGCACACGTTACAGCATCAGATTGCATGTACTCCAAAATACAGTTATTAGGCAGACAGTGAAAAAGTCAATATCTTCCCATCATGTTTCCTTTTGGTTGACTGCTGACTCAAGGAGACAAGCCAAGGTCCAGTGTGCTCTCTAAACTACGGAGATGCCCCCATCTTTGATGTGTGTGCACGCTCTGTGTGTGTGGGTGTGTTAAGTCTTCAGAGTGCCCTTTCTCTCCTCCTCTTATTCTCTTTCAACTACCTTTTTTTCACTGGGTTTGTGTGGCGTACGGACTTGTGCCGCCGTGTTTGGTGTGTATTTTTGCTCTGAAGCGCTTTCGCAGCTGCTGTAATGTGTGGCTAATGAAGCACTTCCCTTCCCCCTGGTTGACTGGTGTAAAGGGATTGTTAGGGCACAGTGGTGTAGACAGACAAGTTGGAAAGATAAAAAAAAACAGAGATGACTACATATTTCAATTTCAATTTTAAACGTAAGGCTGCAACCACACGAAACTTATCATCTGTCCTCTTTTCAGTTTCCTCTCCTTTGTGAAAAGAAAATCAAACACATGTTTTTCCACTGTAAAAGCTGTGAAAGTGAGTTGTTCTGCTCTGTAGTTGTAAATAAGCAGTATGTTAGCGCTCATCTTTTCACACTCCATTCACTCCAAATTTCTCGTTAAAGGAAAGAAGCATTTCTGTTACAGTTGTTCTGAATTGCCATATAATCTAATAATTTGCTGTCTCCTGCACTTCTGTCACTTGGCTGGTTGATGAGATTCATTACTGCTCTCCGAAGACCTCTGCTAATCATCTTCATCTTCTCCACCCTCCACACCCCCTTTCCTATCAACCCTACCCCCCACCAACTCTCCCCCCACCCCCTTCCAGGCTGCTGAATAGAATGGCCGCTGATGACCGGCATCTACCCTCCAGCTGTGGGTCCTACATCAAGACGGAGCCATCCAGTCCTTCCTCGGTCATCGACACGGTCAGCCACCACAGCCCCAGCGGCAACTCGGACGCCAGCGGCGGCTATGTCAGCACCATGAACAGCCACTCGAACGGCCTGGACTCTCCTCCTATGTTCACCCCCAGCGGGCTTGGGGCTGGCACCTGCCGCAAGCGCTATGACGACTGCTCCAGCACCATCATGGAGGACTCGTCCATAAAGTGCGAATACATGTTGAACTCCCTCCCCAAGAGGCTGTGCCTGGTCTGTGGAGATATAGCCTCGGGGTATCACTATGGGGTAGCCTCTTGTGAGGCCTGCAAAGCCTTTTTTAAAAGGACAATACAAGGTATTTTTCTTCTTTCACCCCACCCGACAAACACTCAATACAAGATATTTCATCCCATGTCGCTGCATCACAGAACACCAAAACACCCTCCATACAAGACACCTTTGGCCTCACAACAGCACTGAAACATCCTCAGTCCAAACACTTTGCTATGTAAAAAAAAAAATCACTGGAGTGTGGAAGATGCCTCATACCACAGGGGACCAGTAGCCTCCAGAAACATATCAGGCTCTGTTTTTAATTTATTCACAACTCAACAAAACAAAACAGAAAAATAAAATTCTCTTTAATGATTAACAAGAATCTTTACAATAAAACTGAAATAAAAGAAAAAGAGGGAGACTTGAACACAGAGGAGGCAACTGTTGAGATTATGACATCATCTGTCACGGAGGGTGGAGTTTGATGGAGGCAATATCATCACTCAGAGGGCAGATTTGGTGGAGGGTGGGGGCTGTTTGTCCAGATGCCTTGGGGGGGTGCAGAGTGCATGCTTTATTATTCTTGTTCTGACTTGTGTGTGTGTGTGTGGGGGGGGGGGACTAGTGTGAGACTGTTCTATCTGCAAGGCATGATGTATCACAGCTTCTCATTGGAGAGGCAATGAAAGGCCCCCCACTGTGAAACTGTGCGCTCCGCTCCAGATTAATCAGGGCGACGAAGATATTGTTGAGCAGAAAAAAAAAATTTGCACAACAGGCACAGCTGCCCAGAACTAAGCTGTGCTGGCTTAGTCGTGGAATAAATTCAGTGAAAAACAAACTAGATCAAACAGATCAAATGAACCTAAGGGTTTGGTTAAGGTGAAACAAAAGAATCATTTTGTCCGCTGCTTTCAGGGAATTTTTTCATCAGCAAATAATTGCGGGCATTAAATGGAGAGCAGGCTGCCTGTCTTGATGCTAGGTGTTGATTTTGGACCTTACTGCCCTATCAGCTTTAGACAGTCTATGTACCTTTTGCAGGCAAACAAAAGCATTAGGCCAAATCCTCCTGTTTACCCATGCTGCCATCAGCAATCCTGTCTATTGACAAAAGATGAACATTTTCTCTCAAGTAACATAACTGGGCTTTTGTCCCTTCACTAAAAGTACACTGACGGCGACACAATGGGACAGAAAAGAGGCATCGGGAAAGAAAGAGACGTCTTAAGTGGAGCAACGGCCCAAACAATTAAGAGCAAGGTACATGGAAAGAAAAAATTGAATGCTCCTCTTTTTTCCCCCCTCGCTTTGCATTGTCAATTTGAAATCCCTCTCTTTCTCTTCTTGGAGGGCTGCCTGTAATGGAGCTAATCTGCCGTCGTTTGTCCGAGCCACAGGAGTTTTGTCAATAACAATCAGCGTTTGGAAAGTGTAATTAAGGCCGAGGCTTTTCATTAGGAAGAAGGGAGGGGGCCGTCTCCAGGGACGGGCATGCCAATTAGAAACTCAGGCACGCGTCGCCGGGTAATTTCAGGGAAAGGAGGGGAAAAAAACCCAGGACTTCTTTAGATTGGAGAGGGAGCCTGCTGCTCTTTCAGAGGAGCGGAGGAGAGGCTTAATGGCATAATAATCAGACAGGGGTCCCAGGCAGAGGATGCAGGGCTCTTTTTTTTTTTTGGGAGGGGGGGGCGGTAAAATCCTTCCGAAATGATGAAAGAAACACATGCAGGATTGCTAGAGGAAAATGGAAGCGGTAAAGAGCAGGATGTAGAGCCCTTGAAAAGAATGAGAGGGTGCCGTTGATGAGAACTGATTAATTAAAGGAATAACGAGGCAGTCAAGGGTGGAGTGTGAGACGGCCCTCTCTAATGAGAAGAAAACAAAGGAGCTGTCTTTCTCAGCCCTTTCTCACATTGTTCTATAACACTTAGGGCAAACATGTGAAGTTAATGTTAACCGTGTACACGACAATTTCTTTATCACCTTGTGCTCACCTTGTGTAACTGTGATTTAGCAACTTATTCTTGACAATGCTATTAAAACGCAGGCTTAAATTATTATTATATAAATAAAATATTATTTTCAGTGAGTGTGTGCACAAATGTGTGCGCCTGTCCTTTCAGACTGCTTCAGTTCTCTTATGGCCTGTGCTTTTTTAAGGCCACGTCCCTACCGTTTTCAACAAACACAGATGGCACATCCATCTTCTGCCACCTATTCATCCAGTTTAAAAGCCCCTTGAACTCATATGTGGAGATAGTTGCTTTAGTCAAGGCCAGACCCAAATTAAAGTCAACCTAGATCTCCATCCATCCCAGAAATACCCCTGTTCTCAATGCGCCCTAATCATACCTCCAGCCCTGCACCTCGCGCGCCCCACCAATCAAAAGCATAAATGTCTTATTGAACCGTGTTTTCTTCCCATTTTGAACCCAAGTGCAAAATTGCTTGAAAACCAACTGAACTCAGTGGCCCTCTTTTATATGAAGTAACAGACCTTGACAGTAAGCCTGTAAAAGTCAGTTTAGATTTTGATGAGAAATACCTGCCATTTTACTGTAATTTACTTACAAGACCTGACTTTCCCCCTCTGTGCCCTGGCATGGGTCCTGAAAAGCCATAAAATAGATTGAGACAGATACTTATCAAGAGAAGAAGGAGGCAAATCTTTTTCTTCTCCCTTCACTCTGTAATGTTATTGGTAACCATACCATAACCTCTCTAAAGACAGATAAACCCCCGAGCATGGCCCTCGGGTTAAAGGGGTTCCCGCCAGTGCGCTTCGTTTTAGAAAAATGAAAGTTGCCATACAGTCGCTCTAGCAGCCAGTGTATCTGTGCAGCGTTTCTGAACGGCAGATCTGTTGTATGACATTTATTACAAGCACACCATTAAATCTGTTGTCACCGTCTGTGTTTAACTCCTGTTCAGTATAGTGCAATTAGTTATTAGATAAAAGACAAAAAAGACTGTTAGAGCCGTTCAGCCATCTGTTCTCTTTTATACCCTCTGAGCCCTGATATTAGTTCAGTTTAGTTAATTTCAGTTAAGTCCGCTGAATTACAGTCCAGTAAAATACTTTATTAATTTTTTTAAGAAGACAACTCAAGCAAAGACGATAATAATTCAGTTATGGCGTCTATGCAAGTAAATTAAATATTTAAATCTTTTAACTTTAGTTGACTTCATTTCACTTTGACTATTTAAGGGTCAGTACCTAATTAGCCATTATTTTGGATATAATGTAGGTTAAGAGTATGACCAAATACAAGTGAAACTGAAGCTTTATGCTTTTCACGTCTGTGTTTACAAAACTGCTGATGGGAGCAAACCTTTTAACGCAATCAGTTAATATAATGAGTTACGTGTAATAAAAAAGATCTGCCATAGATTTGGGACTCGTAACGTGCTGTAGTCTTGTGCTTTAAACATGATTGCAAAGCTACGTTTTTGTCTACATTCACGTTCATTTATTATGTCCGTTAGCATTTTCTTCTGCACTTACATTGACTTAAAATAACAGGTCAGAAGCAGCAGTCATGCTAGAAAGTGATACTTTGGTAAGGTTGCGTGTGTGCTGACACTGAAACAATCCCTGTTCTAAATATAAATCAAATGTAGGGATGAAAAATGAGTTAATCCACCTCTCACTCTGCCTTGAGCTGTGAGAAGCCCCCTCTGACAGAACATCAGACGAACGTGGGGGTGGGGGGGAGTCGGCTGGGTGGGTGAATACGGTAGCGCAGAAGTGTGGGCTCGCATGTTTGCTTTTGTTTCTGGAGTGTGCGATATCAAAGGGCTAACTTAGTTAGTGCCAGGTGTGGTTTGTGCGGTTTGTGCACGTGTCCTTGGGATCCCCTGAGAAACGAAACGGAGAGGAGGAAGAAAAAAAACAACCCATAAGCATCACCACACAGGGTCAGCTGTGCTGTATAAGCCCTGCAACATATCGTGTGTGTGCGGTCCACAAGTTCCTAATTGTATAATTTAGTGAAATGCAAATGAAAGATATATATTTTTTTCGATTTAGTGCTTTACATCAGAATTAAGGATTGGTTAGTGTGTAATGGAAACACAAACAGAAAAAAGCCCCAGAAGATTAACTTCTGTGCAGGGCGGCACTGATTGCCTCCTGCCAGATTATGAGAAAGGGATAGGATTATTATGGTCTGGTTCTGCTATGACAACAGAGAAAACAGACAGAGGAAAGACAATCAGAGCTCATCAGCCACTTGCCTCACACCTTTATTTACCCCAACCCCAAAGAGAAGAGGAGAATTAGCATAATGATTTCTAACCCAGATATAAAGAGGAATTTCTAATTATTTATAACATCTTGGGACCCTCTACTTGATCTGTCCAATAATGTTAACATAATTGCATAAGCTGTCAAAGGATGTTAGAGGGCTAGCATAGGAATGCCAGTGGAATATTACACAGCTTTCTGTACAGAAATGTGAACTCAGGGTCAGAGCTGGGGTGCAGCTTCAGGACGTCGGGGTGCAATCCTAATGTGCCTGCGTGTGCGCACACACAAGGAAATGCTTCCCCCTTTGGAAGAGGTTGGTGGGTGGAGAGCACGTTTGCTACCGTCCTGTTTGCTTAGATGCACTTTAATGGATAAGGATGTTTATGTTGTGGGAATTATAACGATTAGGTTCGATTTTGACATTAGATGTCAATCTATTTCAGCACTACACTGGAAAAGACAAACAATAGGTTAAAAGAAAAGTTTAGAAAATATCAATGTCAAAATCCTTCAAGCTAAAAGCCCACTCAAGATGAGGATAATTCAAATTCCTAGGCCGAAGCAACCATTACACTGAAACCCTTTATTGAAAACCCCTGAATGCAGTAAAATGTAGGGAATCAGGCAGCAGCGGAGGAACTGCCTCACATACCCTGCCCTTCCTATTGCTAATGCTAGAGTAGTGCGGAACCGGCGCTTTTATTGTGTAGCAATGAAACTCTTTTTCATTGCTCCGTCCTGGAATCAGACGCTGCAGCTGAATAATGCATAAGGCCTCTTGCCTGTACACTATGTAAATAGTCAACAATGGCAACAGTGGTAACAACAGGTTTGGGTCTGCAGGAGTATTATGTAAAGTGGTCAGGGGCAGTGTGTCTGGCTCTCTAGCCTGCTATTGAAGCAGTGGCAGGCCCCTCTGAGCGCAGAGGGACATGGCCTGCGCCCGGGGCCTGGAGGGGACATGCACAGAATTAATGAGACCAATTTAGTGTTGCAGTAGAGTGGCATCTGCTGAACGGTCCTAAAGGACTGTTTTAGATTTCACTCCACCCCTAACCCCTTGCCCTTTACTCCTTGCCCCCACCACCTCTCCTCAGACTCTGGACCTCAGTACTAGAAGGTACTCCACACACTGGAGGGCACATAGAAATTGGTTCTGTAAGAATCTATATGATTAACAGGTGCCCATACCAGAGTGGTTATTATATAATAGACCATCTAAACACAATGATGGTGTTTTCTGCATTTACTGGGAGCACCCAGCTAAGCATCAGGTCCAAAATGCTTGTACTTTATACTCTACTCGTTATTTGAATATGGCATTGGTGCTAAGCTGTGCTTCGCCTTCTTCTTCTCCTTCTTCTTCTTCACAGGTAACATAGAATACAGCTGTCCTGCCACAAATGAATGTGAGATCACAAAACGGAGACGCAAATCATGTCAGGCTTGTCGCTTCATGAAATGCCTCAAAGTGGGGATGCTCAAAGAAGGTAAGAAGAGTAAGAACATTTTTTATTATTCTTACACACTCATGCAGCATAGATCTTGTAGCATAGAAGCACACACTTTATACAAAAACAATTGATCAGATCAACAATAGTCTAATACATCATCATCGCGTGCCTGATGTCTTATGACCCACCAAGAAGGCCCATGTTATTTTTTCCTGCAGCAGCTCGTTTTATGCATTTCCACAGTGAGAAATGCATAAAACGAGCTGGCCGGCACAACAGTTCCCAGCCCCTTGTCCTCCCCCTCCTATCCACACAGCAGTAAATAATGTGCAGTTGAGTTGGGGACAGAAATATGCTGAATAGGTTGATCCCTGCCTTTGAGTAATAGAAATGTAACAGTATTCCACTTGGAAAGGCTCAGGCCAGGTCCCTGAGCACACACCCGCAACAGTCTCAGCTCTCCCTGGCATATTGATCCACTAAATGTTTTCCGAACATCTCAGCTCTCTTCCTGCGGATGGTTTTTTAAAGTCACGCCAACAGGGAATTCAGTGACAATTAAACATGCTTCCGATGGATTTGTCTGGCTGGTTTTCTCTCCCCCTCCCTTTCCCCACTGACTGACTCCCCCGAGACACAAACCTTGGCTGCTCTTCTAGCGGAGGCACCTGTCCACTCTCCCTCATCCCACTGCACTAGTGGGTGAGTTTTCACCTCCCTTACTCTTTCTGTTTCTGTCAGTTTATCCTTTGCTGTTTGCTTGAAATATAAAATAAAATAAAAAATAGACAAATAACATAGAAATGACAATATCTGGAGGGAAGCAGTGTTGTTTTTGTTTTCACTCATTTTTATTTTGCTTCTCTCTTAAGTGCAGATAAAAGCAGGAAGGGTAGGTTTTTTCATCCCTCACGGTTGGGCGGTGGTATAAATGCTTTGCCAGATAAGAGCTCCGAAATCGAAGATAAATTAAATCCAGTTAAAACGTCCACTTTTAAATTCTCTGCCAAACTCCGTGAAATTTATATACTCTGCTTTTATTCATCCCATTATTCTCTTCTATTGGAGAGTGGGGGATTTATAGATGCATACATACCCAGTCGCGACCTGAAGCCGGAGTCGTAGCCCGTATGGATCCCAACCCAGTAACAGAATCTGCTGGACTGTGCACAGCCAGATAAAGCCTCAATGCCAGAATGACAGAGTAATCGCATTACTATCTGATGAAAAATTTATGCCAATATATCACCTTGGAGAATAAGAGACTACAAAAATATGTAGCCGTTGCTATAAATGAATGACTGGTGTCAGGTCAGCCTAAAAATGAGCGTAAAACCCGAATATGCAGAGTACGGCTAAGCCTGAGGTTCTAATGCACTCCTCTGTGTACTCAGCACATTATCAGAATAAGAATAATTCTCCTCCTTTACATAGTGGCTGTCATCACCGCACGGCAGCTATTGTCACTGTGCGTGATTAAAGTCATGTGCTGGTGTTCACAGATCCCTCTCATATAACTGATTTTTGTCACAGTCGAAATTCTGAAACATGCTGGCTGTGACCAAGAAAACGAGCGTTTGCTTGAGCTCTTGTCTTGGGGCTGTGTCACCAAGACTAAATGGAAAGAGAGACACGTGGTCTGTGCCGACTGTAAGCTCAATGAAGCCGTCGGCTCAGGAAATGGTGGCAACCGCTCATGTGACTCTGGTTGCAACTTACTTTCATTACTGCAGAAAGGTCACATTGTGTCTCAATGGAAAATTGCCTAATTATAACTTTATAGCCCCAACAAAGTGCATTGCTGACCCCCCAAAGAAACATAAGTTTAAATCCTTCACTAGATTTAAACAAAAAAATAAAACAACTTAAGATTTCACGTCTCTGTTCTGTGTGGGTACACCTGTGAAAGCAAAGCCACTAAAGCCACATTTGGCACTTCAATATTGGAAACCGGATAGGAGACATAAGGAAAATGGTCTTGGAAGATCAGCAGTCCGATTACAGGAGGCCTGCCTGAACCTTGTGTTGAGTAGCTGTACTTTCCCTTGACTGTGTAAAGGAGGAAGTGATCAATAGACTAATCAAATGTCAGATGCAACAGGTTTTTCCTCTGATCAATGGAAACAGATCAGAGCTTAGAGCAAGAGAGAAGACAAGATAGTATTGAGAGATTAGACTGACATCATTCAGTGCCAGTTGCTGTCCACCACGACTTCCTTTCTCTCGCACACTCACACTACTGTACATGCCTCCACATGCAAGAATGGGCAGGTATATTTTACATAGTGCTTTTTCTAGTCTTACTGGCTGCTCAGAGCTCAAGAAAATCGACCATTTCTGTAAAGTTAATATATATTTGTATCTGCACATCCACAGCATTGACCAAAGACAATAGCTTTTTGTTCCATTGTCCTAATTTTGGAATACTGTGTGTTAAAGGAATCTTCTGGTTTTGCAAGGAAGCAGTGCGACAGCTGTGAAGATTTGCTGAACAAAGGAGTGTGTCTGTACTGATATGCAATACATGTTCATGCAGAGAACAAGCTCTAACAGTCAGTTACAGTAAAACGCACAACATACAAATGAAAAAAAAAAATGTTTAGTGAAGTAAAGTACTAAACGTCATTTCTTCAAAGTTGTGTGCACCAGTAAGATGAATCCAGTCTAAGATCTATAATTGAAATAAGTAAGTAACAGGAGGCCTCCACTGTGGCAAACATCACTTGAAATGTTTTTTCAACAGTTTAATTTAGACTCTGAAGTGAGGTTTAAGTGCCGTTTAGTCTTTTCAATTAGCAGTACGAGCAAGGATGTCAGCTCACGAGGGATACTGTAGCTAACCTGTAAATGGAGTATGTGACAAGGGTGTCACTATGGCAGCCTCTGGGGTCAGCAGATGAGGACGGGGGGCAATGCGTGACAATTTTTCCGCTACCCCTGCTCATCACCACTCGTGATTAAAAATGCTGCGATGCACTTAGAAGCATGCAAAGCTGGCAACCAGGGCCCTTTGAAATAGTGCTGACGGCAGTTTAGCGGGCGGCTTCCTTGAAAGGCAAGGTTCACCATGCCTTGCCATGTGGCCTTCTGATTTTCCCAGCTAAAATAGGGACCGCCTAAGCCCCCCTTGGCATTGCCAACCATCCCAGACATCCTGACACTTTCCCCAGGGAGAGACACCCAGAACAGGTGAGGGACTCAAAATAAGGACCCCTACCGCATAAAGTGAGTGAAGACAGGCCCTTTTGTAGGAGTGTGCTCGGAAGGGGATTATTATTGTTTTTGGAGAGAAAGAAGAGCTGTAGGTCAGCTGGCCCCAGCCCCCACCTCGAGGCCTGTGCTAATCCGTGCACAAATGCCAGCCGCCTTGGCCAAAAGCCCCCTCCCCGAGCACCCTCCTTTGAAGAGATGATACCCGAGCTCACCCGCTGCTACCCTTGCCGCACTGTGCAGTGGGCCATAAAACAGCAAGATGACTGTGGATGAGGTGGCACTCAACTCGCTTTGCACATTTATAACGCACCTACTGTTTACTCTGGAGGGAGCACAACAGACTGGCCAGAGTCGGAGCGCTTAAAGCGTCACCAAAGGGGCATATGAAGCTCACAAAGGCCCCTATAAAAGTCCTGGCTATAGTACCTGACAGCATGAGTGAATGAATCTGTCTGGCTGCTCTTAATCACTCTCTCTTCCTCTCTGCCTGTGTCTGGCCCTGTTGGACAGTAAAATGAGACAGGTTAGTGCGGAGCTTTAATTCCTGTCAGCATCTGTTAATTATGGCCAGGACTGTTCTAATTAAAAGAGGCACCCATCTACCTCCGTAGTTGGCTTTATGCTGGCTGACACAGCCACACGACTCAACCGGCAGAGAGGAACACGGAGAGCAGAAGCGTTGCCACCTGGCAGCAGCCAAGCTCATCTGGAGAGCCGGAAGAAACTGTAGAAAGTGGTGATAGCACATTTGACAGGACATGCATCCAAGAATAACGGTATTTTAGCTAATGCAGAAAGTTTTTAAGCAGTAGCCCACAACACTGCCAGAATTGATTGCTTGATACAATGCACATAAAAAATAAATTGTCACCAAGTATCCACGCTTGTGCATGAAATACAGGTAGTTGATGTCAGATGATTCCCTGGTACTCACTGGGAAGGATAGGCTCTGATGGGAGTTGGGGGTAATTAGGTTAGTAGGTTGTCAGTGTCAGGAAATTGAAAGACAGTCCTAATCAGATTTGTGTTTCTAGGGAATCAAATAATTTATATAAGTAGAAAAAAATCTTTGTTTTATAGTTACATGATAATACAACTTACTGGACTCCCCATTCACACAGAGAGCGAGTAGGGCTTTGTGTCTGTTGTATATAAAAATCAGCTATTTTGCATAAATCTGCTGCTGAATTCCTCTTTGTTAAATGAAGGCCACCACTTCTATCTTACATCATCTGATTTTCCCTTTCCCCATCCGTTCACCGGGCGACCTCCAATCGCCACGCATGGGACACATCCAAACTCATCCTCTCCAAGAGCACTTGCTGATGGGCAAATTGTATTAGGCTCATTTGCAGTGGCCACACAATGCCCAGGTTTGACACCGTCCTCCCTGTTATAAAGTGATGAAATCATCAAGGAAGTGCTCCAGCTGCGGGTGTTGTTCACTCAAAGGACACGGGAGGCTGACAAATTAACTCCTCCTCCACCGCAAGAATTTCATTGAGCCTTTTTCCTCATCCAACCTTTAGTATTAAATGTGTTTGCACGTCTGTGTAAGGGGGTGGTGGTGTTACATTATGCATACAAGGTAAATTGAACAGATTCTCCTTCTCAGCTGGATTAAGATAGCCGGTATGTTCAGACTGTCCGGTGGCAGTGACACAATTCCAAATAAGGGCATGCAGGATATAAATGTTTGCATACAATTTCATTAAATGGCCAAATACCTGCCGAGTGGCATCAAATGAATAGAACGGCGCAGATGAAATATGTTTACAATGTTGAAAATTAATAGAATAGAAAAGACATCTTAATAGAAACATTCTTATCAAATAATGAGATAATAAATAACTTATGTTATGATGAGGCCAGCTTGACATTTACAGTATCAGTGTGGAACCTGGCCCCCTAGGTGTGGCTGCGGATGATAAGGCCTCGGTGCTACTCCTGTGAAAGAGGGGTGAAATAAGGGTCTTTTATTGGAAAGCAATACCTAGTTATCTATCTGCAGTATGACAGTGGATGCTTTGTACACTGTATGTGTGACTATGTCTTTGCTTGTTGGCTGGTTAAGTTTCTGTTTGTGGATATTGAAAAAGGACACACCTGAGCACACACACACACACACACACACACAAGCAAAGAGGCAAGTGGCTGGCAGCTAATTAGTATTCAGTCTGCCTCACCCCAAAAGCTAAATAATTAGAGGGCCAGTCTGTGAGATCATTGACCCTGCGTTAAATATTCATATGTTTAGACCTGCTCTGGGCTCAGCTGTGTCACAGTAGACCAGCCAGGCATGGACCACATATGGGAAGCCTGCCGCGACTCTGACACATCCCCACACACACACAGACACACACACACACTGAAAGTATGCTCATACACACGGACACATTTTTATACCTCTACGTAGTCCTTTTATATTCCTCACATACAAGCTAAAGGCCAGCACTGTAGCTCACATTTACTTTAATATATTATAATATAGAATATGTGAGGGTGTAATTTTGAACCATAATCCTATATTTATGTCTTTACAACTTCATCACAATTTACACGGCGGTCTTATCTTTTCTTTCTTAGGGGTTCGTCTGGACCGTGTGCGAGGGGGCAGACAGAAGTACAAGAGGAGGTTGGACACAGAAAACAATCCGTACCTGGGCCTGACGCTCCCTCCTCCCACCAAAAAGCCTCGTGAGTACCCCCCGCCCCCGTCAATAGCCCATTGTCTTTTTCTTCCGCTGCCTCTCCTCTACCAGGCGAGCGAGCAAGCAAGTAAAACTGAGATAAAATTCTAGGACAGACTCGCGTTCCTCCGTCACGTTGCATGTTTGGACAGTTGAGAGTTCGTTTGTCGTAAATATAGGCCACGTATTGTTCTGCTCGGAGCCGAGTTACGATAAGTCTCTGAACAGATGACTGATATTAAAGAGTGAGAGATCTCGAGGACACTCCTGTCTCACACGTTTTTTGCACACTGTAAATTTCCTTTGCACAATGTGGCGTTTCCTTCACACACACAGGCAAAAAAAAGGGAAGGTGGGACCACCGTGCTACTGTTTCGTCATGTTGCCATGCATATCAGTGTTGCACATCTGTGTGCCTCTCTAAGCATTACGGTGAAATAACCTTTGACCTCTCCTTTTTTTTTTTTTGACACCCCCTTCCTCTTCAATCCAGTCACAAAGATAGTGTCTCACCTGTTGGTGGCAGAGCCAGAGAAGATCTATGCCATGCCTGACCCCACCATGCCGGAGAGTGACATCAAGGCTCTGACCACGCTCTGTGACCTGGCTGACCGCGAGCTGGTGGTCATAATCGGCTGGGCTAAACACATCCCAGGTAAAATACATATAAAATATTCTCTTATTGTCTTATTTCAAGGCATGCTCCTTTTCAATACTGTTTTATTTTTCCTCTTTCATCTCTCTTTGCCCCCAGTTTTAAACTTGCTCTGTGAAAATCAACATGCACTCACACGTAGATAATTAATGACAGCAGCTCATACAGCCTCCGGGTGCGTGGAGGATTGAGGGGTGTGCAAAATGGACATCGCTGTGCAAGAAACAAATCAATAGAGTGCATTTTAAATCCCTCCATTCAATGGAGAAGGGGGGACACAGACCCGGTGCCATTGTATGTTGTAATCACCGGGGAGATTAAGAGCAAAGTTGGGGACCTGCCCAGTCAAACAAGACATCATATCACACACAGGCACACATGAATGCACACAAGTGCAAGCACACACACATATTGAATTATTGATGGGCATAATCATGTTTCTTCCTTGCCCCATAGACATTCTGATAGAGGAGGTGTTAGGTTATAAGAGGCTGTTGAATTGAGGATAGGCCACCTCACATCAGCAGAGATTTTGCTTCCTTCGAGAGTTTTTCCTCTGATTTTGACAGAGTACATGTTGTTTAGCTGTTCTTTTTTGGCAACTAAAGCAGATTCCCGCTTGATCTTTCGCTTGACCCCCATAACTCTGTAGCACTGCAGTGCTGTAGAGACAAAGCGGTAACAAACTAAATCAATGTGTCCCTCGGTGCCAACGCCATAACCTCTTCTTCTCATCAGCATAACTTGGACAGGCGTGCATCTGTCAGCATGCAGGAAATGCACGACATCATTACAACACTGACACATATGCACACTCTACGCATGGCACACACATGAAAAGTTTATTTATTTTCACTGATCCAAAGTGGACTCTTAGTGACCTCGGGGTGGTGCATTGTGTACCGATAGGTATTAGAGTACTTCTCAGAAGAAGGGGTATTAATCAGGTACAGATCTGATAGTAAGGAGATTAGAGATGGATACGGTCCCAGCCCCTGGCCTCAGCCCCAGTCCCTTACGCGACTAAACCATTTGGATCACTCCCCACAGGCCATGCATGGTCAGCAGACTGAGAGTTTAACCAAGGAGCTTACTCAGGACTGGATCACAGCTGACCCGATAACACACTCTCATCATTGTGACCCAAAAATTACACCAGTGGCGCAGACATGCACAAAATTGACAGCATTCCCAGGCTGACTGTAGAGTACAGACAGGAAGAAGCATCACTAGTGCAAACTTGCATTTAGAGAGAATAAAGAGAGCATTAGTTTGTATTGTTCAGAGTCAGAAATGTTTCTTCTTCATAGATGGTCCTTTTAGCCAATTATTTAAAAAACACTAATATACAAGTATTAAAGGTTTTATCTCGCATCCCTGAAATGCTTCATCATTTTAATATGTGTACATGCTTACTCGGATTTTGTGTGTCGTGGTGTTGAAACGTTGCTAATCAGATTATACTAACACGTATTGTACAGTGGATAGATTCATAACGTTAATGGGATTTGCCCCATAGATTGCAGCTGACGACTCGTCATTCCAAATGTGGCGATAATGATCATTTAACCCAAAACCTGAAGCACTAAGCCCGACTGTGTGCTCCACTGTGAGCCGGCGTGTGGAACTATAGCTGCACTAACTGATTTGCCCTAAATAATCTGCACTGGCTGCACGTTGACAAGACGGAAGCAGATTTTTCTCATCTGCTTCTGAAGAAGACTCGACACTGGTTTCGTTTTAATGCTTTTGTTCGTAAAACCACACTCATTCTTGTTAAATAACAATTTAAGAGGGCAAAAAAGGAGTTCCACTTCAACTAAGTGCTCGGTCCGTGTCTGCATTAGGGCAGTGGGTGTCCTCTGGCCATGAAATGGCTGCATAATTGAGTTGTACATGGCTGAACCTGATCAGAGACGGTTCACTGGTTGAGCGAGACTCCATGCGCTAACACTGCATGCACCAGCGGTACCTCAGGGCAGCCTACCACGCTCCGCTCCTACTATATTTCTCTTCTCCAGCTACGACAGGGAAGAGAAGGAGGGGAAAAAACCTGCTGATTGTATCCTGATAGATTTTTGTGGCCTTGGGCAATGGAATTAAAGAGATTAACTGTTCATTATGAAGTAGACCACATTGATTAGGCCACTGACAGATGGGCCAGCAACTGAAGTCTGAGTGTAACAATTTAAATGTCATGAAAATTGGCAGTTACCTTCTCCCGATTGATTTTTAATTTCTCCTATTTTCAGCTAACATTTGGAACGAGTTTCAAAAGTGGCGTAATGTTGAGAAGAGTAGCCCTATTGGGTTTTAATGGGAGGACAATTGGAGGATAACAAAGCTGTATCATTAGTGGAGCCGATATCTGCCTTACAGGCTCCGATGTCGACTTTGTTATTTTGGCCGTGAAAGGTCGGCTTACATACGTGAAGTTCTTTTCAGGTGTTACAGAATTCTGCAATTTTAGGCGAAATAAGAACACGTTCAGTTGTTCAGATCAGCGTGGTGTCACATATCAGTCCTTTTTAACAGGTTTGCCATTGCAAAACTGCAGCCTTGCCCTCATCTGAAGAGCATCTTTAATTAACTGATAATCACCGCTGAGCTTTTAGACACTTGTGTCCAAATGGCAGCACAAAGTAACACGGCTGTTGCCTTAGGGGCACGGGGTCATTAGGAATAGTGTTAGGGCAAAGCTGACAGATGGTTTGTTGCTCCTAAGGTGCTAACAACCTTCGACACACATAGCAATCCTCTGGCCACCCCTTCTGGTCCCTTCCATCAATTTAGAGCTGCATTTTCCTCTGTCCAAGACGTTTAGTGAGCAACTAAGTGCCCTGACCACTTCAGTACACTAGAACCTGCTTACCAACTTGACACTGCTGCCTTCCTCAGCAGCAGTGAGTTTCAAGTGTAACCCCCCATAACCCTGTGCTTTCCCCACATGCCTTCACACCCGCAGTGGGAATGTCATGCGTTCATATGTAAAGAGTGCCGTGCCTGTTGTTTATACAAAAGGTGCTCGTTGGTTGGTGCTTGCCAGCTCACCTCCCAGCTTCCCAGCTCCGAGTGTTTTCAGCTGGGAGTTCTCTCAGGGCTAAAGGGCCAAGCAAACACTGACACTGTCCTACTTCGCACCATACAAAGAAAACACGTTTCAGTCAGGACCAATATAGTCAAAGGATTTAAGGTGGATGTGGGTTGCAAAGCGGATTGCAGATGCATGACAATTGTATAGGTAGACTAAAGGAACTTAAATAGTGTGCGCAGCCAATTGGATGCATAAATGGGTATCATCTGAACAATAAAGTGATGTTGGCTGACACTGAGTGAGGATTGTTTATTTCTCAGGTCTGTTTACATTTGTAACGTTAAGAAGTTCATTTGTCACACAGCTTTAATTATAATGAATTATTATAAAATATACACGCAAAGGATTTTCTCGTATTAGATTCAGGCCAGAGGAACCTAACGAATCAGACTAGTTTGCATTGTTCTTTTCATCGCTGGTGTTTTGGGAATATTCATCGTCTGTGCTTTATTGGATTTCAGTTCATCAGCTTCTGCGTCTGACACACAACCGCCTGGCGCGTTATTTGTTAGCACAGAGGCACCGATGTCGAAAAAAGACTGCGCCTCTTGTACGTTGTCTTGTTTTTGTCAGCTCAACCCTCCACTATAGTCGCCTGGCCTCCTTCACCCCCCCCCCCCCCCCCCTGGGCTCCTGTTTTCTCTTTGCCATTAAATTGTAAAATCTACTTACTGTGTTGCCAGCCTGATCCCACTCGAGCTGCGTAATCTCCTTGTAATAGAGTGTGAATACTGCCTGGCAATAAATCAGCACCTCATCAGTGCACTTTATTAAATATAGACACCAACAGACAGCTCTTAGTATATTCAATTTACCCTCTGACGTAGGCTTCAACACAGGAGATAAAGACAGATTGAGCAATCAGGTGGATGCTGAGGCCTGAACCCAGTCAGAGAGTGGAAGGAAGGCAGAAACCCCCAATCTCATGCAGGGAGATTGAGATGGGGGACAGGAAGCCAACAGTGTGCAGGACCAGGAAGCCAAGCTTGTTTAGTTATTGTGACAGATGTATAGCTAGGTACATCCGGCGTTGTTATATATGTATGTATATACATATTTTTAATGACAAAAATAGATAAAATTTAAATACTTTCGTAAACTTGAACATGTGTGCATAAGCTTTTTGTGTGAAATCTTTTTTGCCGATGTGCCTTTAAGTGATGATCAGCAGAGAGACATACCTCATTAAGCAGTGTTACTTGATGGCAGTGGAGATAAATTATGTGTAATTATAGCAATGATTAAAGCCTGATTCGTCCTGGTCTTTGGGGCTAAGAGATATGTAAAGTCAGTAGTGGCCAGTGGGACCCTGGGGAGAGCTAAAGACTTTGCTGCCCGGGTCAGGAGGTTATAGGGTGCAGATTAAAACAAGGGGATTACTGTATTTAACGTTTTTCAACCTCATAACATTCACAGGCTGCTGGTCAAATCACCCCATTCTCCAGCTACTTACAATGGGATAATGGGCTGGTTATCACGTCAAAAGAAGGCTGATAGGCGCTTCCTGAAAACGCAATTAATTTTCAGTCATCAACCTCTTTTTCACCTAGTCAGCTTGTATTGACTAGACTAGACTCAATAATTTTTTTTTAAAAAAGCAGCATTTTGTGTCATCAAATCAATGTCCGGGGAAAGCTCGCAGCAAACTGAGCTGTCTGTGTTGTACATGTGGCTGGATTTCAGGTCAAATTATTTACGTCAAGCACAGCAATTTATTACCGAGCTGCTATTGATTGTCTCCTCCTGACGCCGTCATATAAATGCAAAAAGGGTCATAGTCGGCATGCGAGTCATATGCCCAAAGGTCCATGAAGACGAGTTTGCACCATCTGTAAAATTGCTCAAAATGGACATTTCTTCCTATATTGCTTGTATGTCTTGTGTGTCACACTTGGAAGTGATAAGAATCCATGCAAAACAGAGGTGCACGCACATTTTCCCCAGTCCTTTCCCCCTTTTAAACTGTTATCTGAAATAAAACAAAACAACAACAAAAAGCTTTGATATAGAATAAGCTTATGGCAGTGTGATCATTCAGCCCAGTTTGAGGTTAGAAAAAAGAAAGATGTGCTCAACCTCTGGGGTCCTGTTAGGGGCAGTTTTACTCTAACTGGAGCCCGGAGAGCACTTGACTTGGCTGAGGTGAGATTGCCGCTGGGCAGAAGTCTTCAGGGCCTGCTTGTCCTTCTGATATCTGGCCATGATAGATCAGCCCCTGTCCAGCCAGAATTACTCTCTTTCCTCTTTCTATCTCCTTTTTTGCCTTTCCCTTATGCTCTGGTCCCCCTTTGCTCTCTCTTCCTTATCTCCCTCCTCCCTGGCCCATATCTTCTCCTCTCTTTTATCCCCCATTTCTCTAGCTCTCTCCCTCCCTCTCTCCCGCTTGCCATCTTTTTTCTTTTTCTCTCCCTCGCTCTGTCTGCTCTGTTGTCTGATTGAGGTTGAGTTACGAGGGGGCTGCAGCTGGAGGGGGCCACCGTGCCTCGTAATTACATCTCTTTTTATTACCCACGCTAATGGCCCTCGGGGAGAGGGAAACAATAATAAATTAATAGAATATGAACTCCAGCTCAACAGAAATCTCCAGCATTTCATTTTGGACCGTCCTGTGCTCTGGCAGATGAAACAGTGCTCTGATTAATCTCTGCAAGGGGTTTAAAGCAGCCGTCTGTAGGTTTGGGCTGCCCCCTCCTGCTCACAGCCGAGGGCTTTTGGGGAGATAAAGGAGGAGATGATGGTTTTGGCTTCTGTTGTTGGACTTTAGTGGTCTGATTTTTGCCCTTTGAGCTATTAATGATGATGCAGTTGACGATTAGGTGGGCCATTATGCGGTGCTGTTTCTTTATCACTCGTATTTATTTGTGCTCCTTTGTCTCGATTGAGTTTTTCATTCACAAGCAGTGTAAAAAAAAAAAAAGTCGCAGCAGAGAATTTTGAAAGTGAACATTTTCTTTGAGATATAAATGCTCCCTATTTGAGCGGGGTGCTTAAGTCAAAGTGAACAAAGAGAAACTCAAGAGCTGCATTGTTATTATCTCCTCGGCCGCAAAGACTTTCAGACAGAAAGCTGCCGGTGCACTCAGCAGTGGAGTGGAAAAGGCCCTTCAAGCGCACCGACAGGCCTCTGTGATTTGGTCAATATTGTGTCATGTTTGGTCAAACCCCGCCAAGGCAGTGGGCTGGAAATGAAGATGTAAATATTGATATTTCATTAGAGGAAATCACCCACTCCGACGGCACTTAACCGGGCCACCTTCAGAGTGCGGCGGCCGGAGCGGCGTGTGACCTGCGGAGTCGGGAAGTCACTTCATTACTCGATTAAATTGAGTGGAAAAAGGCGAGGCAACGACATGAGATCCCATTTGGAGCGATAATTTAGGCCTTGAAGAGAGAGAATGGAGCAAGGGAAAAACACTACCTCTCCATCTCACAACACTGGATTAAATTCAAGGACTTTTAGCGTCAAAGGTAATTGTAGGCTGCTGGAGCCGCATGTGTGCATATGGCTGAGAGGTGTCTGTTGTATCAGAACAACTCCAAAGCCACTTCAGCGAGCCCTGAACAAGGCCTTCACACGAGCTGTCATATTGGGAACAGCGCTTTAGTTCCGCTTCACTCCTCCTTGGCATTAAAAGGCTACACAAAGCCTTTTCCTGTGATTGTGATGCCAACCTGATGCGGCAATCAAGACCACGTCCACGCTTGCATGACAATTTTGCTCCGGCCAGTCCACATTCTGTCCGACATAATGGCCACGTATGCAGACAAGGAAATAACACAACAAAGAGTTTTAAGATGCTGTCTGGATATGTGTGTAATGGCACAGGCCTTTTTAAAATATGGCTTATTGCCTTCACTGATGATAGTAAAGTGTTGTGAGTGCTTCTGGCAGTTTGAATTGTTGGGTCTAATTTGGGCTCTTCAGAGACAACCTCTGACCAGTCCAGCAGGGCACTGGTACCTTTCAGTTAGCACTCTATTTTACTGACTATTGATTCCCCTTCAAAATGTGAAGGCCCTCACATTCTGATCACAATCTGTTAATTAATGTATCCTCCAGCTCTTCCCCTGCAGTGGTCATCACCACGATAAGGGAAATTGAACACTCGGGTACTTCTCTCCCCAGCTCGTCTTTTCCGCCCGTCTCCCTCGCTCGCTCTCATCGTCCCGTTTCTTTTTCGCATTCTCTGACGCTTCCTCATTATGTCTCTTATTCTTCTTAAGCTGCATGCGTGCGTGTGTGCGTGCGTGTCTATGCGTTTATGTTGTCCTGGCAGAAAGAGATAAACATCAGGTTGGTGGCTGCACCCTAGTAAGATCATTTATATTTAAGAGAAAATGTGGAATGCGGGTGCAGTGAGCGCTCTGGTCAATACTGTAATCTATCGCCCTTAAATCACACAACGGCTACGCAAGTGTGGCAACAGCAAACTTGAAAAAGCAATCTTATTAATCGGGGGTGGAGCCGAAGAGCCTAATATGCTGTCAGAATGAGGCGCCTGCAGGAACGCTGTGCAGGAGGAGGGGAGGTGGGAGATTGGGGGGAATGAATATGGGGAGTGTTGGGGGATGTCATGCGGTTTATTGACAGCTAAAGGGAACTACGAAGGGGAAAAGGGACGAGACGATTCCTCTCTGGCTCTCTTTTTTTTTTTTGCTCTTATTAATTTGTTTGAATTTCTCACAGCTCATCTTTCAGGGATCTCACACTTTGTTTGATTTAATGTTCTATTCTGAGCATATGTCGTGGCGTTGGGGTAGAAAGAGACGGAGGTGTATTGTCCTCGTGCCGATTTCAGCTTTATTCTACTGCTGTCGAAGAGTTTGGCCCTGGGTTTAAGCAGGCCTTTGGGCATGACTTGCACCATGTGACCCCGGCTTCGTTTGTCTCTTGATGTGCGTCGTTTTACGTTTATGCATTCATGTGCATACATGTAGATGCCTTTATCTGAATATGCATGCATGTCTGTTTTCTTGCACTTCCGTGGATGTGTGTGTGTGCATTCCCTCATCACCTCCTCTTGTTACACAGTGCGTGTCACGTCCTCAACCCCTCCAATGAGGATGTGTCTTGGTGCTAATCCCCCCTCACACCAATACAAGAGTGACAGGATACAAGGGGTAACCACATGGCTTTGTGTATCCCGGACCTTTGCACCGATTTCCTGTCCTCACTTACACTAAAGCCCACTCAAGTGCTCTGACACCAGCTTCAAAGAGGACCTTGCACTGTGCATTTGAAATTAAAGACCACTCGCTAACATGTGCATGTACATGTGTATTTGTTTTACTGATCGCATCTCCGACATCCTACGGTTTTAGCTTTCTTTCCCTCTAATAAAGAAGATTTTTTCTAAATCGTGGAAGAGATAAAATTACGTACATCACATAATTGCTCTTTTTTTGTCCTTTTCTTTAACATTTGACTAGAAATATAAGCTTGCAGATTGTGCTCAGGTTCTCTCGCTCAACTTCCCCTTCTCTTCCTGCCCAGGCTTTTCTACTCTCTCTCTGGGAGACCAGATGAGTCTGCTGCAGAGCGCCTGGATGGAGATCCTCATCCTCAGCATCGTGTTCCGCTCGTTGCCATACGAAGACGAGCTGGTGTACGCCGAGGACTACATCATGGATGAGGAGCACTCGCGGCTGACGGGCCTGCTCGACCTCTACGTGTCCATCCTGCAGCTGGTCCGCAAATACAAGAAGCTCAAAGTGGAGAAGGAGGAGTTTGTAACCCTCAAAGCCATTGCTCTTGCCAACTCAGGTGGGTTATCTTCAGCACAGTGACACATCATATATGACACGGAGTGCGCTTGAGTTTTTATTGAAATACATTTTATTTTATACTAATGTAGACTGAAAGAGAATCCTCAAAAGAGTTAAATTACAATATAAATAAAGTTGGAGTTTTTAATAATTTGATTTAAAAATTTTGGGGAAACCAAATATATAATTTTTTAAAACTATTTTTTTTTAAATCCAACATTTCCTCTATTTTTGTAAAAAAAAAATCACCTTTCTTTAGTTTAATCACTTATTTAAAAACGATTGTAAAATAAAAGCCATGTCTGTAATTAAAATATTTTGTTGCATTTTGTTTAAAAAACGAATGAACCATACAGTAATAAGAAGCAATGAAATTTTAAGCTTTTAATTCACCTGAATTAAAACAAATGAATACACGCACACTATCCGAAAAAGGACACAATCTCTGGGCTTAAACAAAAGTGAAGGTTTAAAAATACTCTTGAAAAAAATCCTCATGGGCATTACTCACTCAGGACATTTTACTTTTTCCCGACTGGACCTCTGAGGAATGCACACGAGTCAGTGTAATATGGGTTTTGTCTAACACAGTTTCAGAAATGACATTTCTTAGTTTTTCATGAGTTTTTCAGTGTAACCTTTCGTTTGGAGCGTGAGATGGAGAGATGGAGAGAAGATAAGGCCAGTGTACGAGAAAGAGGGACGGAGGGAGTTTTTTTTTTTTTTTTTAATTGAACACCTTCAGTGTTGTGGTATTTCTCCAGCGCTCCCTCTCCCTCCTCTTTCTCCATCTCCATAACAGTAGCTGCAGGGCACGGCAGCCACGGGAGATAAATTTAGCATTTCATTAGGAGCGCAGGGGGCTGTCAATAAAATGTGTTAAGTCAAATGGAATGAGTATCAGGGCGTGATGGGGCTCGTTTGTTCCAGTGCGAAGACGGCACGCCGCTATTGACAGGCGCCTTTTTGAGGAGTCCTCCTCTGATCAATCCACGCCTGGGTCACCGGGCCAGTTTTTCCCTTGTTTTGTCCGGGACTGAAAAACGAAAATGCTGATGCTTGGACTTTGCTTTCAGATAACAGAGCGTTGGTAGGGAGGTGAGGTGAGAGGAGGAAGGAGAGATGGGAGGAGGGGGAGGCGGAGGGTGTCCAGAACGTTAGAACAAGGTCTCTGGGAGATCACTCTCCCGGGAGCCCCTCTGTCTGACAGCTGTGAAAATTCATAGCAATTGATTTTGTAATTAGCAGTTTATCAATCGGATCGACGTGGGCTCACTGATGGATTGCGAGGAAATTGTTTCTTCAAAGTTGTTGTTTTCTTTTTTACATTTTAGTCAGCCCCCTCCTCCAGTGTTTGTAAGCTGCTCGCTTTCTCTCGTGCCCCATTTTCTTTCCCATTTGTCGAGATGTCTCCATCCCTCTTTTTATTTTCTCTTCTTCTCCCTCTTTCGACAAAACCTTCCTGTAAAGCGCAGCGCCAGTCAGGTCGGTTGTTAGAGTGTGCGCATGCCTTTGCTGCTGAGAAACTAGAAAGGAAAAAGAAAAGAAGAAAAAAATTTGGCTTGATTTGTAAAAATGCAGCCTGTGTGAAAAGAACAAGAGATAATTATGTCACATCCTCATCGGAGTCTTTTGTTCTTCCATCCCCTCCCTCCTTCACCCCCCCTCCTTTTCCCACATTCACTTTACAAAACGACCTACTTCATTTTACCACTGTGGATTTGAAAACCGTCAGGGTGAGAAATGTCTCAAGGTCTTGGGAATACAGTTGTTCCAGTCAATGAATTTGGGGCGAAGCCTGAAATCTGTTTTGCCTTTTATTGTCCCGTGTGGTAAAATATGCGCCGCCAAGGTGAGTCGAGTCAGGCAGCCAATGACATGCTGCCTCCTGAGTGCCAGATGCCAGTTAACCAGTGAAAGAAAGGGCGACCCCTAGACTGTCCCTGAGAGAGGTGGGAGCAGAAAAAGGCGAAAGTGAGAGGGGAGTACGGTAACACCATGTACAAGAGGATCGCTTGAAAAACAGTGGCACTGTAGCGAAACGTTATAGGAGCGAAGAACACCGGAGGGAAGCCAGACTGAAACTGCAGACAGCTCTAAAAAGAAATGCCAGGAGGTGAGGTGGGAGAGATTTGGACTATCTGAGAGAGAAAGTGAGAGAGTCATATTTTAGCTGTTTGCAGGAGAATGTAGTGAAGTGGACACTTTTCGATAATACAGCGCAAACTCGTGGAGAAATGTCCACATTCATCGCTTTCGCATCCGTTTTGCAGGAGACAGTATCAAAAGGAAGTGTTGCATTCATCTCACGTTTGTTTATGGTGTCCAATTCTCTAATGGAGCTCCCTTTTTTTCCTTTGTTTTTTTTTGGAAAACACTCTGTCCTTTGGAACAGTCAGGTGTTTAATGTGTACTCACTCAGCAAAGATTGGATGCTATTCATGCTATTGTTACTGGAGGATAACATTGATTTTCAGTCCCGTTGGTCAAGGGCCATATCAATACCCTACCCAATCCACCAAAGAATAAATATATAAATAAAACAAAGCAGATGTTGTTGTTGTGTGTGTGTGTGTGTGTGTGTTTTCTTTTTTTATGATCTATTCTTTATCTTGTCAGGGTGTGAGTTATACTGATAATGTGTTCCTAACCTTGCTGCAACTGACCGAGCAGTTAAGATCACTCATGAGATTTTATTTTGTTTTAGAAGACTCTATTTCCCATGACTGCTGTTACATTACCACCGTCTAGAAGAGCAAACTGTATTTCTTACAATTTCCCTTTTCCCTCTTCGTCTCAAATGTAAAAAATCCATCATATTCATGCTCTTTTTTTTCTTTCTCTCCTTTTTTTTGTCAGACTCCATGCACATAGAGGACATGGAGGCAGTCCAGAAGCTTCAGGACGCGCTCCACGAGGCCCTGCAGGACTATGAGAGCAGCCAGCATCAGGAGGATCCACGACGGGCTGGCAAACTGCTCATGACCCTGCCCCTGCTGAGGCAGACAGCCACAAAGGCTGTGCAGCACTTTTACAGCATCAAAGTGCAGGGCAAGGTGCCCATGCACAAACTCTTCCTGGAGATGCTGGAAGCCAAGGTCTGATCGGAGGGTGGCTGATTGGCTGCGGCAACAGAAAGTGACTTGAACCGAGGCTGAGGGTTCTCAGGAGAGAGGGAGACACCCCTGCTGAATCTGCTAGGCAGGATGGAGACTGACCTCTCTCACTCCTCCTCTTCCTGGAACCCCGGGACACAAAAAGAAAAAAAAAGGGAAAAAAAGAGCAAATGCAAAACTTGGTTATTAGTATAAATATAAAATGATGCAGATTAATTTAAAATATATAAGAAATACTATGTACAGTAATCTTTTTTTTTTGTTAATTAACTGTCAGTTGTCATGTTGTATATGAAGAAGGACCCTTCTGCCGCTCAGCATCTGGCAACTACTTCAGCAAGTAGTTGCCAGATCTTGATAACAAGACTTTTTTTTTTTTTCAGAAAATTTAAAGTTCCAAAAAAATTAAAAAAAAAAGTTCTGAAGAGGTGTCAACCATCATAAACACACCTACTTGTCTAACAGCTGATTTTCTTTTTTGTGGTCTGGACATGTAAATATTTATTATTTGAAAGACTGAGTGTACAGTTCAAAGTCTGGTGAACTTGGTGGCCATTTTCTCTTGTTCTTCTTCTAATGGGGGGGAAAAAGAATGAAAGTGGTTCCTTATATGTGAACTCTTATCAGTTTAAATGTCCTTGGATATACCTCTCCAGAGCATTATGCCGTGTGATCGTCGTGGATCTATGCTCAGACTGGAAGACTCGCTGGTCCCATGTTTAACCAAACTAGCGTAGGCAGGTACAACAGTCAGTTGTTCCTATTCTGTAGTAACTCAGCAATAAAGCGAGCCGTTGGGGAGCCAAGCTTCAGATCCTATCTTTTGTGCGCTTTTCAGTGCTGCTGTTACTAAAAGACCATATTTGCGTAGCCCCGTCTCAGCGGTGGAACACGCCGCTGTACCTCGGTTAACCACCGTTTCTCCTTCTCCAAAGCGGTTTGTGTTGCTGCTGCTCGTGCAAGCCAATGAACCCCAGACTGAACCTCAGATTTGGTCATTGTTTGAGCCTTTGGAAATTGCCTCTTTACATGCAAATGGATGACCTGATTCAGGCTAGGCGAAAGTTAATCAGCGGGTTTTGGTGTGGCAGTATCAAAGGATTTATGCCGAGTGGCAGAGGTCCAGGAGATTCCGTGTTCAAACAATCAGAGGCCCATATGTCAACCACTCTATTTTGGTCTCCTTTAAGCCTGTGGCAGAGTCATCCCACACACTGGGAGCAAGGTGCCCAGCATCTGCTCTCACCATTTTAGACGCCTCCCGTCTTTTAATAGCTGCGCCTGCATTTATAGGACTTCGACGAAACAGAGGTAAATGGCAGGTGCAGAGATGCGGTTGTGGCGTTTCACACTGGGTTTATTTTTAAGCCAGCAGGAGGTTGTTGTGTGCGCAGTGTCGCACCACGATAGACACGTGGAGCACTTCTTCTTGACCTCGCGTTGACACCACGGCCAGCAGCACCCCTCCCGCCGGACGAGAGGCAGGTAGACGTCAGTGAGAAAGAGCTCGGGGTGCTCAAGTATGTACCTGTGAATAGCTATGCAAGAAATAGAGGGTCAGTATGCTACAACGGGTAGCAGCAGCCCATCATCGTGTCAGTGCAAGGTGTGGACTCTGGTGGGAGAGAGATCCCCCACCCCCACTGTGTTTAGCTGTAGGTCCATTGTGCTGGGTGTGAGTAACACTGTAGTCCAGTCCACTGGAGTCATGCCACTGGTCTTCGTGTGAGAGGGAACGTGTTGAAGGGGGAATGCTTCGACTGCTGAAGGATTTTATGTGATGTGATAAATTGTGGCGCTGTCACAACAATATGATACCGCGATCAAAGGAATCCCTGACATCGCAGGAGGGTAGAGTTGCCGCCACGCTTGTGATATCAGTGTTTAACACTGATCCAGCCGCCGCCATGACGGTTTTTTTTAAGTAGCAGTCTGATTGGCCGTGCATCCAAGGTTGACCGCCCACTCCCTCTCCAAATTTTCCCGCCCAATTCCAAAACCTGAGTTAGCCGCCATCGAGCAAACGAGCTCCGCTGTAAAGGGTGACATTACCAACTTGACTTGTTTTAACTGTTGTGCAATACAACAGGGACCAATTCTGACTGAAACCATGCTAAAAGCATGCTTTTACTTAGGTTTTGGAGAATTTGTAAGCGATCAAGTGACATATTCTAAATCCGTCTAATCAGTAACATGTATCCTGTATATCAGAACTGTATTTGATTTGCTCCACTGATGACTTTTGTGCTTGTTTCAGTGAAAGCGCGGCATTAATGAAAGCATCTGCAGAAAATCTCGACAAATAGAAATTTGTAGTGGCCTAAGATGATCAGCCATAAGAAACTCGATTCGATTTTTTTTCTTCACCTTGCAATATGACACTATGTTAAGGAAAAGACAACATGTCTTACATTAGAAGCTGTGTCTAAGTGTGTAAATATATCAGCGTCAATACAGTAGGTTGCCGAAATACCACTTAAAAAAAAGAAGTATGCAGCGCCCTGCTGACTACTACCTCATTATCATTTTGTCAATATTTCTCTGATTCAGCACTTTCTGGTCTTTATCATCCTCACGTCTGTGACACACCTGAGCCATCCATGTTTTTATCAAAGACTTCTTCTCTCCCGCAGTGCTCCTGCCAAAACATTTGTAGTTGTACATTTCCTCCTCCCCGTCATTCTTCATAGATCTCTTTGTAAAGGTAAAGCATGCGTTCACATCGACCATACGACTTGGCCGTCAGTGGGCATGACCCCCACGCTTTGGCTACTAAGCAAGTGTGTGTTTATATGAACATCAGTTTGTCAGAATTGGTCCCTCGATGATGAAACTGCAGACAGGAGCAGGTGACTGATTTGCTGCTTCTGCGCTGTGAGTATTTATGATGTGAAATATATCATTTGGCGATGGTGTACATTGATATCTCTGATCGTTGAAATCACCAATATCTGTGTAACTTTTATGTTTTGATTTTCAAAAAGGTAAAGGATCAATGAATTAAATACTCACCGACCTCTGTGATTATTTTGTGTTCTGGCTTAAAAAGTCTGTCGAGTAAAACTTTGAAGGAAATTTCACATGGATGGTAATGTTTAAGGGTGACAGTTTTTTACAGGGTTTTTGTGTGTGTGTGTTCACAGCACTGTCGCTGTTGTGTATCTACTTAATTCAGTGTAGCAACTTCACCTAACCTTGTCCTCTGCTTGGTGTAAATACCCCCTTTCCACACACACACACACATTGAGAGCGAGTTTGGCGATGGGACAAAACAAAGAGCACACAGGAGCTCCCAGAAGACCAGAGATTGGTGGCAGTAAGTGAGGCAAGCCAGTGAGAGATTCACGCAGGCCACCCAACCATCCAGTAATCAACCGCAGCCTCTGCAGGGCCAGGAACTGTTGAAAATGGATCCGTCACAGGAAACAGGCAGACAGACATGTTAACGCTGATGGAGGCGGCGGTGGAGAGTAGGAGGGGAGGGGGGAGTGAGGGGCTGGAGCGCCATTATTTCAGGAAGCTGATATTACAGGGAGTTAAAGTATTCCCTTCACTATATAATTATAAGAGCCAATTTCCCTTTTTGAAATAACGTCTTGCTAGCCAATTAATCGTGATAATCCTCTATGTGGAAACAATGGCATCACAAGACAAGAAACAAGATGAATTGAGGATGAAAGGGAAAGAAAAAAGGCGATCTGGAGGCCAAACACAATGTAGAGCGCTGCTGCCAGCTGCTGTCATTTTTATTTTTTATTTCTTTCTTTTTTAAAGTAATGCGCTCCTCATTTCTCATGCAAATCATCCAGTTGGACCGGCTATTGCCATCGATACGTTTCGCACAGATACAGTAGCGAGGCAATCATTTACCTCCACTGACAGGTCAAAACACCTTTCATTAGAGTTACGAGGCATCTCATCAAGATGCGGCCCCGCTCGCAGCTGTACGACTGCTGCGTATTGCTTAAGTGTGTTTCATTATTCCCAAAGCAACGTTGATGATGGTGAGGGAAAGGATTACACGTCAGGGTGAGTGATTGGGTTTGAACAGAGCTGCTGCATACACTTTGTATCAACCCAGGGCTCAAATTACACTTAGGTTGAAAACGGAGCACGTAAATGCCCAGGAGAGCTGGTGGCACAGAAATGAAGAGTGGGCCACCATCTTCCTGGCCCCCCTCTCCGTTTCACTCTCGCACGCTCACACTTTTCATCTCTTTCTTTTGTCAAATTTTCTTTTTGACCCCCCCTCCACTCGTCTTCCTTCTCCTCCCCACCCGTGCTCCTTGTTTTTGCCCAACAATTCTTTATGGCCGTTCTTATTGTTCCACTGATTCTGTTATGTGTATTTATTGCTCCATTTGTGAAATTGGAGGCACCGGCCGACAAGCCTATTACTATTCAATAACAGGAGCTGGGCATTTTCACTAGCGTTGGGCTATCAATGGTGCCAGACAGAAAACGTTACGTCACATCACTTTGAGAAGGCAGACAGTTTGCTATATTGTTGTTGTGTATTATATCGGAGGAGAAATTTCAGCCATCTCTGCAGGGAGGACTGTGAAAGTCAACAACAGGTTTGATCTTCAACGAAAAGAACAATGTGATTTGCTCGACAGTGGATCTGTTTCCTAATAGATCCTAACGCTGTGCTGTATGTGTCCCACTAACAGTATCTGAGCCATGCATCCCCACACCTCTGACCCCACACAATACTCTCTTTGGCTGATCAATAGGCTGTCAAAGTGCCTAGCAGGCACACAGGCCCGACCATCTGAGATTTCGCCCTCTCATTGTCCATCTTCACTGTTTTAAGTGCATTTATCAGGTTACACTCCTGAGCTCCTCGCCACTTAATGCATGGCTGAGCTGCTGTCCTAAAAACCCAATGGCCATCAGCAGACCTTTGTCCCAGTTTGTCAAATGACTCTGGTTACATTTTTTTTCATCAGAGCCATCACGCAACGATGTAGTGAAAGGAGAACGTTTAAAATCCCCGTTTTTAATCTGATAGCAGACTCTTAAGTGTCAGAGCGAAAAAATCTGGAACAGAAAGAAAACGGGAAATATTATATCGAGCTTTGCGTCTCTTAAACGACGGCGGCCTGTTTCTGGGCCAAACTGCGGTTCGGGTCTTTCACCGTTTTAGCTGATAAGCACTGTAGAAATTAAGCAAACCCACAAAAATCCACTGAGAACAAGTCCCTGCGGAGACGCGACACCACACAAGAAGAGTGAGGATGAGACCACACTGACCTGCTAGTATTGCAGAGAAAATGCCACGTTTAGCGGAAATCAGTGCACTTGTGTTCTCCCAGCACTTAAACATTGCAGGAACACAAGTGCTATGAGAGAACAGGTAATAAACTGCACACACACACACACACACACATACACACACACACACACACACACACACACACTGATAACTGCTTGTGAAGGGTTTTGTTCCTTCATTTTGAGATTTATTTACCCACCTATATCTTTATCTGTGCTGCTCACTGATATGAAGCTGTGGAGGGAGTAGAAATATTTCCAACTATCTGCTCAATGTATCTGCCTCCACCCAAGAAAAACACTGTTGTGGGATGTACAGTCTGTGTGTGTGTGCGTGCGTGTTGGAGGCGGGGGCTCTTCTTCCTACTGTTTTATTGCCTCTGCCATGTATTCACACGTTCTTATGGGCTTTTCCAATTTAACCACTGGTTAGGAAGTAATGAAGGGAGATAAGGAACATTGATAAGCATGGATACGTCCATCAAATGGAGAAAAACTCACACTGGGTGCTGTGTGTGCTCACTTCACAGGCGTTTAAAACAATTACAGTGTTTTTAGAGCGTTTCCAGCCTGTGTTCTGAATTATATTAAGACATTTGTTTCATCCGAGTGTGCAGGTGGGATTGTTCTACAGTTTCAGAGCTGGGATTGTTCATTAATTGTTTTATTTTATTTATTTACATGTTTTAGGCTAAAACTGTGTGCAGATTGCTTATCTGCACTATGCTTGTTAGTAGTGTGGGTCCTGGGATTGGACCAAAGGTTTCCAGCGGTCCTAAGAGCAGGGAGAAAATGGTCAGTCTTCACTCCAGAAGGAAGGACACCACGGATAGGCCTGACCTTTTCGGTGTGTCAAGCAAAGGTTAGAAGTCTCCATTGGCCTTAAAACAAATGCACTTGTTTGCCATAATGGAGGAGGCCCCTTACCTTTTTTGAGCCAAGGACCAGGTCTGGTCCTTAGAGACTTCCCTCTGATGGAAATCTTTGCACACATACACTGAGTCTGCTGTCTCCGGCCGCCTGCTTTGCCATATAATCACGTTCAAGTAAGTGTCACGCTCTTCTGTATCAAGCAAACAAAACTCAACATGCTTTCCAAAGGATAAATGTGCCACATCATATTTCACATTATGGCCATCCTTTTCGTGTCATCTCAGGAGGAGATGAACAGGGAGTCAAACAGTCAACATCACGATAAGCACGCATGCGAAGTCTGAAATAGATACGTGATCAGCCACGTAAGACCCCCAGCAAGGAAATCGCCCATCCCTTATCCTCTGATGAGATGTTCTATAGAAATCTCATAAATATTGGTAAGGCACTCTGTCTGGGGCCTATAGACGTATTGTAAATCATACAAACACATATGACCACTTGTAATTCACACATTTGTATTCATAAATGTGATTTTGTATTTAAAATATGAGTCATAAAGTGTGATTTATGGAAATTGACAGATCATATGTGATTCCTGAATTAAATCTCATCCAGATCGCACGTTTTATGTCCTTTCCTCTCCCCTGTCTCTCCTTGCCTTGACCATGCAGGTAATTTACAGTGTTATGGGACGAGTGCAAAACATGCTGTAAATAAATAAGACTCGACCCGTTTCATTTTAGGACAGTGGGGAGGTCAGCTGTCCCCCCCCCCCAACCACACCCAACCCGGCCCAACCCCCAAAACCTCACCCTGCTGCCCAGCTAACACAGTGATGTCCCATCACTGGGTGCGTCGGTATATCACCAGGAGGAAGGGGACCACAAATGGGGCAGCAAGCTACACTCTGCAGTCCATTTGCTAATTTCAATATGGTGTCCGTCTGCACGGGTATGGCCTTGGGCACAGTAGCAGTCCCCCTCTCAGTTCACTGCCGCTCCCCCGTCTCTCCATTGTGTCCCTTTGACCTTGCACTCAATCACAAACAGACTTCACACACATATTGACAGCATGAGAAACTGCACACAATCCACAGCACACAAAGAAACTCTGGGGTAAATAAAAAAAAAAGATCCATATATTCATTTTAGTTTAGTGCCACTTATGCAAGTTTTCTTTTTCTTTTTTTAATGGAGCAATTAAAAGCGCCTCTTATTGTCAGACTCAGGCAAACAGAAATCTACCCGAGCCTGACAAACATCCAATATTTTTAGCGTCCATGCTCTTTTTTTCTTTGTGCAGTAAGAGCTCATGTATCTGCGAGGCGTTTTAGGACACATTCAACGTAATTAATGAGTGAGCAGTCAGAGGATGAATAATTTTAGAAATCCCTGTGACCACATCGGTGAGTATGTGTGTGAACTGCAGCTTGTCTCTTGGCCCCAGCAGCGCAGACACACACCGCACATACCTGCATTTGAATTACTGTGACTTGCTCACAGCTCTCTACAGTGACACGGCTATGATCATTGCCCAGGAAACTGGTTTCTCTTACTGCTTCTCACAAACTTTCAAAGACAGACAGAAAAACTTCATTTGAAAAATTAAAAGAAACTTTTTCCTGCGATCACATCACATTGTTTTGTCCTCAGTGCCCAGCACGTCTGCCTGCCTGCTATTTAAAGCTTTACTGGTTCATGAATCGTGATGAAAACATCTCCTGTGAAATATCTTTTACGCTTGTTGCAGTTCGTGCGTACCCACAACCTCCTAACTTATAAGTGTCTGTACATGTTCTCTCATCCTCCCCTTTCATTTCATCTGAGTGTGTGAGTGAGAGAGAGCGTAACGAGAGTTCATGTGTGTGAGGGATAGGTGTTAGAGCAGAAGCAGAGGGAATATTACACAATCCTCTGTGCATTATTGTAATTAGATTTCCCAGGATAGCTCAATTAAGTCATACCGCTCCAGGGACCCGGTGGTTTGTGGTTTGACACTCACCCACAAGGGGTCCAGTGTATTAAGTAAGGCAGAGAAACACAACTAAAATGGTCACTATGGCCGTTTAAATGTTTTTTCTTCCTGAAAACGGCAACACTTTTGGGTTTTTTGTTTTAACATGGAGCAGGTAAAGGTTGAGCCTACACCACAGCACAGCTCTTGCGATGCTGTTTAAGGATGATGGACGGCGCACAGTTACCGGAGAAGAGCCTTGTAATGTAATGTAATGCATATTCTAATGAGAAGAGCTCCATCTATGGACCACCTGTTGAACTGCATTCATGATAAAATCCTGTAAACCCAGCTTGGTGCTCCCGGTGTGTTGGGGGAGCAGAAAGGCTTGTGTGGGGCAATTTCAGATTTCAAAGCTCTATTTTTAGCAGCCACGGGATAAATCTGATGGACACTCAGTATTACTGTAGAGGTCAGCCTTTAAAGGGCCCTCCTGGCTTCCTGTGATTATTTATTTGTATGAATGCAACAAACATGAATATGTTTGGAGGAATTGCATGTCATGTGTGGTGACAAAAGGAGATTCAGCACTTTTGATGATATGTGGTTACATTACTGGTCTCAAGGCTGGCGCCGAGTTTAAATGCTCCAGTAACATTTCCTTTTATTTATATCCGCAGACCTTGGCTGAAATAAATGAGTTGAGACAAGTGTGAGGGGCCGGTGTTACGAACAATTTCTTCCTGACATCGGGAAACGAGTATGCGCAAGACATTCAACTCTTTCACTGCCAGTGGCTGACAGGCCGTCCCGGCTCGGCAGCAGGAGGCCTCTTAAAAAGATTCAATGTCGGCATCAACGTGAAAGTCGTTGTGTCATTATCTTAAATCTTAACTATCCAGCAGGATGAAAGTGTGAGAGACAACCATATCTGTCAGGGGTCGGCAGGAGATGTTTTATTCTCTGTGTACAGTGAGTGCCCCCTCTCACACGCTGAGATTAGCAGTCCCAACCGAGGAAGTCACTCTATAAGGGTCATTCTGCACCCTGCCTTCAATTTACTGCCACTTTTAATATTCTGTCATAGTTAAATTTTTTATTGCCCTCTTTTACGACCATATCCTTATGTCCCGTGCTTATGAACTTTTCTATGCAAATCACTCACTTGAATCAAAAATGAAGGCCCGTGCTCTTTGTTTTCAGGCAGCTGAGGCATCAAGAAAATCAGAAGCTTCTTGTCTTCTGTGCACAGTTTCTGCAAGCCCACCCCGTTTCTGAGATAATGTGTGGTCCGCTGGATGGAAGGGGACAGCTGTCCAGACAAAACAACTGAGGAACAGTGTCAGATATTAGGAATTCAAAATTACGTCAACTCGACGCTGTGTTTGGTTCAAAACATTTTTTCCCCCTTTAGTAATAGTGTATGAGTCTATTGTGGGAGCAAACAACACAACCTGAGCTGAATGCAGTGCTTCCATCCCATGTTTTTCTCTCTCTCTCTGTAACGGTGCACATGGGCTCACGGGGGACTGGTTTCTCTGAGCTCAACATTTGTACTTCCTTCACCTCGCTGTATTTTCACACTCTTCTTGCTCCCTGACAACTGCCCCGTCTTGTTTTCTCTTCCTTTGAGGCTTGATAGGCCAGCGGGCATCTGTCCCTCTTGAGAAAAAAAAAAAAGAGCGGCGAAGAGGATGAGCCAGAGATTTACGGCTGCATCGATCTGCCACCCAGAGGATGAAGTTTATCAAGTTTATGATTTTGTCCTCTTTATAGGTTACAACGTTAAATGCAGAGAGCCGTGCCTTTTGATATGCCAGAAACATGGATCATACCATCTGCCACGTGGAGGAGGAGACTGGCGTGAGACTGAGTGGTCAGCAAGGCTGGACTATTGTCCTGGTGCCATGGTGACTGGGACCAATCGATACTGTATTAGTTTGATATGGATACGAGTTGGTGGATGCCTCTCTCCACACTCACACACCCACAAGCACACATGGACTTTTAATGATAGTTATCTGATTGGGAAAGGAGCATCGAGGAGAGGGCAGACCCCACCAGGGTGATGTGTGGATGTGCAGGGGGCCTCTAAGTGCTCATGAATGGCCCTAATGAGGGTGGCAAATGGAGACATAAAGAGGGAATGGGTACACTTTTCACTTTAGCCTGACATACCGTTGCTGCCCCCTAAAGCCCTTGAGGGGGCATTTGTAGAGGGTGCAACCATGCTTCAAATCCTCCTCCTCCTCGGACTAATTGTTGAGGATATTGACCTTGGGAAGGAGGAGAGAACGAGGGAGGGGAAATTGGGTGAAGGGTTGAGGTGGCTCACAGTTCATGCCGGTTGCTTGACCTACAGCTAGGCCATCTCAGTGCGGCCCACACACATAGTTTACAGTCTCAATGATGTTTGCAACCTTTGTGGAATCAAAGGAGTGCAAATAACATCACATTCAAGAACATGGCACCAAATCTGTTGGAATCAATCACTCCATTTTCTGGCCTGATTTTTGCGGCACTTTATTGATTTTAAACACGAACGCAGCACTATTGAATGCATGAAGCCGAATGTGGGGGTCTCACACAAACATTCCCTTCCCCTGTCCCTTGCCCTGACCCTGATCTGCGTTAGAAGTTCACCATCCCGTTCTTCTTCAACACCCAGTCAATGAGTGTCAATAAGCTGGATTGTCCGGGCGACAGGGGCTCGAAAGGGAGTCGATGAGGGGCTGAAAAGCAGGCTGCTTTGTTTTAGTAATGACGGCTTAAAAGAACGCCCGTCGGCCCTTCCGTTAAACCAGAGCCTCAACTCAAACAACAAGCTTACATCAATAAAGGGACAATAACACATATCTCTAGTACGGCTTCATCCTTAAAACATTTATGACACGCAGTTTTGCACAACCTCTTCAGATATTATTTTGATGCAACTTAAAGTGTCAAGCCCAAAGTTCACAACGTCCTCATCCAGATCAAGGGTTGCAGGGTCTTATTTCTCAGCGCCAACTAAGAAATTAGAAATCCAGCACTAAAACCCTTCCTTTTTATTTTTCATGCTGATTAATTGCCAGCTTAATGGCATTTTATAATGTTACATTAACACTTTAACGATTTAATACTCTTGGTTCTGCGTTGTAATATCCAAAGTTCATTAGAAGTAAATCATATCTCATTACTGATCATGCTGGAGTTATTGAAATTGTAATTCTGATTTATATTACACCGAGATATACGGTGTAGCAAGAAAAGCCGTGGATGCGGATGCAAATGTTTGATCAGAGGTGACTACGCATGAGCGTGCACATGCAACACACCACGGGAACTCAACGCACGCTTATGCTGATTGCACATGAAAAAGCAAGGGCGGCCGTGTGTCTGTGCTCCATGCATGGTTTTTAACCACTTACGTACTCGTTCCGTTGCTTTAATAAAGATGTTTACATTGCACGGCCTCCTGCTGGGAAATCACCTTTCAGTGCCGTAATTTTCCCCAACTGTTAATTGTCATTTTTCTCATTTAACTGTCTCATATACTCCTGCTCACAGTGTTAATTTTACTATGTATAGACACGGCTTAAAGACATAACAAAACACTATGATGAAGTTAATCACGACAGGCGTATAAAAGAGAGCTGCGGTGATATATTTATTACATTAATATGTGAGGTGTTGCAGGGAAAAAAGAATAATGTTTTCAATGGATCATTGCCCCTGTTAACATTTAGCCTAAAGACTGCTTTGACCACTTGCTGTGCTGTACTGTATGACTGCAAACAATAGCCTTTTTACAAGAAAGCACTCCTCCCTCTCTCTATGACAGGCTTTTATGGTGTGACAGTTGCACTATACCTCCGCAATTACTTTTCAATTAGCACGATGAACATTTCCAACACTGCGGCACAATTATTTTATAGCCCAGTGTCTTAGCCCATTAATGGTGCTACCAACAGCATGGGAAGTGATAAACCATCTGGCCAGGCTCCCAAAGAGATAGAGCACACTTAATGGAGTGAAAAAGTAAAAGCAATTAATGTCACATTAATATAATGATAATAATGCCTTCCCTTACAGCTCTGGCAGGCAGAGCAGGATACTGGGACAGGGCTTTCATGAGTGCTGCAGAGCTGAGGACAGGAACTCTGCTGGGACTCTGCACAGCCCCAAACAACCCAGAGGATAGGGAAACAACCTCACTGCTCCTCCAGCTGGAACATGAATGGAAAGAAAGTCCTGGCAAGGGAGGAAAAATGTGAATGGAGAGGGAATCGGATACAACAGCAAGAAACGAATCCTGTTAGATATTTAATTCCTGTACAATTAGGGAAATTCATAAGCGGGCGATTGGTTTGAAGAATGTTTATGTCTATTGAAATATTCCTCCATCAATTTGAGTGTTTACATCTATCAAAGGTGACATTCCCTCAAAGGTGTATTAGCGCGTGCACCTGCAAACGTGTGTGTGTGTGTGTACATGCTCAGAAACATTAATGGGGTTCATTTTATTTAAGCCTGTGTGTGTTTGTGCGTGTGTGGGGCAGTGCCTGTCTCACGAGCAGCTTCCCTGTCCTATCTCCTGACCCCTCTGTGTTCCCGCCGCCCTGCTCTGTTTGTGTTAATTCCTCTACATCTCCAGGGTGGCTTACATTAGAATATCTTAACCACTGGGCTGCATTAGCATAGTGTGATGGATGCCGCTGAATCTCCATGCCAGATAATGTCCACATTTTGCATTTTAAACTAAGCTACGCTATGGACGTGCTATCCATTTTCACAGGGGGAAATTAGGTCCTGGTGGGAGAGCGCCTGGCACTCTGTCATCCCAAGCAAAGCTCCCTGCCCAGGTTTTATGACACCTCTGGGGCACCATACAGAGACAGGTTGAGGGTCATTGTCTAGCACTGGTCAGCTGTGATGTCACATAAACACTTCGTAAACTTGGCTGTCAGTTTACTCCACTTGTTTGTTTTTTTAAAGCTCACCAAAGTTGGGGATGGGATTGTTGTGTAGCGTGCACCTGCAATATTCATGGTCCACCTGTCCGCCAGTCTTTCTGCAATGCATCCTGTAATTCTTTCCATGGAGTTACTTGCAAGCGGAGCGTGATAAATCATGCATAATTTCCATTTTAATCCTTACAGTCCAACAGATGACTTGCGTGCACATGTGTCTGTGCAGTCAGACTGCCTTGGCTTTGAGGGAGTGTTGATTTCCGTTACGAGGCTGTCTCGGCCTCCGGCAGTTGATCAATAGGAATAAATCAGTGGGCTCCTTTATATGACATGAGATAGTTGTACATTTATAAGCCTCTTTATGAGATAAGATCTCAACACTTGAGATTGCATCATCCACGCTGACACACACTCGCATGCAGTGCCAGGTTCTCGGTGCTTATTAGGCAGCAGAATAATGGCATATCTGTATACTTTGCCTGAGGTGTGATATTCCTCAATAAACATCCACAGACGGGTTTTATCACTTTTATCCTTATTGACAATGCTAACAAATGTTCCGACGGTGTTTTACAAAGCATCAGCCTTTAAATCAGATTGCACAAGCTAAAGAAATGAATTTTAAAAAATGACAACACTATGATTATGAAGGGTCAGATTGCATTACAGTAAAGAGCTGGATGGTTTTCACCAGTATATAAACACCACTTATATGCATAAGCCTGTGCAATGACTAGCTCATTGATTAGTCGTCTCCTTGCTTTTTCTTCACACAAGCATGAAAGGCATTGCTCTGCAGCCTAATAATTCCGTAATGTTCTGCTAATTACGTTTGACTAATTATGAGTCTTTTATGCGGCAATATAAGCTGGGAGTTTCCCCTATTATTACAATATAGGTCCTGGCTGTGCTTCATTGATTCACGATTGCACACCAAGGTCTCTGCTTTCTGTTTGTTTTGTAATTAAATATTAGCTTTAACCACGTTGAGGGTAGGGAGAAAGGGGGGTAATTAAACTATTACACCCCCACGCACCCAATGACCGCTCCAGAATGTGATCAAGTGAGACTCAAGCTTTAATTAGACGCTTGGACATCACTGGTTTTTTTTCCCAGGTTAGGAAAACCCAGGCAGGATGCTTTCAACACCAAGCACATTGACTGAGCTCAAATTACATCCGCCTTTAAATAGTGGATTGATTGGGGAAAGGATAGGCTGTCTTTACAAGCTAAGTATTTCTGAAAAGAGCTGCAGCAGATATCTCCTCTACTGCCCTTTCATATTCCCCCATAAAAAAAGGGCTCCGCTCAAATGGAGTGGGGAGTATGTGAAAAACAGAAGTGATTCAGATGTTTACAGTTTAATGAAAAAAAAGAAGGAGAAGAATCCATGACCCTAAAAAGTGAGGGTATCCTGCAGCTTTGTTGTGCTTTGTGGGGCATTTTCCAAGCATAGTTTAGGTGTACTGTAAATCAGTCCAAAACCTTTTTAATGAGTATAATTTCTTCAAGACATGAAAATCATGTGACTAAAAGGCTGTGGTCATCATTGTCGTGAGACCTCGACCAACGATTGTCAAATTTGATAGTGCATGCAACTATCTTTTGGAACCATGTTGTTCCAAATGTTCCCTTCAAAATACCCTCAGAGAGGTAGAGAATCTGAGCTAAGGCATATTGAAGCTCTTCCTTTGTCGCGTTTTGGCCTTAACACCATAGCAGGACACCTAATGTTGTTGTTGGTTTTTTTTCCTTTAATTTGTCACCCGCCCGTAATTGAACAACACTTGTGTAGATGAAAAGGAGGGGGCCAGCGCCGTGGCAAAGACAGGATGTCTCAACAGAGAGTTCGAGAGAAGAATGTGCCGGGAAAGGTGTGTGCATGTGTGGGTAGGTGTGAGCATGTGTGTGTGTGTGTGTGTGTGTGTGTGCGTGCGTGTGTGTGTGTGTGTGTACGTGCACGCGCTGGGGTGGGATGGGGGTGGAAAGCAAAGTGCCACTGTGCGCTCTCTCTCTCTCCACAGATGATGGATAGCAACAGTGGGGAGAACAAAACCAAGCATTCCTCATGCTGTCACCACAATGAAACAGGGACATAACAGGATTTGGTCACAATGCGAACGGAGCACTTCAGAGAGATGCCAGGCCATCATGCCACTTCTACTGGAAGTCAAAGACTCCATCCATCACATATAACGTCCCCTTAGCATTTGACTGGGGCTGGCGCTGCTGTCTTCCATGGGACTTCCCAGTCTAACTTGCTAGCCCGTGTGATGGATTTATTTCCCTGCCCATTGTTTAGCTTCTGTTGTTATTCTATTGAGGGAGTTGTGAATTGGGTGTGCAGAACAGTTCATGTAACATATGCAAACACAGGAGATAAAATTAAAAACCTGTCTCTTCTTGAGTCAGTTTAAAGTATTAATAATAATTTGTTAGATAGATGAGAAGGTCACCATCCCATTGGTTGATTAGTGAGCTTTGAATCTGCTGGTAGCCAGATATGGGTTTTCAGTCAGGCTATATTTTTTCCTCCATTTCTTATTCTTATTGTAAGCTAAGCCAAACAAGTAACTGTATATAAAAGATGGACATATTTGGTGGTCTGAAAACTGAAACCAGGGCAGAAATGTTGTAAAATGGCATTCATATGTTATTTCAATTCAATTCAGTTTCATTTTACTTATATAGTGCCAAATCACAGCAACAGTTGCCTCAAGGTGCTTTTTATTGTAAGGTCAATACCCTACAATAATATAAAGAACACAGAGAGAACCCCAACGATCATAAGTCACGCTATGAGCAAGAACTTTGGAGACAGTGGGAAGGAAAAACTCCCTTTTAACAGGAGGAAACCTCCAGCAGAACCAGGCTCACGGTAAGAGACACTCTTCAAATCAGTTTCAGCAGCCATGGCACAACGTGCCAGGAGACGAAAATTGGAAGGTGAACGACCTTTGTCACACAGTACTGTGTGAGGTACTGCATGATGGGTATAAAAAGTGTGTCGCTATCTTGTCTAGGATATGTGCATGCAGGGTACTCAGGTTCTCAGCCTCACTTTCCTCGCAAATAACAAAAAAGTTTGCTAAGATTTTTTTTTTAAACAAAAATCTTGCACCCTGATTATTATCATAAAACAAAGAGCGATGACTGTTACACCTGTCTTTTATTTACAGTCTAATGGGACAGCTGTGACAGTACAATCTACCTTATCATGTAATATTTAGAAAGCAAACAAATATTATTTCCCGACAGTATGAAAATATAATTTGAAGCAAACTTCAAGTTTAAGATGCATAAGAATTATTTAGCACATTCTTCTTTATACCATTTAGTGATTTAATGTTTGTTTTTGCTATGATGTTTTAAATCCACTTTGTCAGTCCTTTCTATTGATGGGTGTAGTCCGTGCAGCGCAGTGCTAGCAGGTGTTTCCCCTTGTGTCCCGAGCTAAGAGATCAGCTCTATCTATAGTCATGGGCTGTGCTCCTGTCTGTAATGTGAAGCCCCCCAATCACACCACACAAAACGAGGACCCTGGGGCGGGGGGGAGGACAGCACTTACAGCCGAGCTCCGGAGTGATAAACCCGATTGTGTAACACTCCTGTGATAATGTGAATATTGTGATGTGAGGAGCAGCTGGGGGTGTGGGTGCTTGGAATGAGTGATTGGAGGAGGGGAGTTGCATTCTCAAAATTAAAAATTGTAGCCTATTAGTCTGTGTTTGGTAGCTGAGCACGCGCCCATGCCTAGCACGCCTGCTAATAGGAAAAGATGTGTGGAAGTGTATGATTTATGGTTGCACGCAAGCAGGGGTGGAATAATTTGGTGCAGAACGGGTACTTACTGAACGGCAACAACTCGGCTACTTATCCGTACTTTCTGGTGATAAATTAGCTCTTGTTTAAAGTAGCTGGAGACCCATTTTTCATTTTGATTACTACACTTGATATCTCTTTCTTTCTTACTCTCTCTTTGTCAGCAGTGGTTCTTAGCATTTTTTTTGTGTGTGTATATGGTTCGGTGTATGGTGTATGTGTGTATTCAGTCAAGCCGCTGGTCCTTAAGCCCTCAGTGACTAGACACTGCAGCACACTCTCATGTAAAAACAAGGTAGCGTTCCTAATTACGCAGAAACGCAACATGGTCAGAGTGACATGGCTTTTCTCATTGACCGTGAGCTGTCCTGCTGCCAGCTGGATGCAGGGCTCCTGTCAATCAGTGGCTGACCCCTGCCGGGACCTTCCCCTGCTCAGACAAGGTTCCCATTGATCCCTCCGTCGCCCCTCTGACAGGAAGCAGCTTCAGTGGGGGAAATAAGAAGATAAAATATTAAGTTATAAGTCAACTTCCAATCAATAAACAGAGACAGAAGGGGAGGGGCACGGGTGGAGTCTGCACAGCAGGGTCCCCACTAGCCAGGGGGTAATGCGATTGAGGTCTGCGGATCACCCCAAAGACCTGCGGCAGAGCCGAAGCTACTTCTCTGCTCCCTGACTGAGGCTGTCACACTGAGTACACTGCCAAGTCCTGCAGCACTAGCTGGCACCCGCTCTTATAGACCTTGGCTTGGCACTGCCACCCATGTTAGTGCCCAGACAGAGCTGGACACTCTACAAACGGCATAAATAAAACATATGAGAGCTGTAATGAGAAAAGAGTTGCAGGGCCAACAGAGTCAGGGTGCACTGTCCATTGATACACACAGGGAGACAGCTAAAAAGGAGTCCGATACAATTACAGATGTAACAGAAGGCTTGCAGAGCCAACAGCTCCACCTTTGGTTTTCGCCGGGAACTGCAGAGAAGCACAGGTCGTATGTGTTTGAAGCCGTTGTCCTGAGTAGTTTGCTTAAATCGGTGAGCCTCTAGCCTCGGGGTTGGATAGCTTGGCAGGTGTCAGCGGTTATCTTGGATTGTCTTCTGTGGACAGGGCAACTGAGGAGGTAGCGATGAGCCCTTGTCAGCCCCCCTCCCTGTTAGGCCTGAAGGGGCAGGGGCATGGGGGCAGTAGGGCAGCTCAGAGAGAAGGCCTTTTTCCAGCAGGGCTACATCTCCAGGGTCTGCTCCTCCAGCCCCCTCCCCTCTCCACTCCCCCCTATGCTTGTGCTTCTGACTGACAGCTATCTTCCAGCTGCGGGACATGCACCCCAGCAACCCACTGCTGATAAAATGTTAATGTAATTAACAGATAATGGCTGTTGTTTTTAGCTGTCAATACTCGGACTGGGAAGGGATAAAGGATTGAAGCCGCACAAAGTCACATTCAGATATCTGCCAACCATTGTAGAATTCAATTATTCGGCAAAGCTATCCCCCACCTGTCCCTAGCTGCTAACCTCCACACCACCATCTCAGAAATCTCTTTACTCACCTTTATTAAGCAGAAGCGCACATCTGATCGTCTCTATGTGATATTGACAGCATTTCCTCTGGCCCGTTATTCAAGGGTTACGTGACTGGAAGACGGGCTCGCTCTCTGGCCAGCCATCGGGAAGTTTTTCCATATTCAACTGCTGCTTTTGGATCATAAATCATGTGACTGAGGCAGGCAGCCACGGGGCTCCTCTCACCTCGGACAGCACGTCGGACACAAACAAACCCAGCCAGCCAGCCTGCCACAAGACAAATGTATTTTTATTTGTAACCAAAAACACAACGGCTATCAGGACATGGTCAGTGCTGCTTTGGACAGCGCCTGCCTGACTATTCTGGTATTTTAATAAGTATCAGGCCCAAACAAGATTAGGCTCTTCCAGTTTACGAAATGTCAGCGAAGGCAGTGCTATCACTCATAATAAATGGGCTTATGCAAACAGTGGGGTTTTTGCCATGCATAAGAGCTTGTTTGGTGTGCTCCACAGTGATGCTGTATGCTGATATGCAATTATTCTAAAGAGTATCAAAGTTCAGGTGTGAGTCTACCGTCTTACTGGAGCAGTGGGGGATGCTCTGAGCAGCTACAGATTACCACTGGAATATTCCATGAATAAAGAGGGGAAAAAAATTGTGACGATAAGCGGGAGCCTGGGAGTATGATAAAATACATTCCATAATGGATGGTTCTCTGTGTAATCATATTTTGTTTTTGGTCCAGCTCTATGGCCGATGTGAGTGATAACTCTGTAGCCCTAGCCTTAGCTGAATTTACTCCCAACAATGTCAGACTGGAACTTTGATCAGTCCACCTCAAGTGTTTGTGCTCCCATTCCCTAATTAACCCAGTTTGTATGTGCTAATGACACCTAATTATCATTTGTGTAACAAGATTGCTCTCATTGCCATAATGAGAAAAACTCCTTCAAATGTTGCACCGCTTACAAGCGGCTTTCTGCTGTTATTAGCGGAGTGTTTATGCAATCACATCTAATTGAAGCGTTGATTAAATCAGGAATACCATTTTGCTAAACAAAGACGCCAGGTAGCGGGAGAAAGCTAAGGTTAAAAGCCTAAAGACACCCCCTTTCTCGCCAAACATATTTTAGGAGCCTCCCCCCCCTTACCATCCCCCACCACTCAAACCGCACATCGTCTCACCCTTTTACCAGCTGCATCCACAGATGAGGAAGGAGAACCAAATAGAGGTGATTGGCACTTTGACTGGCTAGTGAAATCAGGCCCCTCCCTCGCTCCCTCCTGCTGATTCACTCTTAATTGCCATGCACAAGAAAGTGGAAGGCCTGACGACTCTTGACCTTGTCTGCCCATCAATAATCATGTACCCGCTGAACGAGGACAAATATCAGTAGTCAGTATGTAGATAGACTGGACACGGTTTAGAAATCTAATGTGTATGTGTGGCCAGCAGACACACACATTTGTATATTTACTTGAGTAATATTAGCACAACATTAAAATGTAACATAACAAACACTGACTGTGACTATTATATTTTCTTGAATTTTTTTTAAATGGCATGAATCATCAAAAGTGCCATAAACACGTATCTTAGAATTTTAATTTGACATAACAGCTCACAAAGCTGAGAGAGGATGGAAACTCATTTCAAACTGCAGGTTTGTGTAATTTAGAAGATTTCTGGTTACTCCAGATAGAAAAAAATAATGCAGCAAAGACATAAATACTGTTATTACACCAAGTTTGCCTCCTTCTTGTTAAAATGTGGCCTCTACATTACCCACAAAACACTTTGCCAATTCTTAGTGTGGCATTGTTGTAGCCCCTTAAAACAAATTGTCTAGTACGGTGGCCCATGGAGCTCAAACGCACTACAACAATGCAGAAAAAATGCAGCAAAGGCACAAAAACACAATGGAAATTGATTTAAATACAAAGGAAATTAAAAACAACAACAACAAAAACAACAAAAGTGTTTTGGGGAAACAAAAATAATGTGACTGCAGAAGAGACATGCTAACAGAGAATGGCTAAAATCAAATTAAATTGTGATTAAAACACACATTACCTTGCATCTTTTTCTACCTCACAACAATGAATCCGTTGCTTCTTGTGAGCAAGTATCAGTGCAGACCTCTGCAGCTGTCCCGTCACATTATTGTCTCCCCAGAAACACTTCAGTTGTGTTTCGTGTGCCTTTGCAGCATTTTTATATTTGCTGGCGTTTTCTTAATCGGCAGTACAATTGACCTCTCGGGCTATTACTGAGATCTTGGGAAAAAACAAAACAAAAGATATTCCCGCTCTGTACTGTGCAATTCAGTGTGTTGCATTGCAGTGTTTAAAATATACATGTGAGACCTTTAAAAGCACCTGAGATCACTTCTTTCTACCTTTGTGGTATTAAAGTCAATACAGGTAAGACAAGTAACTCAAACATGCTATTTAAATTCTCAGTGCAACGCTCAGGAGCTGGCTGTGGAGAGTGTTGTGACGGAAATGTGTGTTTGTGAAATGTGTGCGTTAAGACTACATACACAATAGGTCATTCGATATTGTAGCAGTGATACACACATCTAAAAAGAGACAGATATTGCAGGTATTGGCACACACACAGAGAAAAAGCTTCAGTTAGGAGATTATGAATTGATTTCTTCCGCCCTATAAAGCCGATGTCTTCCTCGGTGAATGCAGTAATGTGTCCACTTGACCTTTCTTGGTGGACTCCTTTCTGGTGAATTGACTCCTAAGTGTTTGGCCCTGGCCTTTTCAGCACCATGGGTGTCCTCCATCTGCAGAGTGTGGCCTGGCTGGCAGACATCAGCAGCCTGTCAGCGCGTCACGCTCGCCCTTACAAATGCAAGCACGCTCACTCTCACACGCTAAGTGCATTTAACTGCTGAGGCATAACACAGAAGGCCTTACTGTATAGTAATACAGTATGTCTGTATAAGGCTGATACAGTGAATCCAGCTGCAGGCAGACAGAAAACAAGATACTGCATGAGAGTGCCATACGACGGAATTTATTTTGTTGACCTACACCTATTAAACTGGACTCTAGCCTATAGTTCTACCCAGCATAGTTAATGCATTATGCAGTGTAAGACACATGTATAGAGTATTTGCTGCCACTGAATTTCCTGGTCTTTGTCCAAGTGCCGTCTCAGGTCTGTGGACTGGGTGGCACTGAGAATGGTCAGTGACACCGAGGTCTCGGGCATCTGAACTAGCATCTGTTGCGGACAGGAGCAGCACAGCGGCCGCCCTGTCCTCGCTACTGGTCCGACATCCTCCCACACCGTCCACTGTCTGTCACATTCAGCACCACGCAAAGTTAATTGTGAACTAGAGTGGCGCATTGGGGCCCTCTCGCTAAGCAGCCCCTAATGACAGGCAGAGAGACAGCTACACATGTTTGCTGGCTCTCCCTCTGGAGGAGGCTACAGATAGCGCTCCGGCACAGACACTGACCTGTCACAGTGCTGTCAGCAGCCAGCCTGTCAGCCACGCAGCCCAGCACGCGGCCTAGCTATCCCAGGTGCTCAGCTGACAATCTCTGCATCCTGTTCTGTCGGCTTCTCTGCCAAGCCTGCTGCCACTAAGATTCATTAAGGCTTTATTCAAAGCAGCCTCGGCCACTTCATTATGAACACACCCAAGTGTGCGGGACACACTTTACAAGCTTTGAATTGCTGTTCAGAGGCTTCTAGAGTCAATGTTGTTTAGTAATCTTGTACGGGTGTTAGATTTTGAGAAAATTCTCACCCCCTCTGTTCCACTTGGTCTCCCTTGTTGTGGCGGCTCCTGAGATGTGCGTTTTGTGTTTCTGAAGGATTCTCCTGGTAGTGCAGTGGAGCTCAGCACAGACGTATGGAACACATGTGCTAATATCTCCTCATAGGAGCCCAAATGAGCCATTACAGAAGCTAATCTGACAGGCACACTGCATTCAGTTCCCCATCTGCCATCCGCGGTATTGAGAGCCACATTGTGTTCCTTCTGAGTGCAGAGCTGGAATGGATCGGCCAGATGGAAAACACTCTACTTTGGAAACAAACTACTGACCACGGATACAGAGCGATGCACGGAGGAGGAGGAGGACAGTTGATAGCATCGTGGAATTACCTGGTCAGGGGGAGATGTTTGCAGGAATCAACGCACAATTCAGCACTTTTGTGAATGAGGTTGAAGGAAATCCTTATTTAAAATTATACAACACCTTTTCTACCTGGCTATATGGACCCTCTGCATCTTCTGCTTCCATGCAGTTTCTCAGTTTCCTCCATGCTCTTAACCCATGGATATTAGGAGAAGAAAATGTGGAAGGAACAAAGGGACAGTACAGGCTGCTGTCTACCTCTTGAGGAAGAAGACATATAACATTAACGGCATCTGTTAACATCTCCTTAACCCCAATCCTCTTGCTTTTGGAGCACCTCCCATCCCCTGTGTCGTCCCCCCCCCCCTCGCAGCCAACCACAACCCACTCACAACTCAACACGGTCCCTTCTACCTCCACCCCACCCCTCAGGCTTTGCTCCCTGGGGGCCTGTTTGTTTCCCTGCCAGGGGCACAGGCGGTGGAACACTGATGAGGTGCTCAGGCCACCGTGAAATGCACCATAACCTGCCAGCGCAGGGGCCTGGTGAGATTGCCGTATTTACTTTTTAATCTGGCCGCCTTAATACATGCGATAAAAACTTTGTCACATTAGATGGTGACAGATGGGCCCGGAGATGTTATTACTGGTTGGGGGTGGGGGTGTCGGGAGGAGCGGGCGCGGGCTGGGGAGCACAGGGCGGGAAAAGGGGGGCAAGAGGGAGAGAGAGGCAATGCCCCCAATCACGATAATTTTTCATCACCCCAATTACATTGTTGAGTGCGTCTCGCGGTGGCATGTGCGCACCCAGTCCTGTTGCTGGGAAAAGAGCGAGGCAGAGAGACATAAATAAAGATAAAACGAGGTGCCCTAGGTCTTCCATCCCGCTGACTATTCCTCTGCCATCTCTCCAAACTGATGGAGGCCCTGTTTAAATGAAGGCTAAATCTTATTTAGATAAGAGAACTGAACTGCTGCCCGGGACGAGAGCATCATTGTTTGTTACTGATGGCTGGAGAGGTGGAGAGGAGGAGGAGTATGGGGAGCTTTAGGGCGGGGGGAGGGGGGTGGTCTTTGCATGTTCTTATGCTATGAGAGAGATTGAATGTTGTTTTTGTGTTTGCAGGAGAGCAGGCGAATGATATCTGACACTACAGAGATAGACAGGCGTGGTTTTTGCTTTCCAAGTGTGCATTTGTGAAGTCAGTCCCATGGTAATAAAATTTCATTGCAGTATATCTATCCTAATGTCATTTCCTACCTGGGAGCTCTTTTTGGCTCTGTATTGCACAGAATAAAAGATCACAATACAGCTGTTGTTTATAGTTTCCCTTTATAGATGAGCAGCCGAATGTTTGTTTGCGTCTGTGAGTATTTGCTCCACAAACAATTTGCCTGAGCCGCTGAGCATGCCGCACTGAGAGGCCTCAAGCAGGACAAGTTTAGCAACTGTTTTCCTTTTTAATTGTTGCGGAAATTAAATAAGAGTGTTTGTGACATGAATGTTGGAGGTAATGAGAGCCCAAGAGCAGCTGGGAGGCTACGGGCCTGGCGTGTGCATCATTAGGAGCTCAGAGGCTCCCGGGCTCCACGCTAGCGTAAGCCGCTAATGAAAAGAATGTAGTCACAGATCTCATTTTTCAGGCAATTCTTGTGTAAACTGGAGATTTTCCAGTGTATGCACAGTGGAACAGGGGCCCCACATAAATCACGCGGGCTGGCTGCCCTCGGTAAGAAAAAAGAGGGGGTTTCGAGCGCATGCTAACTGCACAGACATATGCTGCAGAAAAGTGGAAATCTGCAATGGCACAGCTAGAGGGAGAGCAGCTCACAACACCTACACCTGTCTAACCCACTCACCCCACCCCAACACATCTCTCCCCATCTCCTCAAGCTCTCTATCCATCTCCACTGCCCCTGCACAACAGCCCAACCCCCACCACCACACCACCCCCAGACACACACACACCCATAACATCCCCTCCTACCCGCAGGCAAACCAGGCAACCGGCAATGCCTGCATGCAAGCTATTGAAATGGGTCATTTTTTAATTAAATACAATATTAATTACTGCGAGCATCATTACCGATATGTGAGATTTGACTAATTAGTGTAATAGTTTTGGAGTCACGCTCATTAAATATGAAAATTACAGCAGTAGAAAGGATTGGTTCCGTGATCAATCTTGTATGGACAGAGAGGAAATGATTTAGAGAATAGCTTTTATTGTACAATTAACTCCATTACAACCTGCCAGACAAGAATAAAGAGAGCAGGGAATTTGGTCGATGTTAAGAGTTTCACACAAGTGCTGCCTTCGGGTGCTGGCTCGCTCACTTTCAAGCGCAAATTTTTTTCCCCTCTAACTAAAAGAGACACTTGCCAAAGCATACAATACCCTCCCAAGGAACCTCAGCCTCATCACCCACTCAGTTATGACAGCTGCTAAATGGAGGACTTGTTGATCTCTTCTATTTGACACCCTAAGAGTTCTTTGTACTTTAGTTTGGCAGCTTTGCACGCAAAAGGGCAAAAAAGTAGGTCAGAATTGTTCTGGGGAAGCTGCGATTCGTTCTGAGGTTCATCTTAGCTCAAAAGCTGTCCCTGGAAATTGCCGATCGACCCCCAAGCAAAAGATCATCAACAGGAGAAGGAAGGTTCAGGCAGGGAAAACGTAGCAATTCAAATAGACAATATTGTACAAAATAAACGTTCCACATGCCAGAAATAGATTATGGATGGTCTCCAAGGTGGCCAGTGGGCACAGAGCTCTATGTTATTTGTGTGCATCAGGGTCTCTCTCCACTGCCCTGGTAAACACATTGCATAGGACCACAGCCAGTGCATAAGAGCTGAACAGAGCTCCTCTATGTCCTCACCATTTGTATTGCTAAACACTGAGAAATTGGCCCCTTTTTTCTGCAGTGGGTTTTTTGTGTGTTTAGCATATCAAAGCTGTGAAAATAACCGTGTTTGCATTGCCTCTTCCCTTTCCAGGTGGTCTATCATATCTGGGCCCTCAGACCGGATGGCACGAGCTGTGTGTGCTGATCAATATAGCATCTGGGTAAGGGGAACACCCCTGGCTGGCACTGCAAGTGTGGTAGTTTCAATAGAAGTGATGGCAGCCATGGCAAAACAAACATGTCAAAAGCCTCATTCAAATTAGGCTTCTTTTTACATAATTTTTGATGGACAAATATCACCATACTAAGAAAGATAACCTTGCAGTTACCCTTTGATAAATTATTGACTGCAAGCCACCTGATAAATGATCACCCCCTAATAATCATTAAGTTTATTTATGTAATGCATCGATCCTTGTTCATCAGTTGCTCTCAGTCGTAAATAAGCTAGATTGTCATTTTTAATCATATTAAAAGGGATCTAAATATTATTCCTGTGAACTGTTTTGTATTAATATTGTACTTTATTGGCATCAGTTTGAATACAATTATATCCTCCTTGCAGTAAAGCTCCCTATTGTTCATGACCTTGTACCTTGAATGTCTTTGCGACCCTCTGCTTGTATACGTATGTACCATAAACATTTCCCCCCTCTTTGAATATATGCAATAATCCTATCTCCAGCCACATGAATACCGGCCCTCCATATTATTGTAATGCTAACCTCCAGACTGCATGCCTGATAGCCACTATTTTATCACAGCTTTGCCTTTTTTATGGGTCTGGTGTCTCTTTAAAATGATTGCCCCTGTTTTGATCTGATTAATTTTGTGTGAGCACAAACAATTACTTTTCATCTTTATCTGCTCAAGGAATCACCCTTTTTTTATGGGTATCATTTATTACAGGTGGACAGCTACTTGTTTATTAGAATTTCAAGCAGCCTATCGCTGCTGAGATCTCCCGCGGTCTATATTTACATTTCAACTTCAGCTAAACAGGTATGACAAACACACACAGCAAAGGGCCAGCCATGGCCACACTTCATTTTCATATTGCCTCCTCACGAGCCAGCCAGACTGGACCTAATGCAAAAGTTCCTGACATGGTGGCAGAAGGTGCTGAGCGGGAGGGAGAGAAAAAGAGAGAGGGAAACTGAATGAGAAAGGAAGCAAGAGGAAGGGAGAAGGAGAGAGAGGAAGTGAGAGGGATGGGAGTGGAGGAGGTGGGATGGCGAGAGCAGGTTGACTGAGTATGTGTTTGAGCTTTCAGGTGAGTGTCCATCATTCAGGGAAAGAGAATGGGTTCATGGCCTCTGAAATCCATCCATGGCAAGGGGGTCTTCACAGTGAATATAAATATATGTGTGTGTGCCACGGCCAGGGCCACTCTTGACAAGCCAACAGCTGTTAATTATGAATTGGCCTGCAGCGAGGGAGACAGGCTAGTGAATATGCAGAGCTGAAGGAGCGCGCAGAGCCCGTGCAACACAAGTGTCAGACCCCCACTGCACCTAGAGTGGCAGGGGTTGACCTGGGTGTCAATCACAAGCACTGGCCAAGCAACAGGACAGAGTTTGCTTGGAAAGGACCCAAAAAACTGCAGTTTGACTCACACAGAAATTAACTTTTCTATTTGACGACAGTGAGCAGAGGTAAGTGCAATCCTTACCTCGTAAATATTGGAATATTAAAAATTAAGACTCGAGGGTGAAAGGAGGGACAGTTCAATCTTTGTACAGTGCTTGTTTTTAATTTCTCATGACTAACTGATGCTGTAACAAGCCAGTCACTTTTTTTTTCTTCTGTCTGCAGGCATTTTATCCAACCTGAATCATAGCTAAATGCATGTTAAACATCCAGAATGGAAGACGGCAGGTACATTTTAATTAAATAGAAATGTACTTCAAATATAAGCACCATAAATCAACATTTAAAAAGACACATGGGATATTACAGGTAAGAGAAAACAATGCTAAGTTTACATTCTTGCTAGCTGCTTTAGTAAGGGCTTTGAGCTAATTGCTAACACAAAATTAGCATCAGGCTTAGCTGTTTTTCACACTGTTTATCTTATTTGGTTTAGCCTGTTAGCAAAGATAATAAGAGCTAATGAGAAAATAAGTCGCTAAGGGCAATGGTTTGGGAGACATTTGGAATCAAACACCAAAGATGCCAGAATTTTGATTTATGTTTTATGGATGAATTTCTGTATACAGCTTCCTTAGAAAATCCCATAGCAATTGTTATTTCATTGCTATATTTTACTGTATTTTTAAGGTACTGAGTTTAAATCAGAGCACTAAACCAAGTAAATGATATGGCTAAAAATGCACAACTAACAAAGACTAATTTAGATGAGAACCTTCAATTTAAATATGTCTTAATTTCTTATTGATTTTGGTATTGGACATTTATAGCTAATGGTAGTTTAGTTTTAAGTATGGCCTGATTTTACTGATAGTCTTCTACATTTGGGATGTAATGGCTCTCTAATGCAGACACAAGCCTAACTATGCAAAGGTTAAAAAAAATGTCATCCCTAAAATATATATATGCACATCTCCTTCCATTCACAGTGGAGAGCCCCTGTGTATACACTAGCTATTCACAGTAGGACCAGGGTTAACAGGGCCTGTGCCTTTAATGACAGGGATATCTCCAGGAATTTTAATTAATTTTCCACTCTTAGCAGCTGAATCCGCGTTAATTTCCCCCTCAAGGACTTTTATAAATTTCATCATTAATAAAATCAGACATTCAATTAGTCCCAAAATCCAGATTGCCAACTGTTTCATAACAGTCGTGGTCTGATTTTCCCTTTTTTATTAGGTTGGGTGAAAAAAAAGTTAAAACTAATTTCATTAATCTAATTGTCATAACTTCGAACCATCTCTTAATTAGTTCAAATTAATATGATTAATCACAATAATGACAAAAACTCATTCAATTACAGGTTTTCAATGGCAAGTGGATGTGTTTGGGGTGATAGGGGCATAAAGGATGAGGGCGGGAAGCTGAGCTGGCTGCGAGAGTTGGGATTGGTGGTGATTATTCCAATGACTGACAGGTTATCAATCATGCTGCACTTTTAATAAAGGCTGCCTGAACTTCAGTGGAAGGCCTGGCTCAGTTGTCTCCTTTCTTGTTTTATTTCTTCAAAATCCTTTGGAACTCTCCTCATTCCTCTGTGAAATATGATCCCTCTTTGAATGACTTGAGCTGCACATTTTAATGAAGAGAGTAGTGTGCGTGAAAACAAAAGTGGACTCATCCATATGTAAATAAAAAGATGGCAGTGCATATGCTCATCTTCACTACCCCATTATTGCAGAAAATTGCATACGTTTATGCACTGGAATGATATCACTTTATTTTCATTTGTCTGAGCCGTTCGCTAAAGCTGAAGATGAGTCTGCCCCCTCTTGCGTTCCTTTCTCTCCGATCCTCTGCAGACATATGGGTGTGAGAGGTGCCTGCTGCTTTGCTTTCAATCAGGGCCACCGATCTAACAAAGCAGGGAGCGGAAGCATGTCACCATTTGTCACATGCCACTGGGGCACAAGTCGAGCAGCAGGTACACCCTCGGGTGTGTTAGGCCAGGAGGGAGTGCTGCAGCTGCCAGTCTCAGGCAGGTTCCCTCTTGTCCCGTGCTGTCCCCCTGGGACCAGCCACCCAAATGTCCCCAGTCAGTTGTCTGGGACGATTTGACCTGTGATCCACCCATCTGGAGAGAAGGCTGCATTCTAACGGCTGCTTAGTTTCCATCACCCTGAGGAGGAAGGAGTCAGATGATCAGTAAGTCCATCTGCGGTTTGAGATCCCCCCCCTGGAGACTTCGGAGTCCTAGAGATGTACCTGTTTTGGCTATTCGTGCCCGCTTATTCCCTGCATTACTTCAGACACCATGCTTTGATCCCTTCTCCCGTGGGATTGGTACTCAACAGGGGAATTCACCTGCCACCCCAGGTGAAGCCAGCCAAAGCCTGCTGGAGCGTTAAGCAAAGCATAGCATAGATACATATGTTATGTCTCTGTGACAGTGCTTATCATGAAGCTCAAGGGCTCCCATCCTTTACCCAATGGTTATATCTCACACAGCATTGGATCCATGTCTGATGCATATCATGGGTGACAACATAGTTGAAAGCCTGGAGCAATGATAGACATGTAAAAGTGTATATTGTATATTGAACTGCTCAAAGCAGTGTACACTGCAGCTTTTAAGTCGCTCTACTCTGCTGTGGCATTTGTTTATAGACCCTAGTAATTAGAGGCTGCTGGATGTGATGCAGAACCACATAGTGCCATACTTTCTGGATGTGGGGCAGCATATGGAGCAAGTTCCTCTTCTCTCTCCAGGACTTTTTAGACATGTCACTTGGGCCTTAATCTTGCGTTTTTCTGCACAAGGAGAGAATTGGAGTATCTGTGCCAAGCTGGCTTTTGTGCCCATGCAGTTTTTCCACCAACAAAGTCAATCAATAGTGCCCAGCATCAATATGTACACAATACACAAACACACAGTCACAGACAAGCACAGTAAAACACATACACACACACAGTTTACCTCAGTCCTATTTAGGAGTCCGAGCTTATGCTGTCTGTTATTCAGGCCACCGTGCTTTAGACCATTCCTTATTGTCATCATGCTTTTTAATTAGAAGAGAGTGAACTGGTGGATGGGGGACCATACCTCAGTAGTTTAGCCTTCCAGAGACTCAGGGACAAAAAGGGCATTTTTCAAGGTCTAAACCCACCCTCCCCTAATATGCTCAGCCATCTCCAAGTCCCCAGCCACCCTTGAGAGGGAAGCACAGCCTTCCATGTGCATAAAGTTGAAATAAACTGCAGTCTGTATTTTCATTGGGGAAAGTGAACCCAATTTACACGCTGCTCCATTGGAGATGAGCACTCTAGCGTACCCTAGCTGGTAATCTTGCCCAGATTCCCCCCTTTGTGTCCTGCATTATTGTTGAAATAAATAACCTTTCACTGCAATCAGTGTGGGGATCTTCACTTAAATTATCGCCCCACAGATAGCTCACTCATGATCTGCTTCTATATCCATTAACTATCCGGGAAAGTGATTTATTGGTGAAGGGTAAGAAAAAGGGAATGAGGAAAAGCAGAGGATTCGGTTGGGTTAGACAATAGTGCCCTCTACTGTCTGAAAGTGGATCAGTGTGACGGAGTGAAGACTGGAGTCCTGCACTGATAACATCTTCAGCGGTGATGCTGCGATGGAGTTTTAGGAACGGCTTCGGTATCTCTTGTAAACAAAAACCTTGTTATATCGAAGTCTAAAAATTCAGTTAAAATGCTCAGGCATGGCAGGATGAGCAGATTAGATAGATAGCAATATTAGCGCACAATGAAAAGGCCAGTGTATCCAATACTCTATTCAGAGAGACAGCAAAAACACAGAACTTTCATTTCAGATGGTAGCATGGGCATCATTATGCCCTCTCTCAGCAGCAATTTAAGCCAGGGCTCCACTACCTACCCCCCTCTTCATGCCTCCATCCCCTCCTCTGCAGTCCCTCCATCCCCACACTCCTGTGATGTGTCGTTACACGCTCGACTGGCTCCTCTTCCATGACAGACTGTTACTTCCTGGAGCGGAAACACATTTGATTGTTAACATCTGGGCCATTACAATTGCAAACTAGGGCTCTGTACATCAATCAGGAAGTGATTTCAAAACAAAGAGACCGTCCTCCAATCAATCTATTGGGAAGCGGGGGCATTACATGCTCCTGTAATCCCGGCTAATTAGCGGGATAATGGGAATGAGATTTATGAATCTGCTGAGGAGAGTGGAGGTGCGAGGGAACACTCAAATTAGCGGGGATGCGCAGCAGCCATTGCTGCAATAAGGAAGATGTGCTGTTGATTTTTTTTATAAACCTCTTGCTGCCTGGCCACCTTTGGCTTGGTGTCATTGTGAAGGAGGCATTACAGGGTAATGTACAGGAACTATGTAAGGCAGGGGTACAGTAATCACAAAGAGAACCAGGACTATAAAACCACAATCAGATTCTTAATGCTCCTGTTGAACATCTGCCACTTTGCAAAGGAATATGGTTTACATGTTATTAAACAACAGCACTAAAATGACCAACGTACTTTAAAGACTTTTTATATTAGATGTGTTTTTTTGCTTGCTCTTTGTATGGTTGTTGCTTCCTCGGTCCCTACCTAGCTCAGGTTTTTACATCTTTTTCCGCTAAAAAAATACCCACTTTGTGAGCTGTATAGCTACACACATCGGTCGGTGTTGGATTGGAGATAAAGGAGCTCTGATGATTTGAATGGGAAGATGCAGCCTGGTTGTCTCTGTCACCTGGAGTGCAGTGTATTCAAAAGTAAACATTTTGGGAGTCTTGACTTCTGGTTATATCATCAACGCCATTGTCTCTTCCCTGTCTCGCTTTATTGCCAGCTACTTAAAATCGATGATGTTAGGAAGAAAATTACAGTCTAAACTAATTTGATGTATAGTTTGGAATTTAAAAAATGTGGCAAACAGCCACCGGTCTCCTCTTTTCCACAGCTGTCTGTATGAGTGTATGAGAAAGATTATGTGTACGACACTTGCTGTGTGGTAGGCACTGTGTGTGAGGCAGTGGATCCCTGGAGGTGGCTGTCTTGGTGGGACCCTGAAGCCTCTTTCGCCCCAGCGGGCCCCGGGCCTGACCTTGCCCGCTGGCGGGGGGACATCTCCCATTAAAGCAGTGCATTGTGATAAGGCCATTTCTTTTCCTTCAGCATCCCTTTAATGTCATCCCTGAAATATGAAGTCATTAAGCGATATTAAAACAGTGCTGACAAACTAATTAACAGAAGACATTATACGGGATGGGCTCGATTAATCCGCTTTAATTGCTCTTTTAAATGGGGGCTCCAATTAAAATTAATAAAGATTTACTGGTGATCGCACCAAACTACACCAAGAAGTGGTTGTCTGAAGGGCAGCCTAAAGTCAGCGGCTTCCATTCTCAAGTTACACTCCCTTTTGCTCCGAGGGCCCTCCCTGTGCGAGGCTGCCAAAAAGCTCCTATCCACGAGCAGGAGATTAAACAGAGGGACTCTCCCAGTGCCCCCAGTCCCACAGCTCCTATTGTTTCTAGCTCAGGGGTCTTTGATCCTGCCTTTGTCTTTCCAGGACCCCGCTAAGGAGACCAGATCTTTTTTTTTTTTTAATTATTATTTTATTTTACAACGCACACACTGACAGTGCAAAATCATCCATGCTTCTCCAGCATCCAGACGCACATTTTGCAAATGAAAAATCTGTTATGGCAAAACATTTCATTCAGTACTTCATAGGGTCAGTTTGCAGTGTTTGCTGTCCTAATTCTCTTGGCATCCTCTCAGATTCTACACAGTGACAAGTGCACCCCTGTGTGGAGAATAGTGTGCATGACGCAGTCTGATGCTCGATATTTAATAGAATTAAACATTATATATGCAGAAACTTACATTTATAAAGAATTGTAGCAATTGGTAGGAATGTGAAAACATATTTGCATACAATATACACTTAAAAGTATTCAACTTACTCCGTCGGAGTTGAATCAGTCAAGTTTGGGTCAAAGCTGAGATGTATGTGCGATACAGCAGACAATCACTAGATGATGCTGTTACCCTTCTGTAAATACATTGCTCTATTTCTAGGAACTGAGCGATTGGCTCTGATTTTTCTTTGTACTGAAAACAAAAATCACATTGTCGAGAATTTCCACGAGGTTTAATCCAAACAAAAAGCATCTGCTTAGCCAGTGTTTTTCTTTTCATTTTATCACGTCCCCGTGCCTTTTACTTTCCATTTCATCTTCATTACACAGCGCGGCGTTTTATCTGAGATTCTCTAATACAGAACATAATTTCATATCGCGCCGTTTAAGTTGAGGCCTCGTCAGCCGGAGGCAGTTAAACAACTGAAGGTATTTTCTTTGTTTTCTTTCATTATTTCAGAGGTTACCAAGTCTTGTTCAGAAAATGTCACACAATAAATTAATTTGAGCAAAGCACTTTGGTCCAGTCGGAGGCATTTTAATTGAGTTGAGAATGTAAATCAATTTGCTGAAGAAGACTGATCTAATTGAAAAGAAATGTCTATTAAAAGATTAGTGAGGTTTATTGTCTCCAGTCTTTGTCATCAACCAATCCAACTAATGTTTTAATTTCCTTAATGTTATCATTTCTGATGTAATTGGTGCTTGGGTGCCTAACAGGTTTTCCAATTAAATGTTTGGTTTTGGGCACTGACATTTGAATCTCACGCAGCGGAGAGAAACACTCAGCCTGCACTTTCGAGCTGTTGTGCACGCTGCGGTCCACCTTTCTTTTTGAAATTTTTAAAACTTAAATGCATTTTGCAGCCTTGTTCCTAGAGTTTTACTAATGTAATTACCTGCAAATATTGAATAATATTATAAAAATTGTCTATTAAAAGCGACACAAAAAGGAGGTGGCAAATTTGGCATTTATTTCCCCGCTGTGTGTTTATATTAAGCCCGGGGCATCGAGAGTAGCCAATCTGTGATTTCTGTGACATCACCAACCTGCGTGCGTGCGCGTGGTGTTTGCGATCAGCGTGGTCTGAGTGGATGCCTGGAAGAAAGAGTCAACGGGTTTGTGGAATTTTGCTTTGGTGGCACAACTGCGATATGAGGTCACCTCGGGCATTAGTCATTAGGAGGGAATGCATTGTGGCTGTTTTTAAGACATGGCAGTTGTCCGCATCCGCACAATGAATGCAGGCCTTAGAAAGTTGACTTGAATTGGCTCTGGTGAACAATGTGAACAGCATAGTTTGGTGGGGCATTTAACAGCTGGCTGTTGGACGTGGATTAGAGGCACCTTAGGGGCTCAGTACTGGGCAATACTGCTTTCACAGGAGGGTTAAACATTTACAACCCCAAATAAAGTGTGTACCTGCTGCTTCTTGTGTCTTCAAATCATGAAAATATGCTCAATATAGTGGAAACTGTAAATAAGAAAAACCATAACACACTAGTTTATATTATAATTTAGTGCATCTTTAATTTTCATCATCATCCAATACAATGTCTGTGACTGAAACATCAGAAAATGATTGTTCTTTACATAAGAATCATACCTTTACACGTGGTAATAAAAAACACACACATTATTTTCACATGCTTTCTGTCAAGGTAGTAGTTTACAGCATACAATCTGAAACACAGAGTAAGTAAATATACAGTTACAAGACACACAGAGTAACAACAAAACAAAAGCAGAAAAATGGAATTAAAACTAAACTAATACCAGCATATCGAATGAGTTCCAAGAGGCTCAGGCTACGCTATGAATGAATACACATCTGTAAAACTTTATACACACCTACAAACTCAAAAAGCTCTCTAAATGTGTCGAGGCAGAATATATAAGTGAACACTACAAAAATCCACAAGAGCATTGCTGTGTGTTGTTTTCAGACAACAGATTCGTAACTCTTAAAATTGTGTGTGCGTGTGTCGGGGTGGGGGTACAAATTTCATCTACAGTTCACTTCACTAAGATACACTACAATAAATTATGATATAATACTGCCAAGTGACTAATTTCAAAAATCACCCATTCCTTCACCTGTACATTTCGCTACTTCAGCCTATAAGTAGGAAGACGTCTTGAACTCCTCCGGGACGTCGCTGTCCAGTTTACAGATGACCTTGTATATGGCTTTTTTCCACGACGGGTCTGAATCTTTAGTTGCAGAAATGGCGTTGTAAAACTCGTGCAAGGTAATCTCAGCAACCTCCAGAAACCTATCAGGGACCTGGAAGAGCAAAAGGAAGTGAAAGTAAGTCTAGTTAAAATCATGCTTAGTGGAGAAATGCTCTTTGTGTAAAGCTGTGTTGCAAATGTGCCAAAGCGCCTGCCTTCAGATTTCTCAAAGTCAAAAACATAGCATGAAGAACTGCGGTGCAAACTCTTCAAACACTCAAACTGATGAAAGGCAGCTCTACTCTTTGTTCTCTGCACAAAATACAATAAATGTAATGCTTCAATAATTAACTTTAAATTAGGGGCCTCTTTGATTAGCTTTTTGTGTTTTCTTGAACCTTAACTAATTATAGGTAAGCCTTCTTCCCAGGGATTCTTCTCAGCTCACCTAAATAAAGCATTAGTATGAATTTCAATAGGAATATGGCAAGAAGCTGAAATTCGCTCGTATAAACCTTCAGACGAATAAAGATAATTGTGGATAAGTAAAGATTTGGAATGGTTATTGCTGGGGGCAAGAATATGGGACTGATAGGATCCACAAAAACACACCAACAAATAAAGGCTGGATGCAAGTGATACTGGGAGGAAAACTATCCAGCAGTGCAGCACTTGTTTCCCATCCATTGGCCGGTTAGCACAACAGTTGTTGGCATAAGTTATTTTTCTTTCCCCTCATCTCCTGACACAAAAGCATCCCTGGGAAAGGAATGTCTTGGTCCCAAGGTAAAGAAAACGGTCTCATCCCTTTCCCACCAACCGGCCTTCTCCCTCGGAATCCACAGCGTCTTTCTCAGCATTCCGCATCAGTAGCAATCTCTGTCTCGCTCAGGCGTACTGGTCCTCTAATCCCAAGTTGTTTTAGTGGGATTTTGCGGCTTCCTCTTCCCACAGTTTGATAAAGCATCACTCTGGAGTTTAGATAATGGCTGTAAAGGCTGGCCAGCCACAGGTGCAGTGTGACACACAGGTCAGCACACAGACACACATGACTGCAGCCACATGTTGGAGGTCTGACATGGTTACTAATAATAGTTGGTAAACAATGAGTCAGCCCTGGCACTTTAAATGAATTGCTTGACATACTGGGAAATACACATTTTAGTGATGAGTTTGGTGAGATTTGTATTACCCTTACATCTGTCTGTAATTACAATTACAAGGCTACAAGCAGCAACTAGTTATCTCAGCCTACTCTGTAAACAAGGGGAACGTCTAGCTTGACGAAAAGTAAAATAAAAATCAGCTAATGCCTCTAAAATCACAAATGAGGTTAGGTAGATACATTCTTCACAGAAGAAGTTCAGAAGAAGTCATTTCAAGTGTTTCTTGGCCTTGTACGATATCCTCTTGGAGTTTCTGGAAACAACTGCGCAACATCAAGAAAATGCCTATTCCAGCATCCCAGTAAGCGATAACCTGAACAGTTTGTTAGACTGTCAACACTAATACGTTTTTGTTTTAAGCCTAGCATCTGCGCCCCTACAGTGTTTTGGAACCCCTTATAATAGAAGTTTCGGAAACACTGCTGACACAGTTTTACTTTCAATCCTCTGATTGCATTTTAGTCAGGATGAGCAGAAAGCTGGGACTGTAAACAATAACACGGACGTCCGCGTTCACAGGACGAGAGCGCTGCTTCTTTTGACTAAAACACCTCCTCAGCGAAAGCATCAGCAAGATTTGTCAAACAATGCAAACTGGAAAACAAAAGGTCGGTGACTAACAGGTGACACTTACGTGAAAGTCGTTGGCTTTATTGTAGTGCATGTTCAGTGCCCGGAAGAGCTCCGAGTCCCTGCTAACTGAGATGTCTTTGATGTCGGTGACGCCGTCAACGATGGCCTGGCGGGCAAACTTCTCCATCTGGATGTAGTAGAACTCCCTGAAGTTACTGAACCACTTGATCAGCTGAGAGGTGATGCAGCGATTAAACTGGAGGTGGAGAGAAAAGACTTGTTTGACATAATGTAAATTAGACCAAGTTCACAGCAAGAGACTGCCCTGCGACTGAAGCTGCAAGCTGAGAAGAAATGCTCCAGCCAATGAGAGTAGCTCAGGGGAAAGTGGCTGTTTTGTTGCTAACTCTGACCTTTGTCCTCCTTGCTTGAGCAGACAAATAAATGCAGATTTCTTGAAATGGAATATATTATTTCAGAATTCAATTACAGAACTCAATAACGAATCTTGATGCTTTTTAATTAAAAAGGTCTGGTGTTTTGGCATTAGCAGCCATTTCCATTATTGACTAAAAAAATTAATTTAGTACCCGTAGGGCAAAATGTCACCTAATGGTCTATCACTAGACGGAACATTAATTGCTCCAATCTTTTCCCACCGATGTCCGGGATGAAAAAACATCTGTCGGGGCTCTGTGTTTCTAAACTCAGTCTTGACATTAGTCTTGTTTTTCTATCTTGTCATCCAGAAAGACAGAAAAAAAATGCCTAAGGGCTGGGCAGGCATCAAAGACGCTTCTTCTCTCTGGTGTGGTGGGTGAGAAAGCGGCGGCATAAGGGCAGAAGGAAGCTTCCCTCTCATTGACTCGGGCTGATAGGATGGAATCAGACATTGGGATTAGGCGCTCTTTTGTTCAGTGCCACTTCCCACCACAGGATTGTAAGCAAGGAGGAGACGTTTGCAGGGCTGCAGCGACAGCATCCTCCCCCCTGACCCCAGGGGTCAGAGCAGATAGAGAGGCATGGGGCCCGCACTGGCTCACAGATCCAGGAGACAAAATAGGAGAGGAGATGGGAGAGAAAGTTGAGAGGAAGCAAGGAAAGGCAGTGAGTATTAGTTTGTGAGGTAAAAAGATGGAAGAAGAGGAGCATAGAGGCTAAATTAAAAATGCTAACACAAAGAAGGAAACAAGAGAAAGAACAAAAAGATGACATGAGACTGAAGCCAGAGCACACAGGATGTTGTGTTTAGGACGAGCTCACCACAGCCTGGTTGCTACCGCATAAGTCTCTTAATACCAACTCTCTGTTGACACTCAATAGCAATGCCTTGCCTACAGAGTCCTTTGTCAGTCCATTTGCTGACTGGAGTGGCTTTTTTTAAAGAGAGAATACCCCCGTATCTCCCTCTGCCCCCAGGACATACTAGCAGCTCAGTGCCTTTGTTTTTTAAGCCCTCTGCGTTTTTGTTTCTCTCCTCCAACACACTGCTGATTGTTTCTGCCCCAAACACACACTGACAAGTAGATACCAGGAAGTTAAACACAGGGCAAACCTTCCACAAACTGTTCGACATGTTAAGATATTTGTGTACGTGTACATATAAGAAAAATGACCTTGACATCAGGGAAGAAGGTTTTCAGCACGTTGGAGCTGGGGTAGCGGGTGTAGAAGAACATGAGCTTCGCCTTCTTCAGATGACTCGGGGTGAGGCCCTCCTGGATGTTCACGTTAATGTTAAGGAAAAAAACCCAACTGAGAACTATACAGCACAGCATACAGTCCCATGCAAAGTGATAGGAGACCAGAGTATTGTGTTGCCTCAATCTTCAGCTAAATTGAATTTCACTAAAGAACAGCTTGGCATTAACTAGCGAGTCAATAATGACCCTAACATGTGCTTATTGGCAAAACAGAATTACGAATTAGATTAGGGATTTTTAATTAGAGAGTGAAGCACTTCATGCCTGGCAGTTAAGACAGCTTGTTGTGAAATGTTTTGAAAAAAGGAGACGATTTTCTGATATAATTGAGTCGATTTAAAGGCGGCTTATGCTGCTGCGTGTTGGTTTTTCTTTTTTTTACCCCATGAAAAGCCGCAAAAATGAAAAAAAGAAGATTTTAAACAGCTTAAAATAATAAAATACAATAATTTAATGCCGTAAAGGAGTAAACAGTTTAACATGTAACAACATTTCCTGTAATTAACACATTCATAATTAATAATTGAAATTTTCTTTCTAGGTTTTCGCCCCCCTCCCATGGCAATAAAGGTGCTCTGGATCATTTCCTCTGTAGTCCACCATTTCGCCTTCGGTCATAATATTTCCTTATCAGGTCACCGCACTACACATTTATTAGGGAATCCTACCTTTGAAATATGAAAGTTTGATAAAAGATTTATGTGGTATTGTTCAAAGAGAAGCAGAGCTCTTTACACTGTAAAGATAAAGCAACTCCTGACAGGATCCACACAGTATTCATCTCTAATGCCCCGACAAGACAATCACAACACTTGTGGGATTTTCGTTTGGTTTTTTTTAGGATTATTTACTTGTTAATGAGCAGCACAAAATTAAATTACTTTCTTTCGTCTAAGGAAAAGAAAAATGAATATACACATTTTTTGAATAGCATCAATCGTGCATGCTGATGACCTGAAAAATGCATATAGTTTTCAAACAATACCCATTTTTCTTCTTCCCATAAGAAAAAAACCCAAAACTTGATTTTCTTTGAGTTCCTGTGAGGTACAAATACTGTTATCTTACACTCAATTTCAATCATGTACGTTCTGACAAAGGTATCCAACAACAAATGCTCAAGACAAGAGCTCAAGTGTTATGGTTTGGAAGCACTTGTGGTTTCCACCAGCACTCAGATGTGACCTTTTAGATGCACCCCTATCACTCTGATGATGGAGAAATAGATCCTGCACCTTTTCAAGTCTGAAAAAACCACGCTTCCTGAAACAGAAACCGATGCTTTCTCTGCCTTTGAAAAATTGGCTTTTGTTCCTGGCAATTCTTATCAAAGCCTTGTATTCCTTTTTATTTGTCTTTTTCTAGACTTAAAGTCATTACTCTGCTCAGATTAAAGAAGATGCTATAATTTTCTATGGGGTTAGTGAGATCAAAGAAAAAATTCTCCTTGAAGTTTGTTACTGGAACTGCTCATGCTGCAATGAGCCTCAACCGAGCATTGTTCAAATGGAGAAGCTGAAATATGTGGGGTTTGTATAAAAGAGAAGGTAAATATGGTCTATATATATGAAATTATCAAACATAATCTGCGCTGCGAGAGTCAGGTTTTCGCTTCAAATTTTGTTTGTGCAGAAAAAAGAAAAGATAAAGAGGAAGTCTTAAATTAATACATTTGATATTGCTAGATGTTAAAAATGAACATCATAAAGGTGATTATGTTTATAGATACAGATGCCATTCTGACTCAGCTGTTAGCGAGTGAAAGGATATGTTTAGAGACATATACGGGTTTCTGTCGGCCATGCCCTGCAGTTCACCGCACTCGATCTTGACGTGAGGGAGACACAGGTTGTCGACCGTCACCCCCCCAAGAGAGGAGGGACGAGCGTGATGGCCGAGGTGGCTGGATGTGACCTTGGATCTCATAGCAATGGTCTCCCAAGGCAGGTCGACTGAGTCTGGGGAGGTTCTGTCCATAGACGGGGGCAGGCAGGGGAGACCCCCGAAGTTGGAATGCGGCCCATATTTGAGAAGATGCTCGAGGATGTGGCTGTCGTGCAGAGGGGTACTGTAGCTGAATTGAAAGGGTGCCTGGTGCACAGGGTAGGGTCTCTTCACTGTAGGGGTGACGGAGCTCATAGGCGGCACCGCAGGCTTCCGTACCACCAGTGACAGCGCCTCGGTCTGGTCCTGTGGGCTGTGAGCCTCAGAGCTTTCGTAATATTCTAACGACCGGGATTTTATCCCGACTCCCTCCGCCTGGGAGTGGTCAAGGGCAGAGCTGGCTTGCTGGCTCTTCCTCTCTGCACCTGTGCTAATTTGCATCTCTGGTGACGAGCAAATGCGCTGCTTAGGGGACAGGTCGAGCCCTTTGGAGGACACGTTCTTGAACACCCGGTCGACACAATCATTAACAGCTCTGGCGAGCTCCTGCTTCAGTGTTTCCTGTAGGTTCTGACTTTCTCTTTGCTGTACCAGATAATCGGCTACTTTAATACGGTCCTTACACTCTGCAGCCACCCTGTTATTTTTCCTCTCAAAGTCATCTTCAGCGCTTATGTAATGTGACTCTGTGCTTTCTTCCAGGATGTCACGCTCAACACCAACTTCGGTCTCATCTCTGTCATATTCGGCTTCTTCCTGGTGGTAAACTTGAAGAAACTTTTCCTGGAGGTGGCGCAGGAGACGCTGCATGCTGTGGAGCTGTTCTTTCAGCTTGTGGCACTCCTCATCCTTGGTGTTGCAGTTATCACTGCTGCTGCTTCCAGGCTTTCTGCTCACCTGCGCTGAGGCGCTGTGTTCCTGATGCTGAGGCAGCCTCTGCTTGCGTTTGTTCTCCCTGTAAGCTTCTCTGGCCTCTCTGGTGTCTCTCGCCTCATTTTCAGACCTCTCACTGTCTCCATGCTGCCTGCTGTTGGGAGAGCCAACCATGACTCTGATAATGTTCTCCACTCTGGCCCTCTTGGCCTGCAGATGATCGGACATTGCATGCTCTCCCTCTGGGCTGGCTCCTGTAGGGGCGTGACCACTGGGCGATGCAGCTTCGACAGTGCTGTCCTTTGAGGAGACACTGCTCTGGTCCTCCTGGCTGCAGTCAGCGACAGCAGAGCTGGAGAGGTAGAAAGGGCTTTCATCTAGTGCCCTCTTGCTGTGGATTGTCTTACGGAGGAGTTGGGAAATGATGGATCCGTTTGAGTACGAGGCCAGAGGCTCATCGTACATGTTTCGGTGGAAGCACGGCAGCATGACATCAGCTTTGTCGTCCTCTATGCAGCCTTCACTCGAGCTGTGCATGCTTTGGTCAGGAAGACTGAGGTTCATGGTCTCTATTGGGCTTTACAGTACACACTGATGAATAAGATACGTAATACACAAGAATCTGAAAAGAGAGAAATTCAGACAATAAATTATAAATAATAACAACACCTCTTTACTGTCGTTAAATCCTGCGGGTGACCTTTTTTATATTAGCCTATGTGTTTATAAAAATACTTACCCAATACTTTTAAATGCTATTTTCTGGACACTGGGAAATTAAACATGCCTAGTAATGCTGTGGAATTACGACTATCTATCTATTATCTATTTATGTTTTCAATAGAATATATAAATGTGTGAAGAAAGCAGATAAATGAAAAGGTACAAAACATGTAATGCTTTAATTCGGTCTAAAACTTGATATTATAATTGTGATTGTGAAAGCAACTATATCACTATCACACCAACGGAAAAACAAGGAGACCGATGATATTTTCATAAGGAAAAAACAACCACAACAACAACACCCATAAATGCTGAGCTTATATAAAGGAGCATATTCTTTTATATCCTTTCAGCTTTGGATTGTAATAATGGTTGACACAAAGGTTAAAAAAATTGTGATAAAATCATGAAAGGTTACATTCAGGTCATGAGAGCAAAGCACTATGCAAAAGAAAGAGCTCTGTCTATACATTATTCACAAGAGAAACTACTCTGAAAATGTCTTTCTCCTTCTGATTTCACTCTAAGTAATAACAAAGATCATCAGTGCCGGTGAAAACAAAAAAGCTCATGGGGTGGAGACTGGCTTTAGCCACGTTTTGTCATAAAATACACAAATTAATCAAATCAATTTAAAAAAAATGTGAATAGGGATAAAAACCAAATTGATGGTTTCAAGGAGAGCAGGTTGAACTTTAAATGTTCAAGTCAGGAAGTCCCACCTGTGTCTGTTTCTTGCTTTTTATATGTGTTCACTACAGTGTGGCAAATTAAATAAATACATAAATGAATAAATAAAAATAAAAATTACACTAAAAAAATCTTAGGAGTAATTTCTGTATTTCCTTTACTCACAACAATTTTTTACAGCTTCTGCAATATAATGTAGCTGCAGTCCAACTGCTTGCTGGGCAAATTGTAATTTCGCTAATGCGCACTGCGTAAAAAAGGAGCATGCACTTGCAGTTTAGATTCATTTTAAAATGTCAAATTCATTTAGATAAATCTATAACAGATTAGAGTGCTGACGGGTTGTCTATAGCCTTTTTAATAAACATAACACCCACAAGAAAACACTCGTGAAACATTCTCTAGACAATAAATAAACACTCAATTAGTCGATCAAGACCTTCAATATTAAAACCATAAAACACGCATTTATTAGCTGTAATGTGTGTGAAAGAGTGACTATTATTAAGCTTATTAAATTATTTTAAAAAACCACTAAACTTGAAGAAAAGTGAGCTGCAGGCATGCGTTTTCACACTTGTAGGGTAGTGCAGCTAAACCACGGTTCGCAGACGGAGTGAGCGGCGGTGATGGGACCTTACCTGTTGCGCTGCGTCGCCGGTGTCGAGCTGCTGGCCTGCGCAGACTGTGAGTTGGATAGGAGAGTGCAGGAGAGTCGATGCGATGAGAAGGAAACTGAGCTGGGGCGTGGCCACATGAAAGCAAAGATAGTCCAGTCAACCCCACTCAAAAAAAAGGCCCTGCAAAGGAGGAACCACAGCAGTAATGTTGTGTAGTTTTCACTTCTCCTTATGCTTTATGCTTTTAAAATACTGTTTCGTGGCGTTGAGGAAACATTTATTTTCAAGTTTAACAGCAGCGATGCCCTCTGAGTAAAACATCGTTCTTTTTGTGTGGTTTGTGCACACATATTTAAGATGTTGATATTTTTGAAGTCAGTCTTTCACTTTGTTTCACTACTTGAATATTTTTAGGTGATGTTATGCCACAATATTGTTTGCCAAACTGTGATAGTGTTGCACTTATATTCATAACTTTAAAGTGTTCAGACATATATCCAAACAAGCTCGATGTATGAATAAGTGGCCTTTATTGGCCTATTACAGGTCAGTATGCTTTCATTTTTGCCCCTTTTGTACTGATTTAAAAACGTTTTTCATTACAGAACATAATTCAAAACAGAAGAGAAGAAAAAGTACTTTATATAGAAATGTTGTTATTGTATAGTTTGCCGAGCAGAACGGACTTCTTTTGTTTACAGTACTCTGCAACACCTATAGCAGGGCAGGTCTGAGCATCACAGCTTAGCAGATGATGATGAGACACTGCTCCAGTGTTGGCGTTCATAAATAATGAAATACATTTTCCCCTAAAAATATCAGATTTTTTTCATTCTAAAATCAAAGTGTTTGTTATTTGGTATCTGTGTTATTAATATTATTATTATTAGTAGTAGTAGTAGTGATGTGCAGTGAAAGCACTTGAGCTGGTTACACAACACCCCCACCCTTTACATCCAAATGTTTTATTTCATCATTATGTTTAATTACAGTGCAGGCTGTGGCAAGTTTAAAGACCCAGACGTAGTCTGATTTTTCTATTTTTTTTAAGTGGATCACCTACCCGATGAGCTTGTGAAGAAAGCAGAGGATGATGACTGTGCAGGGACATTTCTTTACCAGCTGTCAAGGAATGAATTTGCTCAGAGAAACTTTCACACTCACGGAGCAATATTAGAAGCCAGCTTACTCCTGCTATGAAAGTAACAGGGCCTAAAGGTAAGTTTTAAGAATCCGTGCTGGTTAATTGAGTAGACTACTTCATTTTCTCATTTTTGTATCCATTTAATTTTTCTATGTGTTGCATTGACAGGATCGGTCAAGATATGGCACACAGACTGTATGTGATCACAGTGCATAGTACAAGGGAGGCACAACCTCTTTCAGCTCTAAGATATCAGGATATAATGAAAAAAAAACATCTGGTGCTCGTCAGATAAGTACAACCTCAGGTCAATGACAAATGACATATTAGACCACGTCATTATTTACAGAGGCAGTGTGTGAAAAGCCTTATTGCTTCCACAGGAATTAACAGGGTAAGTAGCAGCCGGTGCTGCTTATCAAATGCATTTGATTAATTGATCATCAGCAAGTGTGAGCACCTATATAAAAGAAGAGGTTTTGGTAAAGTGCAGTTATGGAGCAGTCAGATCTAGTAACACTATGCCGTAGAGGAAAGCATCAAACATCACTATATCCCATCATTCATAAACTTGTTGAACCACTTTGGTAGACATAATGGGTAATCATTTTCTATTACGTCTTGTGGTTTGTTCAAATGCAGTTTTGGAAACCTGAGACAATCTGTCATGTTCTTTTTAAAGAAAAGAGGCCTTGTTCAGTGTTTTTTACGCCATTAATTTTAACATTTAGCATGCTAACTGAGGGCTGTAGTATCTGAAATGTAGCTCTTGGGTTATTTGCAGTTTCTCTGACCTTTGCATAAAATAACCTTGAGAAAGATAAGTGGGTATCTTCAGCGTTTTCCACTTGGAAACACTCTTTCTCACTGCAGAATGGATGAACTTCAGATTGTTTGGAAATGACCTCATAACCTTTGCATTTGGTTAGTCACACCTAGATGCTAACTGAATGCATGCAGTAAGGATGTACTTAGCTTTTCACATGCTACTTTTGCATTTTAGCTGAATTTTTTGTCAAATAAATAATAACACAGTCTAAAAAGAAATGCTTTGTTGTTCATCTGAGGCTGTGTTTACCTAATTTTGAGACCTGATAAGGGCCAGATGTTTTTTGATTATGCACTGATATGTAAAACTGTCTCATTTCAGAAGAAATCTCTAGAGAGGAAGTGTTGTGAGGAGCACTAGAAGACGAAGGCTGGAAGATTAACAAGTACTTCAATGGTTTTGTCCATTGCAGTAATTGAGTTTACTTACCTTCACTGAAATAAATCTAAGGGTTTTGACAATTAGTTTGCTGCAAAGACTCTGTATTGATATTATTTTGAATGTCTTGAATTTGAGGCTTTAGTAGAATCTCGTCACGTTTTTGGCTACAGGAGGTGAAGTTTAAAGTCTTTTTGAATCGACTGAGCCTGATGGGCTTCTGCTACAGCTGCTGATCATCTCAGAAAAGGTACAGAGAGTATCTAGCCAACATAAAGGAAACACGGGTCTATCCGTGTTGCTTTCCACCTACCTTCAGATATGCCAGTGAAGCATCCCAAATTACAAGCATTTTCAAGCTTGACGATACTTACCTTTTCACCTAGCATCCTCACATATATCATCATTTGTAAGAATAAGATAAGTTCTATGTGAAGAAAATTTAATGCAACTTAATAATTATATTCTAATTTAATCAATTATGTTGATTCTAATTTAATCAATTATGTTTATTAAATTAGGTCATTTTGATTCTTTTTTTTCTTTAAATAACATGGATGCTTCAGTTATATCTGTTTGCATGTCAAACAATGCAGTGAAAAATGCAAATACTTTCATAAATCCTTTGAAATAATGTTCAGATAGAGATAAAAAAAAGTTGACAGTGCAAAGCTCTGACACTGGGGACCTAAATTCAACCCCAGAGTTTGCCGTAATCTGATAACTACATAACTGTATATTTTTAATATACGGTTAACATATTATTTTAATGTGTCATTTGGAGAAGGCAGTTATGCTATACTGCTGTTTAATGGTAAACATGACAGTTAAAAATAAAATATTGATCTTATGATAACATTGTGTACATAGTTATACACTCACTTTAAGTACATATACTCACATTTTAGGTGTCAAATTAATAAATAATCATAGTCAATAATTTGACTGATGGGCTTTAAATGCTCGTTTGTTTCCATTTTTATACATACTGCATCAATATTCTTATTGTAACTTATTTTGGCCATGATACCAGACTATTGAAAACCTGGTATCACATAAACTCTTATGCAGTTACTACTGCAAGTCACACTACAGTCACTGTGAGTTTAATCACTGACTAGCCACCCATGTAATGCCAAAAAAAGAAACTCCACTGAAAGCTTTGTTTCAAACAGAATGGGCCTAAAACGACGGTGAATCTGTTACAAGTAAAACATGATGCAGGCCTTTATAAATGAACATAAGCCTCAACCTCTTAATTTTTTATTTTTTACTAAATAAATTACCACATTTGTCTTTAAATCTAAACGTCGTTAAAATCTTGAGGATAAAGGAGAAAACAGGAGAAGAACAGTGAAAAAGTTGAATATTTTAGGTTAACTACAGATTTAAATATTTAACCAAAAAAATAATTATCTCATTACGTTTTTTTTAAAGCTCACCAAGATAAGCTTTGTCAGGTGAAACCCTAAATTATCTGTACCTTACCTTAATTTATTCAGTTCTATATTACTATTTCCGCGTTTACGTTGAAACTTGTTGGCTGCCTGCGGGTGTATTCATGGGTGTACTGTGCGTACACAGTTGGGGGAGTAAAGGCTCGGGGGGGCAGTATGGACTCCCCTACTCCCCCTCCAGTAGGAACAGTTGGTTTATCCCATAGTACTTCCTCAGTTGTTGCGCGTGCCTAGCTTAGCTGGTCTGTGTGACCGGAGTTTCCCTTCCGCTGACGGGCTGCTGTCATACACACACACACACGTACCATGTTTTCCCATTCCCGGTGTCTCACCAGGAATTTTGGCCGATCCCTCTCTGCCATCCGCCAGGTAGGCCGCAACCTCATAAAATGTTGTCTTTGCCATTCACAAGGGAATTGTATCCTGCGGCAATCTCTTCCGTTCATCTCTACCAGAGCTAACGTTAGCATTAGCCGGCTAGTTGCTATAGGCCAAGGAGAGGCCGTAACATTGTAAGCCAAGGACAGTATGACACTTCCGCTCTCAAGTACTTGCTGCATCTTAAAGTTGGAAACCGTACCTTCTGGATGTGTTTGAGTTTGCCTTTTGACATACGTGTAGGAGGCTTGTGGTTTAGGCAGAGAGTAGTTGATCTATGTTCATGCAAAATCATTAAAAATGATTTCCACAGAATATGCTAGCTGTAAGCTAATTGTATGGATAACATAGCTAGCTGTCATTTTTCCGAGGTCATGTCAGAAAAGTAAGAGTCTGGTAGTGTAGCTTTCTGTGGCTATGTTAAAAAACTTTCAGTTAATCAAGACAGGTCCAGTTAATATAGACTGTCAGGTTGTTAGTGGGATTAGTAGTAAATAATTAAGCGTTAATGCAGCCAAGAATCCCCATGCTGAACACTCGGTCCAGCTGTCGTTCACTTCATTTTATTGATCATGTCAAAGGTCATCTTACGTCAGTGTGTGGAAGTGACTTTTGACCGCCAGCTTTCTCCAAAACAATTTATTTAAAATTAAAACTGTGGGTACTGTTTAACTTGATGGTGGATATTTGTGCATTTCCAAAGGTTGCAGATGTTTTGTAATGATTGACTTTGTCTTTTTACAGGGGAATAATGTGTTAGCTCGTCGGGCTGCAGCAGGTATGTATACTTACTGGTCAAACATGTTCATCCCTTCTCTAGAGAAGTTCTTTACATGGTTATCTTGTCATTCCTCGAACAGCTCTGTCAGCTAGCAACTCTGTCATCATCAACAGCAACAATGTGTAAGTGCATACACTCTCTAGAGACTGTGTAAGCTACAGTCAGAATATGAGGACACTTTTACAAGAAATCTGTGATAATGAGCTGAGTGTTATTCTATTCTTAGCTGGTAAAGTTTAATATAAATTCCATTTATCAGTGTCTCTTTACTTTTAAAAAAAATGTATTCAATAAACACTGCATGCTTCATGCATATGTTTCTTGTCTGATTGTTTTTTTTTTTCTTCCTCCCTTTTATGTTTAGAAAACATAATCCCCGATCCAGTGTCTTCCAAATTCAGTACTTCAGAACATCTGTAGCCTACAGTAAGTATTAACTTGATTTTGTGAGGGCTGTTTAGCATTTAACATATTAGAACAGTGGACAGGGGAGCTGTGGACAGAAAACGGGGGAAGACGCGCAGTAAATGTCTTCAAGGGAAGTCGAAACTTGGGCTTATAGGTTATCTGGTCAACCCAGTGATCTAAACTGGCGCCTCAGCATTAACATATTTTAATGTTTCATTTTTACTCTTGTCTAACTGTCACTAAAGCACTTTCACAATACATTGAAATGAATGTCCTTTTACTCGTCTTTGCCCTTCAGGAGATGAAGTTGTCACAGTTAAGACCCCTGCATTTGCGGAATCTGTCACAGAGGGGGATGTGAGGTGGGAGAAAGGTAATGCTTTTAATTCCTAAACATAAACTCATTGTTTCTACTATAGACATGGCAAGATTGTTACAATGTTTTCTCCTTACAGCTGTTGGAGACACCGTCTCTGAGGATGAGGTGGTGTGTGAAATTGAGACCGATAAGGTAAAACTAAATAAATGTTAAACTAATTCAATATGTTTTTTTACTGCTGGTGGTTGTTGGACTTTGAGGGCTAGGATATATTTCCTAACTTTACAATCTGTTTTGTATTTACCTATTCAATACAAAAATGTAAGATTGCAATCAAAAGGTGGTTTTTAAATACATTAATTCTTAATTTCACATGTTTTAATTTGGCACGGTTCACCTCGTAGACTGTGTGATATTGGGTTAATATCCTGGAACTTTGTGTATTTCTTCTTATATTTTAAGCATTTTTACTGCTTTTCCATGTTATTAGACATCAGTGCAGGTTCCCTCCCCTGCCTCTGGAGTGATCGAGGAGCTTTTGGTCCCAGATGGAGGGAAGGTTGAAGGAGGAACTCCACTTTTTAAGCTTCGAAAAGGAGGTCTGTGGATTTTTGTAACTTTTTTTTTTTATTGATTAAACACACTCTAAAGACTGGGTTGCCATAACTGTTCATATCTCCATCTTTTAGCTGGTGCTCCTAAAGCTGCAGAAACTCCAAAAGCCGAAGCTCCAACTGCTGCAGCCCCTCCACCGCCTTCTGCTGCCCCTCCACCCCCTCCCCCTTCATCCGTGGGCCCAATTCCCACAGCCATGCCCCCTGTGCCACCTGTGCCAGCACATGCTCTGGACAGCAAACCAGGTTAGTTGCCATCAGACAGACGGTCTGTGTCATGTGAGAACTGTTTTGCTTGACAGCTGCGTTCTTGACCTCCAGCTTACTTGATTAAACGTTGTTTGGTGCTCTTTCAGCAGTTGTAGACTGTATACTGATGTCCTTTTGCCTCATCAATTCTCACAGTTTCAGCCATCAAGCCCACCCCTGCTCCAACTGCACCAGTGGCACAAGCAGAGGGAGGGGCCAAAGCAGCCAGGACAGAGAGCAGGGTAAAGTGCAAAACATGACATTTAGGTGTATTTGAAAATTTCAGAGTTGTTTGATTTGAAGTAGTGTAGAGATGAAAAATATGCAACATAATTCTGTGTGTATTTGTGTTTTTTTAGGTTAAGATGAACCGCATGAGACTGAGAATTGCCCAGAGACTGAAGGAAGCCCAAAACACCTGTGCTATGTTGACTACGTTTAATGAGGTCGACATGAGGTAGGAAATTCGAAATTAACTGACCTACATTATTAAACGCTCTGTGCTATTTTAGATAATCAATGTGAAGTGTTCCTTGTTACATGAACACACACAAATGGAAATTTCTAAAGAAAAAAACGACAGACTTTGCAAAGTTTATGAGCCAAACTCTGCAACTGTGCAAACGTGTATTTGTTTGTGGTATTTTGTGTATGTAGTATACATACTGTATCACCGTTAAAAGCCAAAGCAACACTTTCACAAATGGTTATAGATTGGAATCTGTCCAGCAGGAAAAGCTTTTTGAAACCCAATATCCTCTTAAACACTGGAATGTAAATATTTGGTCGTAATTCCATCTAAAACGAAGATAAGAATTGTTAAAACAGGTTTTATTAATTTACAAGGAAATGTTATTGTCTGCACTTGCCCCCTGTGCTGAAGAGGACACTTTGAGGATTTCTTTTCCCCGCAAATGTGTGGTGTCAGCTTTCAGCTATTCAGGGTTTTCTATGTATCCTAATTAGATTGACATCGACGGTCTGGAGGAAGACTTCCCAGGCTAGGGCTCATCTGGAGCCGAAGGAGCTAGTCAGAACAGGAGGCTGGAGCATCTGCAGGGGCCCACAGAGACCTGTGCTCTGAGTGGAAGAGCTGCCTCAACCGATATGGGCTTTTATGACAGCCCAATAAGATTTACAGGCTCTAGAAAGTGAAGATTTTTATCGCTTCTTCTCTCCTTTCTCGGAGAGTCTGTGTCTTGGGAGGGGCTAATTACGTTAGCGGCGAAACCCTAGAGCTTCAACAGGGTTAGATACAGGAAAACAAACAATTAAAAGAGATACAAGAGGAAAAATGACCAATAGTGAAACAATTAGCAGGCCCAAAGCTTTTTTTCTTTTTTTTTTCACTACTATCAGAGCCAACATTCTTTTATAGCCATCAAAAAGCCATGTGTTAAACTTCAGAAGATACAGTATTTAAAAGTAAATACAATAGTGGTGCACTTTGTAGTAGAAACTTGCACAACGGACAATTAAACGCTGCTCTTGTTTGTCAGCATGAGAAATAGGTTGTCATACTTTATTAAATTGTAGCTCAAAGCTTGCTAACCATTGGTTCAAAGATGCTACCTGGCACAGCTCTCTCTCTGTGTCTCAGGAATTTAGACACAGTCAAGTTAGACCAAGACAACCAGAGTAGTTCTGCAGTATTTTGATCTGCTAACTGAACTCTGTCAGCGTTAACTGAGCTATAACCACTTAACCAGAAGAATCCTCAAACGTGGTCTGCACAGACACGTAGACGCTATCCTTCAAAATTCATAACTCTGCTGGTGCTAGAATGGCCAACATGAGCCACACTAAACAAGCTAGCTATTGAAATTATATTGTATAAAACCATGTCGTTTAAATGGCCTTTAAAATCTTATGCTAAATTTGTACAGACAATGTTTATCCATGTTCCTTTTAAATGTGCTCAAGTTTGGAGTTAGTTTTTACTGTTAGACTAGTCAGGTAGTGTTTTTCTTCTTTTTTATCACTTTGTAAATTAGTCAGCAGGAATAATTTCGTGCCTTACTAGCATGAGTCATGGATTGTCTGCTAAGAAATACTAGTGAAATCCTCAGAAAACCATTAACTTAAAAAAATAAAACTACTAAAAAAACTAAAACTACTACTAATCAAGTCAATCAGGGATTGTAATACCATAGAAATGATGGCATTTCTAAGTAGAATATATATATATATATGTATATGGCCATTACATTATATTTTTGGTTATGCACCACCTTTTTGTTTTTAAAGAAATCAAGTTTTTTATAAATATTTTACATCTTTTCATTCATATTTAATGTGAATATATATATTCAAATACTGAGATCTTGTTAGACTGCACCAGTTAGAATTCCCTCCTTTTTTGGATTCCATCAAATCCAGTGTCTGTAGGCTTGAACTCTGCTTAATCCCCAAGTTGATGATTTTTTTTTTTGTTTTTTCCACAGCAACATCACAGAGATGAGGAAGACTTACAAAGATGCTTTCCTGAAAAAGCATAACATGAAGTTGGGCTTCATGTCTGCATTTGTGAAGGCTGCTGCCTACGCTCTTTCTGACCAACCTGCTGTTAATGCCGGTATAGATCAACCTCAAAAGAATGAGAACCCTTACTTGGTGGTATCAGTTTCGCACCACTGCTTTGCATGTTTGGTATCAAGTCATAGCAAGTATGTGCGGTGAAGAAAAAGATTTAAGTTTCAGTATCTTTCATTGCCCAACCACAAAACCGACTCTAACTTATTTACTGCTCCTAGACCACCCTGACCTATTTAGATAGACCTCAGTGAAACATGGGTGGTCTATATTTCTGCCCTATCTATAATTGTCTGTGGGTTTTTCTTGCCATGAGTTTTTACTTGCATGTAAGTGAAAATGGTACATAAGAAAGGGAACTTTTGGTTGCATGTAGTAGTGGAGATTCATAATTTAAATCTGCATGTAGATTTTCAGTAAGTCTTTCTTGTTTTGTGTTTCCAGTAATTGATGACACAACCAAAGAGATTGTGTACAGGGACTATGTTGATATCAGTGTGGCTGTGGCTACACCAAAGGTAAGACAAGTGAATTTTATGGTCGAGCTCATTGTGAGTGCTTGATGGCTCGTTTCTGAAATCTGACTCGCGTGACTTTTTCTTTCAGGGTTTGGTGGTTCCTGTAATACGAAATGTCGAGGGAATGAACTTTGCTGATATCGAGAATGCCATCAATTTGTTGGGAGAAAAGGTAAGATTGTGAAACATTAAAAATTTTGTTATAGTTTGTTCCTTTTTTCTGTTTCTTTTCTAAAGTTTTATTGTTTTACATTGTTTTATTTACTGTTATATTGTTTTTATATTCCCATTTTCTGTGTTGTAAAGCACTTTGTGATTTTTATCTGTGAAAAGCGCTATATAAATAAATTTTACTTACTTACTTAAATCCTTGTTGGTAAAGAGTTTCTATCCATGCGTTTCCTCATTATATAAATTATGCGTTCTTAGGCCCGTAAGAATGAGCTGGCTGTCGAGGACATGGATGGAGGAACTTTCACCATCAGCAATGGTGGCGTGTTTGGGTCTCTGTTCGGCACCCCTATAATCAACCCACCGCAGTCTGCTATATTAGGCATGCATGGCATCTTTGACAGACCTGTTGCAGTCGGTGGAAAGGTTTGTGCTCTCATTATTAAAAAGGATCATGCGTGACAGAATCACTATTTAATGAAAATGTGCTGATAAATCTCTTTGAAAGGGTACAGCTTGGTTTATTTACAAATCAGGTTTAACCTTTGTGCACATATCTCACTAACATGCACTGGTCTCCAACTTGTCTGGGGAGAAACTTCACATTTAACTTAATATGTACAAACAATCTATTTTTTTTATATACATAAAAATCACTGTAGCGCATACACATTGTGTCAGTAGTTATCTGCTGAATAATATGGTGCTCCACGGTCTGAGCATAGAGTGGCCTGGGGGGGGTTAATTACCCTCTGTACAGACTTCCTGTTCTCAGTCGTGCCCCCTGCGTACCAAACACCCAGCCGGTAGGAGAGCCACTGAGGAATAGTAGAGGGCCAGCAGCAGCTTCTGGTCCAGGTTATTCTTCCTCAGGACAAGGAGGAAGTGCAGCTGCTGCTGGTCCGCCTTTACCAGGGCATTTGTGTTGTGGGTCCAGGTGAGATCGGCTCAGAAACCTGAAACCTTAAGGTGGAAAAAGGATCCCACCTGTTCTACATTTATAACATTTATAAATGTTTTTGGTGTTTTACTGCCAAAACTCAAATATAGTTTTGAAACCTACAAATATGAGAATGTAAATACATTAGAAAAGTGGGAAATAGGAATGATTCACATTATGAAGACTGTCCATCGTTTTGTTTTTTTTCACATGTACAGTAGAGTGACACTGATCGGGCATAACATTATGACCACCTGCCTAATTTTGTGTTGGCACCCCTTTTGCTGCCAGAACAGCCCTCACCCTTTGACGCATGGACTCCACTAGACCCTTCTCCAAAGTGTCTGGCACCTAGATGTCAGCAACTTTAAGTCCTGTAAGTTGTCAGATGGGGCCTCCATGGGTCTGACTTGTTTGTCCAGGACGTCTCACACATGCACGATTGACTTGAGATCTGAGGAATCCATTTTTGCTCCGTGGCAGGGTGCGTTATCCTGCTGAAACAGGCCACAGCCATCAGGGATGACTGTTTCAATGAAAGGTTGAACATGGTCTGGAGCAATGTTTAGATAGGTGGAATGTGTCAAAGTAACATCCACATGTATGACAGGACCCAAGGTTTCCAGCAGAAAATTGTCCAAAGCATCACACTGCCTCTGCCAGTTCCCATAGTGCACGCCGTTGTCAGCTGTTTTCACAGGATAAGCAACCAGGCCACCTTTTTCCATTGCTCTGTGGTCCAGTTCTGAGGGTCACATGCCCACTGTTGGCGCTCTTATGTTGTTAACAGAGGTCAGCATGGGCACCCTGATGGTCTCCAGCTATGCAGCCCCATATTCAACAAACTGCGATTGCAACAAGCTCAACGTCAAAAAGAGTAAAGGTCGCTCTCGAGGATGCCGCTGTTCACATTTTGGACCGAGAAGACACATTGAGTAAAAGACGCCATCTACGTCCACTGTAAATGGCTGTCACTGAAAAGAGGTGGTGGGTAACAACACCAACTGCCAGCCATCTAAAGTGTGCTCTTGAGATCCCTTCTCACGGTCCTCAAACCCCATTCACATCTTGCGTTAGGTGACCTCAATAGGCCACATGATGGGGTGGGGCAAGGTCTGACAGTGGTTTCACCTGAAACCTCGGGTGGTATAACCCACACCTTTTTTAACACTTTGGCTCACATGATTTATAGTGGGTCAACAACCACCTCCTAAGAGACGACCCCCACTAGGGTTTAGTACCTGGGCCTCTCTGGCTTTTGGTTTTTCATTTTAAAAAGTTAAAAAGAAGGTGGCTGAACTTCTTTAAGCGCTTACCATGACCTGGATGACTGAGAACCTACACAGACAGCTCGTCTGCCCACACAGGCCAGCCTTCGTTTCTCATGTGTATCAGTGAGCCTTGGCAGCCCATGACCCTGATCGCTGATTCACCACTATTCCCTCCTTGATTCATCACTTTTGATTGATAGTGACCACTGCAGACCGGGGATACCCCACCAGAGCTGCAGTTTTGGAGATTCTGTGTCGTCAAGGCATCACAATTTTCCTGCTTCTAACACATCAACTTTGAGGACACAATGTTTACTTGCTCACTAATATATCACACCTTAACAGGTGCCATGCTGAAGAGATGATCAGTGTTATTCACGTCACCTGTGATTGGTCATAATGCTGTACCTGATCAGTGTATATCATTATGACTCCTCTCTCTTTTTTTATTAAACGAAATTTTATGTACAATATTATCAAGTAAGTTAAGTTAAGTCTTCACTTTCTTCATCATTATCGTTTGGTTGTGTCTTGTAGGTGGAAATCCGTCCAATGATGTATGTTGCCCTGACGTACGATCATCGGCTGATTGATGGAAGAGAGGCTGTCACTTTCCTGCGCAAGATCAAGTCCGTGGTGGAGGACCCCAGGGTGCTGCTCCTTGACATGTAAACCTCTGTGAACTCCAGGCCCAAACAAACAAACCACCCACACAAATAGTGGCTGTACTCATCTGACGAACATTACTACATGTAATTTTGTAATGTGTTGTTGTATTGGTTAACTACAGGGGGGAAAAAAGAAGACAACACTTGGGTTGTGCAATGGACATTTGCAAAACTAGCAGTGATAAAGGGTTTTGTGCTGCTGTGGAGAATTGTTGGGGTCTGGGGTTTCTGGTGCTGGTCTATAGATCAAAAAAAGAAAGAAAATTGTCATACTGATGTGCGCCATATGTCGTTTTCTACATAGGACTGAAAGATTTTCAACTTATTGTGAGACGAATGGCAGACACAGTTAAAACTCCACAGATGAATTTTATTGTTTTAGCAGAGAGAAAAACAAAGAGCACATATTGGGCTAGAAACCAAGAAAAGCTGTTCTAAAATCTCCAAAGTGATGAAGTCCTCAGAGAATTTACGCCACCTGTTCAGAATAAAAGAAAAGGTCTCCTTTTGCTGTGTAAGAAAAACTATTTAAGAAAAAAGAACATTTTAAACAATAAAAGCTGAATTACTCGACTTAGTCCTTGTCTGGGTTTGTTTTATTCCTTCCAGATTAACCACAAGGAATAGATGGCTTAGAACGTAGCTGATTGACGTGTTTCAAATGAGGGGTGGATATGTTGCTTTGTGACATGAATGACAAAAATATGGGATGTAATCCAGCCCAGTGGATGGTTGCAGAGAGAAAAATGTTTGAAATGTCCACTGCAATTTACACCAGAAAACATGGCTGCAAGTGCTTCAGAACCGATTGCTTTGCATAGGTTTTGGTCAGAAATACCAGATGTCTGACTCATTGTTAGCTTGAAGGCGGCCTTACTTACAAATTACCCGTGACCTGCCTTAGTACGCACAAAGGTCTGTAGGCCAAAGCGCCATGCTGGCACACTGCTTTGAGTTATGACAGTAGTGTTCCTTTGTAATGGCGCTTTGTGTAACTGCAGTTATTTTTCTGAAGACATCTCAAGCTCTTAATGTGTTTTGTATATTAAAGGTTGATTTAATGTGAACTTTTTAGAATCCTGTTGTAATTCTACTAAAAGAAAGTGGGAGATGTTGGCAAAGGATTTTGAAGTTGGAGCTGCCAGGCAGTAGGAGGAGAGACCAGAGAGAAGATTCATTGATGCAGTGGAGGAGCACATGAGAAGGACTTGTGTGACAGAAGAGAATGAGCTGCTGTGTTGACCCCTAAAGGCACCGGCTAGAGGAAAAATGCAGAGTAGTTTTAAATTTCTGACCCATTTGAGATCAAGTTGCACTTCATGTGACTCATGTGGGGGCGATACCATCTGTTGTAAATAACTTGTTTATCCTAGTTTCTGAACATACACTCACTGGCCACTTTATTAGGTACAACTTGCTAAGAATAGGTTGAACCACCTTTCAACTTAAGAACTGGCTTAATTCCCCATGACATAGATTCAGCAAGATGCTGGAAACATTTCCCAGAGACTTTGGTCCATACTGCCACGATAGCATCACAGGGCTGCTGCGTATTCATTGGCTGCACACCCATGACACAAGTCTTTCATTCCACTACATCATAAATGTGATCTATTGGACTGAGATCTGGTAACTGTGGAGGCCACTGTGGATACTCAAACTAGCCCCCGGGTCACCAATAACTGCACCATGTTCAAAGTCACTTAACCCACCTTTATTTTCCCATTCTGATGCTTGGTTTGAACTTGACCACGTCTTCATGCCTAAAAGCACTGAATTGCTGCCACGTGATTGGCTTATCAGTTTAATGTTTGGGCTAATGTGCAGTTTTAACAGGCTTACCCAACAAAGTGATCAGAGAGTGTAGGTATCCATGTCAATACCTGTACATTTTGAGTCATACTGCTGCAAATCTAATCTCAATAGGTTTAATGTATCCCTGATAGTATTACTGTTGTTTTAAAATTGTGGAGCCTTAAGACTCAGTGACAGACTTTGTGAACATATCCAAATGTACAACAAGGAAACAACTCCTGAAGGGAAGGAACTGTCAACTTAAATGTAAGTTTCAGAGTGGCCTGTGGAGGTCCACAGCTATGGAGTGAACTTGAAAGCACAATAAAAACCCTTCTCTGTCTTTAAAAAGTGTTTTGCACCGTAGCCCAGTCCACACCCTAATGAATCTACACTTTTCATATTTTCATGTGTCACTATCAAGAGATGTAATCATTTCATGATATGATACTTTAGGATCTAGTTTAGTATGAGAATGCATGTTCAAAATGATATATTTGAGGTATTATGCAAGTATTTGCTGGTGTTTTGGGTCCCTGGTTATGAGCCCTGCATATCTTTTGGGGAGTCCCACTTCACAAATGGCTACTTTATATGTAATCATATTTGAAAAAGTTTAAAATTCATTTGAATAAACCAAAACTTAAAATTGTGCCAATCTTTGGACGTAGTAATGGCCTATTTATGAATGATAACCCAAAATGACAAAGGCTTTATAACAGGAAGGGATGTTCAAAGAAGATGTAACAATTTATTGCCTATTTATTCATTCTTCATTATTGTTTTTCTACATCAAGTAGTCCAAAATTAGTAATTTTTTCAATTGTCACATGTTAGGTTTAGTTGGCATCGGTTTTCATGCACGGTGATACTGAACTTGTAAAACTATCAAAATTACATCAAATATATATTAAGTTACATCTCAAGGGTTTAAAATAATCCATCTTGTTTCACTGTCCATGTGACAGTTCACCATTTTTGTTTCAGTTTTTATTTTGTCATATTTCTTTGGGAAGCACAAAATTCAAATGAAACCAGTATGCGGTGCTACAACTGTTAGGGCCACGTTAGGATGCTCGGATTCAGCCCAGTGTTTCAAGTCCAGTGTAACACACAGGGATCATCTCCTGCTAGCAGCTCAGAGCCTTCCAGGAAACTCCATTGAAGAAGGGATGACATTTGATGTCACTTACACCCCCACCTCCAGAGCCAAGGCGATAACCAGCATCGAACTGGAGCAACTGTAAGTGAAAATGAGTAGAAACACCGTTTAAAACTTTTTGAATACACTCTTTATAACAAAAGCCTTGCAGATCTTTCAACCCTTAACTCTAACCTCGGTAAGCAGAGAAGCGGCCGCGGTGCTCAGGTGGTCGGGGATGAGCAGCTGAGTGTGGGAGTGGATTCCTGCTGGGTGGAGCTGCCACAAAGGCTGCGGGAGAGTCAGAACCAATATTTTGCAGGGATGGTACAAAACTTACAAAATTCAAAAGTTGCAGACTATTACATTATTAATATGCTTGGAGAGCGTTTAGCTTACCATTCCTGTAAGAAGTTCGAACAGCAAAGCCCCAAGACTCCACCAATCGCAAGACTCTGTGATCCGGGACACTCCGCCAATTTCTGTCAACAAACATCGAGCTGAGCTGAGTTCAGGTATCACTGATGTTCCCTGAAGGTGTGTTTCTTGTTATCGCTTTAAATTCACTTGCAATGTGTCGAGTTGGTTGAGATGAATTTAAAAGGCTCTACAGCTGAGTGAATGTGGCTCAGCCAATAGAGTGGCCAATTTCCTAATTGGAACGTTGGTGGTTTGATCCCTGGCTGCTCCAGGCTGTGTGGCAAAGTATTTTTGGGCACGACACTGAACCTCTGAGTTTGTCCTGATGCTGGATCACAGTGTGAATGGTAGACAGAGAGCACTTAGATGTAGAAAAATGTCCTTGTGTGAAGGTGTTTTGTATAAGAAGAGTAGAAAAGTGATATATAGAGACCTCTCCACTTACCATGAAGTACCCGACTTCTTGCTCAGGACAAAGCGGACCAAATGGACATTGCCACTAGGTGGCAGTTTATGCTAAGGAGTAAGCAAGGGTGCCAGCTAAGAGTGAAGTCTTACCGGGAGCACAGTACATCTGTTCCATGGATTTGCAGCTGATCTCTGACTGAACCTCACTCCACTGGCTGAAGAACGTCAAACACACCTTTCCTGTGAAAACATTATAGCAAATTAAACTCAAATACAGCACAAATTGGGTTTTTTATCATGTGGTCTTTGACAGTTGCTAGATTTGATAGCCTTACCGTTGCTAGTGAGCAGAACATTTCTAGGGTTAAGATCCCGACACAGGATGCCTTGCTGATGCAAACTCTCCAAGGCCAACAAGATCTGTGCCCCCCAGATGCGCACTTCATTCTCAGGAAGCCCCCAACAGGTCTGCATGGCCTTATCTGCAGCCCCGGGTGACTTGATAGGGAACCGAGGCAGATGGCACCACCCATCCACCTCTATGATCTGGTCTTCTCTTTCACCATCTGGTCTTTCTGGTTTTATAAAACCATCCACATCCTCTCGCTTCCTGTTGGGCGGGGCATCATGAGGGCCAGAGGAGAACCAGCCTACAGATGATCCCTTTGTTGTAGGTGCACGCTTCTCTCCAGGGCTTAGCAGCTCACGGGCTTCCTCTACTCCTTCTTTTGCCTCACTTGAGCAGGCTTCCCCTTTATTACCGAGCCCTGAAAAAGCCAAGGGAACCCTGGAAAACATGTGCTTTTTTTCTGTAACACTGAGGCAGAGTGAAGCTGAGGAAGGCCAAGAACTGTCCGAGGTGATCTGTGTATCTGTGTGGTCAGAAAATACTACTCTGTCTGTACTTCTGATAACTACCACTCCATTTCTTTCTTCCACAGTGGGACTGCTGCGTTCCTGCTTTGTGTTTAATTCTGCTGAGTTTACACCTAAAACAGATCCCTGGGGAGAGCCATTCATATCCCATGAAGCCCTGCCATGGATCTGGGTTTGGCAATGAAGAGGAAGATGCAAGATGGCAGGACTAGAACTCAAAACATTTTCACCGTTTTGTGACCCTGCTTTAATAAACGAGTCCAGATTCGTATGAGGTGCAGTTCGTTCTAGGGATAAATCAGCGTCAGTCAGTGCATAGGGGTTTGTTTTCTCACAGTTGTGCACTGGATCCGCAGCTTTCCAAGCCACTTCGAATTCGGAGCTGCACTCTATCAGCCCCATTCCAGGTTTCTTTTTATGGAGCTCCGACATGACGTCGAGAGCTTGACTGACACGAGCGCAGGAGAGAGGAAGAGCTGGCTTTTCCTGAGTTTCGCTGGAGTGCAAACACAAACTAGGAGCTGGTGGATGGATGTGAGTTTTGACCTGTGTCCTCGTCGGGCCAGACAGCAGAGTGAGCCGATCAAGCTTGGTGTAAAAAGACGCCGCCGAGCGTGTGTTCTGCAGACAACCCGTCTCCTCGATGTAGGAGTGAGTCCCGCAGCTCTCCAGTCGCTGCTGCGTCTCATCCCACGAGGTAGGGAAGTCTGCGTCGGGGCTTTCGTCGTTTAGTTTCTCAGGAATCACCGCTGCACTTCTGCTCTGCTGGTAGTCTGCGCTGATTGCAGGTGAGGTCCGGCTGGTCTTCAGCTTGGTGTTATGATGGCGAGAAGCGAAGCATTCTGGGTGTTCCTTGGCCTTCTCGTTCCTCAGTTTATGCAGCTTGGAGAAAAGCCTCCCACCTACAGAGAAGGAGCAATGCAAAAAACAAACAAAACAAAAGAAAAAAACCTCTATATTACACTCCATTACTGTTACCAAAAATCCATCCACATTGTTCCAGCAGCAGTGAGAGCAGTGGTTAAACGCTCACCTTTGACATGCTCCAAATGCAGATACACAGCATCCTCACTGACATAATATCTTAGCAGCTTGACCATGTATGGCACCCCTTGAGGAATGATGGTTGGCTGGTCCCTGCTCTCCCAGCTAGACTTAACCAGGCTCTGGAACATAATGAGCATGACTCATATAGTTATATATAAATGAGCATTTTCTAGATGAGAAAGACGCAGGTGCATTATTACTCATTCAGGCGTAGATTAACCACTGCTTAGATTGACGCTTTAGGTCCAAGTGCCTGTCTGCTGCAATGTCTATCTGTACACTGAAATATGAGGTGCACTAGCACTGGCTAAAAGGGTGAGAGCTCTTAGCCTTGATTAATGTGGAGTGATACTCTGGGAGACAATCAGCATCGACTAGCCTGCAACAGAATACAACAACGGTGTTGCTGCTAAACAGCCGCCCTCCCCCTCAAATCATCTCAACTATCTGTGGACACGTGTTGGCCAGTGGATGTGTTTTATAGGTATAATTTTGTTGATCAACTGGCTACTATAGAGCGCACACTCACCTTTACCACAAATGTCTCCTTGTTGACCATACTTTGCACAATTAGGACCTTAAAAATGAGAAATAACACCTTCAGCCTTCCACATAAAAGCAGGTAAATTATTACAGCAAGTTTCAAGGTTGGAGCGCAGTTGATCATTGACACTTTCACTGTGTGCTACAAGGAGTGCAAAAAGGCAAAAGAAACAATAAAAATCAAAATTAAAACAAAAGTCTTTCATAGTCAAAGGAGCTTGCAAAGAAAAGCGTCTGGACTTCTTTAAGTTACTTGAAGACGTTTCACCTGAAGAAGCTTCTCGGATGAGAGGTGAAACGTCTTCAAGTAACTTAAAGAAGTCCAGACGCTTTTCTTTGCAAGCTCCTTAGACTACAATGACCTGGATGACTGAGAACCTTCACAGACAAAAGTCTTTCATACCTTGTCAGCCACACCCACAACCTTACACATCTCCAGATCCTCCACGGGTGAACTCAGGTGTCTGATTGGACGGAACCTCAGACTGCTGTAGCCCTGATGACACAGAAATCAACCGGATCTCAAGTAAGAATTTGAAACTTGGTTTGTGATAGTAGGCACTAAATGTTTTGTCCTTTGAGAAGAGTACAAGCAAGGACTGCTGAGCTACAATATGTTACAACCCTGCATACAGATCAACAAACAAGATGCCTTTTTTCTTCTCTTAAAAGCAGCAAAGGATGATTGTCTTACCCCTAAATGAGAGCTCCCTTTCCCCAGGTTATCCTGTAGATGTGTTATAAAGATTTCTTCTGCTCTCTTCAAATACTGGGTTGTTTTCCTCTTCACAGCCTCCCGACGATCCTTGTTCGGATCCACTGCAAAACAATTAAACTCAGTCTCACACCAGTAAAAGTGGGTAAAACCTTGGCTTTGGGAATATATTAAATGCCACAAAGTACCTTTGATCTATAAAACAGCAGCACACACCTAAAATATTTGGCCAGCAAGCAAATCTGTGCTTAACCTTTGGTTTATGACTTCCTGTTTTTATACTCGTTCACATCTTCCCATCACATGTCTTGTGCAAACATGCATTTCCATGTTCCCTATTCACTCTGTCACGCAGAAAAGAGACCAGATATTTTCCACTTACATTGAACCCCATTTAGCAGCAGGTCCACGCCGTTCTTGTAGTAACTGAAAGCTGCCTCATAGTCCTCATTCACCTCACTGTCCAGTGCCATGCGGATCTGCTTGGCCGCCTCCACCAAGTAATCTCTTTTTGCCATCACTTCTTCTTTTGGACCCGTCAAGGTCCAGCTGGGCCTGTGCATAGCAGGGAAAGTTAGACATTACTCTTAAATAAATGGAACTATATTTAAATATAGTTGAGATATGAGCAAACTGCCTAATCACAGAAACAGAAACTGAATACAAAACTTGGGTATGTTAATCACACTGCTGCTGTGAGGCTTTTAAAATGATATTAAAACAACACAACCGTTCAGATTACCTTTGCTCTTCAGTCTTATCAACAGCAGGGCTCATCTCTGCCCTCGATCACTGGAATCAGAGCGTGTCTGCTCCCAGTGACTCCAAAACGTGGGTCTCTGCAGAAAGGCATGATCATCTGACGAGCACAAGCAAAGAGTTAACCGTCAGAGCAGAACAGGAAGTGAGTGCAGGCTTTGCTCTTCTATTTGTGATGAATGGAAAGAAGCAGAGCAGAAAATGTCCAAGATGACAGAGAGATGACTCAGAGCACTGAGGCTCATAGCTGTATGTCTCATAAATGCAATATTTTTTCCTTAAAACATGATAAATACGCAAAGGCTTGCCTGAAAAAGGTGTAGACACAAGGACTCCCAACTGTACATGCTATAAAAACTGGGGTAATCGACTCGCACAAATCACATGACAGTGATCACTTCCAAGGAGCAAAAGTATGTGCTAACAAGAGGCTTGATTAAATTTTTAGTATGCCATTTATAACATTAAATGAATGAATTATCAGGCTGCATGCGGAGGCTATGGCTCAAAAGAAAACCTTCTATATATGAAAATCCTATATCCCCCTCCAGTTCAGTCTACACTGAAACATCAGAGCCATACACACCCCATCCAGCCGTGGAGGCGTCATCATCTGAGAAGTGTGAGCCACACAGACCCATCTGCAGTCTCCTCCATTATAATCCATCATCTTCACAACATTCACCTCATAGCCAGTGAGCTAGCAGTGTATCATGATACATAAGTGCACTAACACCACAGAAAACACGTGTAACCCGCACAAATGCACGCTGTGTACCTGATGCAAGGCGAGCATGGCCTGGACCCTCCGCCCCAGCAGCAGCATCAGCAGCAGCAGCAGCAGCAGCCCGTGTCTTTAGCAACCAGAACACATCATCCCACAAGCAGGACAGGAGGAGAGAGCTCAGGCGAGGCTGCTGATTGGCTGAGCATGATGTCACTTTAGGGTACCGTTCCACACACAGAGACCATTTCCCCCCTGCCATCCTGACAGATGCTAGAGGATTTAAAGAGACAGTGCTGTATTTGTGTTGACTGACTGAAGGCTATTTTCAGCCCAGATTTATTTATTTGTTTAATTAAAAATAATGGATTTTCCTCAGATTTCTCCAGACGAATCACATTTAAAATTATTCATTTTATACAACAATCGATTTTTTTTATTTTTTTATGTCGACCATGTACAGTTAATGAAAGGTTCCTCCTGTTTAGAATTGATAAGCTGCTGGGTTTCGGTGGGTACTTGGTACCAGATGGAGCCACAACCAGAGCACAAAGGCAAGTCCTCCCCCACCCCCTCACCCACCCAAGGGAGGGATTGGGTTACGGAAGTGGGAGGAAACTCCAGCATGTCCCTGAAAGAAGGGGGAGAAAGAGGGGCATAAGATCAAATGCTGTAACCTTATCCAAAAGGGGAGGGGTATTAGTCACCACAGAGGTTTTTTTTTTTTAACCCATCCACAATTAAATCAAATCAAAAAAAAATTTGTTTTCATTCAAACTGAAGCAAAATAACCCAGTTGAATGATAAACTTTGATTTTAGCACAATGTAAGACAACATTTATGACAATCACAATACAGGAGACCAAGAAGATATCCGGGTGTTGAATGTTTCATGATAGGAACCATGATGTCACTGTGTTTGTAGATCCTCTGATTAGTGGGATTGTATGCAAGCTGACAAATTTCTCCTGAAATATCTGTAAGATGATTCTCAGTTCCCTCAGTGTCATAGGTAGTAGAACTTCAAAGTGTCTGGCCTGGTGACATAGATACCGTTTCCTACAGTTACAGGCATGTACACAGTTGTTGTCTTTTGTATTTCTGTGTTATTGAAAGAGCAGCATTAAAGACAAAGCAGTTGTGCTCTTGCTTGAAGAGCTTCTAACGTATTCAGATGTGACAGCTGCTGTTATCTGTAGTCTAATACCCCTCTTATTATCTTAGCTAAACCATGTGACATCATTTCATGGCCATAAACATTTTATTAGAACAGCATCACTGACCCTTGAGATTAGTGCACATGTGTGCATTATGCATACTATCCTTGGACTACTACAGGTCCATGACAGGGTTCCTGTTGTTTGTTTTCGTTATTTAATCTGATGTATGAAAAAAACAGAATTAAAAGATGATTATGGCGAATCTTTATCTTAGTACTTATGGTGAGAAACTTGAGTTTTTAGTATCAGAAAGTAAATCCTGTATGAAGCTGCGGTTTTCTGTGAAATGTGTGTATATGTTTATTTGCATCGCATGATAACAGCTTATCTTCAGCTGCAGTTTAAAACAGTTTATTATCTCCTTTAAACTCCTGAAAACTCTCCAGTTACATGAAAGAACTGCTCAATTAGTTCACTTTGATCAATGAAAGCTAAAGTGATTAATCTGCAGTAAAAATCACATTTTATACTCAACTTTATGCGCATGTTAAATTCTTAATGCCCAGCCGCAGATAGAGCACACAGTTATTTAAACCCCTGTTTAACATGTGAACACTGGACAAATGTGCACCACTGTGTCCCTATTTGTCATATTTTGGTTCATGTTTTAAGGACTTGAGTGCAAAAATGTTTATCTGAATACAGTAAGAATTGTTTTATCATATTCATGCATTTTTTCCTGTTTCATTTGATTATCTAGAACTATTTTAAATCTGAAACTAAATTTGTGTGGCATAATTTCATAATGATATAATTTATGTGCATAGACAATTGAGACAGTTCACTTTATTTGAATGCTTCAGTTTGATTTTATTCAGGAAAAGATGGCCAAAAGCCAGTGCATCACAGAAAACACAGGGCGTAAGAGATTACAGAAGACTGGTATCGATCACAATACGGCAGATGACCGAGAGATAAAATTATTCTTTGTCAAATTTCACATTATAGGACACATAATAGCCATTGTTGTACATGTAGAGTTTCTGGTCGGTGGGGTTGTAGTCCAGGTTGGTGTATTTGTCCTGGAACTTCTGGAACTGAATGCTGAGGTGTTTCTCCTCCTTGGTCTTCGTGTCAAATGCGTAGTAGATCTCCTCTGTGGCAACATCCACTGACCTGGTGGCATACATAACTCCACAGGCCATGAAAGAATTACCCACCATCTCCTTAAACACACCAGTATTCCACTGATCTTCAACACCAAAAGATTTTTCTTCTATCTTAGCAATGACAATTTTCCCTTTGCTTGCCTCTGAAGCATACATTACCCACATTCCATTTTCATCAGCTGCAAAGTCTAAGAACTGACTGGCTGAGTAACTGTAAGAGAACTTTGAACTAGCGGCCGAGATCACTCTGTAGTCATATGTGGAACTGGTCAGGTTCAGTTTGGCCATACTGAGAGGTGAGTTGCGCTGATAGTATAGGCTGTTACCGTGAACAATAAAATTGCTCCCAAGCCCTGCCCACCCGTTTGGTGTGCGATGGTGTTTGAATGCAGACCTCAGAATCAGCTTATCATAGTTAGAGTACAAGTAAAAATCACTGATTGAAGGGGAGCTGTATGCACCAAAGAAGTACATGGACTCAGAACCTCGAAGAGGTTTGGAGTCTTTTCCCCAGCCCCCATAAATGGAACCTGGGGTCAGATGAGCATTCAGCTGAAGCACCATTGGCTTGCCGAGGGCCAAGATTCCCGTGTGATTGCAGTTACCTGAAGAGAAAAATAAGCATGTTTAAAATGATTAGTAATGTCAAGACCGTACACCAGCGTTAATCCAGCCAAGGCAGTGGCCTTACCAATGTCTGGATTGATGAGCTCCTGCTCCTTCTGGCAGTCCTCCAGCTTCTTCTGCAGCTTAGCCAGCTCAATGCGGAACACCGCCAGGTTGCTCTCATCATAACTCTCCAGTTGGTTCACAATGAGGGTCATGTTGTGGATCTACAAAGCACAGAAAGACAGACACATAAATTAGGTGCTCTTAAAAATAAGTCATTTGCATGTAAGTTCAAACGCAGTTTTTACCTCAGTGTACAGGCTGTCAAATATGGGTGAGGAGGAGTTGAGAGAGTTTTTGAGCTGAGATACCAGAGCCTCAAATTCTCTCAGCTCAATCCTGAGCAGCTCAAAGTCCAGTTTGATGTATTTGTCAGGACTGCTTTCCAGTATGTTCACTCTAATTGTCAGCTCAGTTAGGTCCTGCAGGTAGACCGCCAGCTTAGCCTCAAAGCCCACTATCTGGAAGGGTGAAAAAAAGCAATGTTAATGTCTTACTACAGCATATGCTTTCAAATGTCACATAATTATTTAGTCCTACTGCACCTTGTTCATTTGGATTTCCACTTCCAACATCAGATCTTTAGTGACTTCTTGCATGTGCTCAACCCGGTCAGCAGGGAAGGTTGTGTCAGGCAGAAAAACATGGCAAACACACTGACCTGACTCACTCACTGATGCCGTTACATTTCCAGACTCCCAGTCCTCCACTGGCTAAAATAAAAAAAAAAAAAAAAAAAAAAAAACATTCAAAAGACATAACTAATCACTGTGCCTGCATGCTTTATTAGAAAAGTAAAGGCACTTACAATCCAGGCCAAAACAGGGCTGAGGGCTGGCAGGAGCAGCAGCAGAAGAGCTGGCAACATTATGTCTCTGTTCATCTCTCAAAGGTTTTCTCTGTGGCTTTCTCAGAGTGTTTTTAAAGGTAGCTCTTATCAGACCATCTCAAACACCTTCTCTCTTCACAAATTTATTATCTTAGTCCAACATACACTCAGGCATTGTATTTGTTTGCTTATGACAAGCACAGAGGAATCCGCCACGTCACGTTTAATACAAATGTGGGGTGCGGATGAGAAGCACAGCATGTGTTGCTGCCGTGTTGTTATGTTTATGACCTGACAATTTGGACAAGTATTCATTCTATGATCCTGAGTCCTGTTTGCACAAAGGCAAACACAACTTTTTTTAGGAGTAGATTGCTGTAAGTCATAAAGGTTTTTTAGGACATCGTCCTAAAAGTGTGAAGTCACAAGTCCATTAAAATGGAGCAACGTATACTTCTCCATCTATGCCAGTAAGTGCAAGTGACTTGGGTGGAGTTTTTGAACACCGTAGTTTGTGGAAACGAAGCGATTTGCCACAAGGAACTTTGAATAAAATGCTGACTCAGCTCAATAAAATCACTATGTTTGACAAACCTATCTGAATCAAAATGCTGCTTTAAAGATTTCCTCATTAAATAGCATTAGAGTTTAAATGTATTAATAAAAGGCAGATGATACTCCAATGCATTTTCTTGTGAAAAGCTGACTGTGAGTGATTGAAAATCAATAAAGAAGGCAGTAATTGAAGACTGTAAACGAGCAGAGACAAGTGATAAAGCCACTGCTCTCATGACACAAACCTCTGAGGGCAGAAGGACTCACTGGATCATTAGATGAAGTATGTGCGAATCAGTCAATTTGGGCTTTACAGTTACCAAATGTACCAAGTCTACCAAAAGTATTTTCTATATCAGACATGATCACGTCACTCAAAGAAAGAATTTCAAGTAACTGAAGCACTTTGGATTTAGTTTTTTTTTCTGTAACAATGTGTTTGACCTCATTAAGGTCTTTTTCTGTTGGACAGCTATGGGAGATTTTGCCTGTTAGTGTGTGGTAGCGCCTCACCTGTGAACTAGTTCACTATATGAACTAAATGATTTCCTACTTTCTTGCTTTGACACACAAACATATTTATGGGGCTTGTATTTATTTATTTGTTTGTTTGTTTATGTATTTCACATATTTTTGAACTCTTAAATATGTTTTCACAAAAAAAAACCCCACCCTGCTATTTGTCATATTAGAAAAACTGAAAAACACTGAGGGACAATCTTGCAATGACAATTCTAATGAGTTCTTGAACAACCTTCAGACTTGGCGTTCACACCTGTAAAGTTTTGAGACGACTTGATTTCATGATGAGATTCAAACATGGACTTGCACAAAGACTCAAGGGGTGAAACAATACCAGGTGTGAGAAATATTGATCTTTTTTTATGTGGTATCAAGTCTGAATGTCTTCATCCCATATATGCCTAAGAATGCCCTCTAGTTTATTTTGTAAACACAATAAAGTTCAGTGCAAGGTGGGATCACGTTTGTTATATGCAGGAATAGAACCCTGTGTTGGGTGTCTCATTTACCCAATTGCAGAAGAAGTTCTCTCTCCCTGAGTCACATTTTTTCGATATTTACAGATAAGAAACTATGTTCGTCAGAGTATTTTAAACTTTCCATCTCTTCCAGAAGGGGGGACCAATTTTTAAGCTCCTTCTGGGCTCCCCGAACTCTAACAAGTTGGTTTCTGGTTTTGTGAATGTTTTTCCAGAGTATTTGAATTCTAAATCTGACTTTGTGAAGAATGCATGGGAGGAGCTGGGTTTGCAAATTGGGGATGAGGCGTGGGAGAGGAGTCGGTGTAGGAATCATCATTGGAAATGGGGTAGGATGTATTCTCTGACTGTAGCAGTTTTTAGTCAAGTTACTGCACATACAGGATGATTATTCCATTGCACTTTAAATGCAGACATGCATACAGTGGGTCAGTTAGATCATTTATGACTGCAGTCAACACAGATGTTATAGTTTTGTATGTTCAAGTAAGTTTTATTTTTATTTCATTTTGACATTTTGTTTCTAATTCTGCATAATTTCAATTTCCAGGGTGGATTTCCACGGTTGAGTTTCATTTTTATTGTGGGAAAATGTTTAGTTGAGTTTGGATCAGTTTCAGTGTTAGTTTTTGTTTGTTTGTTTGTTTGTTTGTTTTTAATCTTTTTAAATTTTACTGAATAGAGGGCAAACATCTGAGGCAAGACTTAGGAAAATGAGTACAGGTGTTACAATAAAAATATAGGTTTTGAAACCGTGGACTCACACTCTTGTAGACATGCCTATCAATGATTTGTCAGGGAAGTTATAATAATTACAAATATTGTATTAATAGTTAGCAAACAGATATTACCTCTACAGTAGAATAGAAGTGTTTGAAGGTACAATTAAGAACCATTTTTATTTTAATTCTGTTTTAGTTTTCAAAGTTCACAAAAAAAGACACTCATGACACTTGTGTGATGCTTGAAATCATTTATTTACAATCAAGAAGGATTAGGAGGTCATTACTCGACAAGATGAGACAATAGTTGGCTCATTCATATGATGTGATACTTCAGAAAATATCAGATCTTCAATTTAGGTTAAAAGAACTTGTGGCGCCGTGGTGGTCGTAGCCACAGCTGTGTGGTTAAACCACAGGTGATACTGGACATAGTAGCCATCATTGTACATGTAGAGCTTCTGGTCAGCGGGATTGTAGTGCAGGTTTGAGTACTTCTCTTGGAACCTCTCAAAGGGAATACTGATGTAAGTTTCCTCTTTGGTTTTAGTGTCGTACTTGTAAAATATCTCTTCAGTGATGGTATCGATTGTCCTGACCGCATACAAAGTGCCACAAACCATGAAGGCATTGCTCACACCCGGCTTGTAGATACTAGTCTCCATTTCCTCCTCTATCCCAAAAGACGCCTCGTTTATTTTAGCAATGACCATCCGACCGGCAGACTGCTGTGTGGCATAGGTCACCCACAGCCCCGTCTCATCGGCAGCAAAGTCAAAGTTCTGACTGGGAAAGTATGCATAAGAGAAGCCTGAACTAGCCTTGGGGATCACCCTGGACTCATATGCCATTGTGGTGAAATTCAGTTTGGCTAACCCAAACGGGCTGTTGATCTGATAATACAGAGTGTTGTCACGGAAGATAAAATTGGTTCCTGTGCCACGCCAGCTGGTTTGTAAGCTGTGATGCTGAAAGTGGTTTCTTAAAATGAGGTTCTTGTAGTTAGTGTAGAACCTGATGTCAATAATGGAGGCACTTGTATACCCAGAGTACCAGTACATGGACTCTCTGTCTGGAATAGGTTTTGAATCTTTCCCCCATCCACCAAATTTGTAGCCAGCATTTAGATGAGCATTCAGTTGGCTTACTATGGGTTTGCTGAGCTTGGTGATACCAGTGTGTGCACATGAACCTGCAGAAGGAGACGAAAATTAGGTTGTAATCACAAAAACAGGGATTACAACTGCAATGATGGTATAAGTGAGCTTACCAATGTTGGGGTAGAAAAGCTCCTGGTGACGTCTCTCACACTCCTCTAGTTGCAGCTGCACCTTAAGGTATTCTCGGCGTGTCACCAGAATTAAATTCTTGTCGTAGGTCTTTTCCAGCCTGTTCAGGGTCTCCACCATGACTGTAATCTGAAAGATAACACAATGGATCTCCACTGCTTCTGCTGGCTTTTAAAACACCTTCAGCTCGGGACATACCTGCACACGCAGGGATTTAAGGACAGCAGTGGAGCCGTTGATGGAGAGCTGCAGGTCTACAATCAAGGCCTCCACTTGTTTAATCTCAATCTTTATCTCATTCCGTTCACTTTCACTGTAGCCATCAGGATTCTCCTCCATTTTTTCAATTTTTGCTGTGAGTTTTACGATCTTTTCTTCATATTCTGTCACTTTGATTTCATATTCCCCCAGCTGAAATTTAATTGGGAAAAAAACATTCAAAAATGTTTTTTGTCACAATTATGCAATCTTTTAATGCACACGTTCCCTTGTGACTAAATACCTTGCCCATTTCCAGCTCCAGTTCATGTGAGATCTCCACTGCCGTCTGCTCTATCACCACCAGATCACCTACAGGAAAAGTTGAACCGGGCAGGAAGGCGTCACAGGAGCACCTTTCACCACCTCCACCTCCGGACTCATTTCTTGGATTCCCTTCACTCCACACGCTCCTCACTCCCTAAAAAAGAGTTAGATGGAAGAAGTCGTCTCACCTAAATGTGTACGGAGCTTTAAAGAATAAAGATGAATCGCTTGATCTACGTCATGCCATGCGTACCTCCCAGGCAACCGTGGAGCTCAGCAGTGCTGAGAAATACAGAGTGACGATCATTCTGCTGCAGTCAGAGTGGTTATGACTGAGATAGGTGGATCATTTGAATTTATAGATCCTCCTCCATCATATCAGAGGACGCAGCACCTGTCTCAGTTCACAGAATTATTAGTTGAGGAACATGCCAGGATATAATGCTCGTTCTTATCTACAGCAAACAGAAATTAACGTCAGATGTTTGTTTACAATTATCCTCAAGAGTGTGGGCTCGCATGAGAACACCATTCCCGAATACCATGATGAAATATTATGCTTCTGAAGAAGGCCCGTCCCACTCAGTGTCGTTAACTGCAAGGTGGCAAAGACATGACCGCTGATAACTTATTAAAGCAACAAATATAGATTTTTTAGATAAGATTGATAATCAAATGTGTTATTTATTCTTTTAAAAATATTGCATGACATAATAACCAAGGGAAAAACAAATCACATGTATAATATATCACGTAATACAGCATTATACAGTGTTCATGTCACTTGACCGTTACTGCAGGGTTCTTTGAAGCTTCGTCTGCATTCTTCTTCGGTTTCTTTTTCTTCATTTTCTTGGCTTTGACTTTACTTTTACCCTCTGACTGCTTTACATTGAGAGCGGGCCTGGATCTCGTCAGGCTGTTAGCAGTGGGGCTTAGCTTGCTGTGGCTCATCTCTGGATCTGAGCGAACGCCCTGAGCAGAGATGGACTTGTCTGGAGCAGAGCGAGGGGAATCGGCCGACAGGTTTGGCTGGGAGTACGAACGCATCCCGGAGGAGCTGGTGGGACGGTAAGGCGTGGCGCCTCTTAACATGGGCAGGTGGATGTTGCTCATGTTAGTGACAGAGTAGCGGCTGCTGTTGGACATGACAATGTGGTGCCAAGAGCTGAGAGGGGTGGCGGAAAAGTGTTGCGGGCCACTCGAGTCTTCTTTGGCACCTCCTGGAGACATGACTATGGAGCTGTGAGGTGTCACCGCCTCCACAGCACTTTGGAAGGTTTTGAGAATGCGGTCACTCTTCTGCTTCTCTTTCTTCTGACGGGACTCAAATTTCCTAAGCTGGCGGCGGTGATCCCTCATCATTTGTTTCCTTGTATCTGCCAGTCCCCTGCACAGAATGGTCAGATTATAGTATAAACATCACTGACTGCTTTTAGATTCATACGCCAACCAATTATCTACCTGTCTCTCCACAACTGCACTTTTCTGTGAAGCCTAACAACTTGAACAGCCTCTCCTACCTCACTAACAACGTCACTACAATTACTGCTTGGGTGTCCTTAATATTCTCTCAATTTCAATCTCGACAGCTTCTCATTCCACTGGCTGAGTTAGAGTTAATTTCAAAATGTTAGTATTTATCTATGTGCAGTGTGGCAGAACAATGAGGCAGTGGTTAACACTGCATGATGGTCCTAGTTTGAACCCACCTGTGTGTGGAATTTTTGCACGTTCACTAGGTACCCCAGATGAATTACATACAGTATAAAGCCCATCTTACCCAGGCTTCTGTATGCATGAGGATCTGCTTTAACCTTATTCCAGCAGTAACCTCCCTGATCATATGATCAGGGTCTTATAATTGTCATATTTATATATTTTATGCTCATATTTAAATCTAGAGGCGATCATGTTTTTGAGACTGTAGCTTCTAAACGTTGGTGCAACCTCCCTCAGCCTGTCAGGATGGCTGAATCTGTGGTCTGCTTAAGGGTTAGCTTTTTCTTACACCTATGATCATTACTTTTCATGTAGTTTATAAAACACCTATATAAAAATAGGAATGTATGGACCACATGGTTTACCATCTGTTTGCATGTTGAGCTACGTGGACTTCTTTAACATGTGTTTTGATCCAAACTGTGGAAGAAAAGTTCCCATACAAGTTATTCTTAGCTTATGATTCTGTCTGTGCTATACATAACTATACATATATAACACTATCACTACTTCAGTGGAGCTTCTGCGATTAGTTTGGTGTGTCTGTCTGTTTGTCTGTTAGTAGGATTACTTAAAAAATGTGGTCAGATTTCTTTTCAGGCAGATTTGCAAAAAAGAAAAAACAACTTCTGTAGTAAATTATATATACAGTAGATCTGTGGATATTTGGAAAAAGCTTTTACCAGTGCGAGAGACAACCCAACATCCTAATATACCAGTCAAATAGACTTCTGCCGCAAGTGAGTGAACTTTTCAGGCTCGAAGAGGTTTTCAGCTACTCTTAGTTTTGATAGGGTCAGTTGAACTTAAGATCTGGGCAAATTCCCAGGTCATAACTAAGACACTCTATGCCCAGCTGTACTATCAGTAAACGAGAGATAAAAACAATCAAAATGTTAAAATGATAAGCTTTAACACGCCAAAGCTCCACCTTGTAACGTAGATATTGAAGCGTCAGATGTGAGTATATTTAGTCAGTATGGGAAATGCTCACCTGTAGTCCACCATTCCTGTCCTGTCCCGATCAAGTCTCTGAATCAGCTCCTCAATCTGGTATCGGTCCAAAGGAATGCTTGATTGCTTACAGTTTCACACAAAAGAGGAAAAGGGAATCAGTTTCATAGTTGCTCTCTTTATCACAGTAAACTCTCAGTGAAATGCACTGACTCTACACGGCTCCATATACGGTATCACAGTTTGTTTGGAAAACCTGAACTGCTTTCCTGAAGTCAGTAACAGACACTCTCATGATGCCATCTTTATCGATGTTTCGAAAGAAATCCCACAGCCGCAGTTTCCGTTGGTCCAGATAATCCTTCAGAAGCATTGGTAGAAGTGATTTTGACAATAATTAAATGCAGACCAACAAAATAAGTAAACATCAGAACAGCAAATATACTCTGAATAAAGAAAGAAAGAATAAAAATAAAGATATATTGTGTATATTTTCACAATAAAATTCATGCAGTATGTGTCAGATGCTCATTCGACCAACTGAGACAGACCTGAATGACTTTCATTGGATCAACACGTTTTGGTGGCTTCTTAGCCATGAAGCCTCCTACGCCTCCATACTGTACATCCAGACCAGGATGCTCCTGACACGTCACCTCCAATAGATGCACAAAGTGCTCATTTACCAGCACATTCTGTTCAGATAAAAGACAACATGATATACACACACACACACACACACACAAAAAAGGAAAAAATTACAACTTTGACTTAATGTGAACACAAAATTGAACTGAAATCAGAGCAAAAACGAGTTGCTTAAAGAGAAAGTTCCCCTCATAATTACATATGTTTAAATCTGGCCTGTAGTGCAGTTTCTCTGTATAAACTTTTTAGATGAGAGTTGCTCAGTTTCAGTGGCACTGAATATTTCCAGAAATGACCTGGTTGTGAGCAGTTTCATTACTATTTTTTCTCCATAAAACAACACCTGCTGACTGCATAACTGTACAGAAGGAAGCGTGCATTTACCCATGACGAGAGCCTGGTGATTGTGACAGCTTGGCAGGATGTAAACGCTGATAATGCTTTCTGCTATGGTGCAATATCAACCAGCTGCATGTCTACATTAGATTATGTCGTTTGGTAGAAAGAAAAAAGGACGTCGTGCAAGAATTGCTCTGAATTGCTCAAGAATTGCTCGGCTCTAATTGGGTCTTGATCTGCGGAAAGAAACATAACTGTGGGTTTTTCAGATGTATTATTTGAGTGCTTTGAGCATCACAAGTCAATTTCTATTAAATGTAGACACATCTCTACAACCAATAACTCAAGAACTGGGACATTTGCACCAGAACAATTCACATGGATAAATCCAACTACAGGCCAGCAGAACAATATGTAAATTTGATTTGTGCATGCACTGTCCCTACAGCCTGTGGTAATCTGTCATGACATGGAGCAGAGCAGGATGCACAGCCTCTCACACATATGTTGATCTCCTCCAAGGCAGTTTTAGGTGAGTTCTTCACCACGTTGACTAGAGCCAGTGCGCCCTCTACTGTCAAAGAGTTATAAGCCAACTAAAGAAATAGAAGACATCATCCAATATTTCACTTGAAGCCATGACTGTGATATACATGACCCTAATGCAATTTCGTCCACCCACCGTCAGGACTCTGAGTGTGTCATTGAATTCAAGACCCCTGCACAGCATGCTGACGCCTTCATTGGTCAGGCGGTTATTGTTGAGGTTGAGATGCACCAGGGTGGTGTTGAATTTGAGGGCTTCTCCCATTGCCAGAGCACCTTCGTTCCCAAAACCGTTCCACGATAAGTCAAGGTGCTTTAACATCATATTCACCTAAATGGGAAGACTGTGATGAAATGCTGCACACAGAGTAACTAACAAATTTTATTAATCAGCCCTACTTTTAACCCAGCGCAAAAAGCCACAGCCCCTTTCATTCTTAGATGATTCCAGCTGAGGTCCAGCACCTCCAGGCCCTCATTGTTTGCTGTAGAAATAAGAAAGCCAAGTCAGTGAAACAATACATCTATAATGCTATTAAGAACTAGTCTTAGACCTATTAAGACCTTTTACCATACCCAGCAGCTGTCCCAAATGCTCCCCTCCTTTTCCACAAAACTCATTATGGCTCAGATCCAGTACCTTTATCCTGGAATTGGTCTGAATGTAACAATATGTGACAGGTGCAAGTAGCAAAAGAACAATTTATGAATATAGAAATGACTAAAATGGGTTGTTATGTGTGAAAAAGCAGGACATAACTGATAACTTACTGACAGAGCATCTGCAAAATATTTAGCATCATCATCAGTAAATCCATTCCCTGCAGGGAATGAAAAAAAAAGATCACAATAATTATCGCTGTTAAATAGACAAACCAATCAGAAACTAACCTCGACTAACCTGTCAGGAAAAAGGCAACCCCGACACAACAAATGTAAGCTGACTGTTTGTGATGCCAGTCATCTGTCACGTAACATCTGACAAGTTAAATGCATTGTCCCGTGCATATTACCTGAAAGCTTCACAGATTTTAACGAAATGCTGTCCAGCAACATTTTAGCCACATACTCAGCCCCAGCAGATTTCAGATGGTTGTGGGATATATCCTGCAAAAAATGTATTATTAAAACCAAACTTGATGTAGAGCTCTCAGATTTAGACCTGAAATACACTTGTGCCCTCCAGTGGTCAACCTGCAGTCTTACATACCAGGTGCTGAATGGTGAAATTAGCCCTCAACGTCTCCATGAGGTATTTGGCTCCCTCAGCTTGAATTGAATTGTCTGCCAGTGCCAGGGCGCTTATTTGCGTATCAGTCTAAATAAAACCTGATCATCAGTTTTCTATTTAAAAGTGCCTCATTGATTAACAGCTCTTAGATTTTAAACATACCACTAAAGCAATAGCAAGTGCCTTGCATCCCAAAGGTCCGAGCCCATGGTGGGAGAGTGTCACAGCTGGAGAGTCAAGGTTTCGAATAAAGTAAGAGACCGGCACCACACCTACCAGCTTGCAGGCCTGCATGTACACCTCAGCAGTGTCCATCTCCTTGTTGATCTTATTTCCTGCATATTATAAAAGTCATAAATTAATATAACTAATGTATAGATTTATAGTAATGACTACTAAATTATTTAGTATTTAAACAAGAACCTCAAGGATTATTCCATGATTGAATTTAATATGCTCACCATCTGATTCCAAGTCTTTGTCAAACTCATCGCCAAAGCTGTCGAGATCAGTTGGGGATGGACAGTTGTCATCGTCTTTTAAGCAGAGGGACTCAAATGACGGTATCGACATTACGGCCTGTCTTTAAAACTTGTCCTTATTGAAACGGTTACCACTCACAAGCATCAGGCTGTGATGTGCCTGGTAAGAACAGGGCCTGTGAAATGAAAGGGGCCAGTACTATGCCCCGGGTAATTCTACCCCTCAGGTTGTGTGTCTTGTGTCGTTAACAATTTATGCATCACTCGGGTTACAATCCTAAGCAAAAACTACAGTTATAGTGTGCTGTAATTTAATTCATCCAATGTTATTTATTAGTACAATCTCCCACATTTACAAAATTCAACACATGACTGTCACAAGCAAAGTATGATACGTGTGCAGAGGAAGTTTCATAAAAATGTAATTTGATCTTCTTAATTGAAATTGTGACAATCCATCAGTTTGATGGAAGAAAGTGTATGTTTGTGAGCAAATGCTAATGCTAACAGATAGAGCTACCAGTCGCTGCACCGTTGAAGTGTTAATATATAAAGAATTTACTGGGTCAATACTGGAGTTATTTAGCAAAAAGAAAATTGACTGCATTTCCACTGTAATGATTACTAACTGGTGTTATATGTAAGCTTTACTCCTTCTAGAAAATATGGAGCATTCACAGCCATTATAATGCTGAAAACATCATGAAATAAATGCACTTATTCAAGAATTCACCAGTGATAGAGAAACAAGGATTAATTCATTCATTATGTCAGAGATTTATGGATTTCCACACAAGAATTGGCCAATTTCTGAATGACTGTGGGCAAGTGCAGCGCTGAGGTCTAGATACCAGCAGATATGAGACAGCAAGCTGAGAAGGAAATTTAGTTAATCGTTTAAATTTACTAGTCAACACAAGTTTCAGTTTATATGAAGATTTAAGGAGGAAAATCCATCTTTGAAACAGGTTTCAGTTCAAATATACATGTAGTGTAGGTAGTCTCTAAACAGCTTAGAAATGAGTTTTTTTAGATTACTGTAAACACGTAGTAAAGGCTCATAATCAAGGGAAT
>NW_005187524.1:364370-368753 GCF_000239375.1 Pundamilia nyererei
ACCATGACAGAGTTACTTAAATACAATGAAACAATAATCTTTTTCATGTTTATTCTGAATAAAATTGTTAATTTAAAAATTAAATACCGTATAAAAGCTTCTAATCTACTGGTTGTGAAACAGAGGCTTCTCTATTGGGTTTTGGAGGTGAACATAGGCCTCAAAACACACAACAAAGGATAAAGGGAGACTGACACAGATGTAGCAATGGAACAACAGGTGGGAAGACAGCTGAAACTAATCACAGATTAAAGAGACAGGGGAACCAAAACTGAACAAAACACACAGGGGAAAAGGGAATATTAAACAGGATAGCTGGCAAACATTAACAAAAAATGTAAGAATATTTAACAAAATCCAGAATACATTTAAGCTGGAATCACTGCCTCGTGGTTCTTTGCATCAGCCAAATTGTTAAGTTGTGGTTTAAATTCTTGTCTGTCGAATCATGTCTAGAGTCACTTCTGGCCAAATACCAAATGACATTTATGTCATCAATGAAGCCGAGACAACATTTATCCTAGATTAACACTGTAGGACCTCTACCTTGCAATTTGAAGCAATAGAGATGAGTTTTTGACAGTTAAGCGGTTCTAAATGAAAATAAAATAAAAATAAAATAAATAAAACTGAACAGATCTAAAGGTGTTCCCGTAATTTGGGTTTATTAGAATAAAAGATCGATGAGGAAATTTTAAAAAAATATATGAGTCATATACTCTGAATAAGTTCACTACATGTCTTAAAACTGAAACAACATTATCTGATGAGGGTATTTCCAAGCTTTGTGAGGCGGTCAAGGGATCCACATATGTGTAACAGGTGAGCAATCAGCTGAGTCTTCATCAGATGTACTGTGTGACATTAGAGATGGTAAGATATTCAAAGTAGTTCTTTTTTTTTTTTTAAACCAAAATCCATTATGTTTCAAACTACTGCTATACCAAGATGCCTTTGAAGTTGTTAATCCTTTAGGTTATGGAAATAAATAGATAAAACTGTAGTTAAAGGGACCATGTTTTGCATGCTGTAGATAATTTGGGCTCACATTGCACTGGTGGCTTCTGCTTTAGTCGTACACATCATTTCTGTAGATATTGTTTAATGATGCAATCTGTTTTTCAGGGTGGTCCTAGTGTGGAGCAGAATGCACCACAGAGATGTACAACTCTCCTGTTGAACACCTCAAGACTGAAGGTACACCAGATATAGGAGGAGTAAAGTTTGAGTCAGTTTTCAACTGTTTAAAATATTTTCACATTTGTCAGCCAGGTTTGCCATTTTGTTTAGGACACAAGATTTTTATGGCATTTTGTCACATGATGTTGCGCTGTTTCTTAAATTTTTTTGTGAAGAAAAAGAATGGTTCGCCGACTCCATTCTGAATTGGAGCATTAAACAGTTTAAATACTCCGACTCTGATACCTCTTCAAAGCCGTGTGAGGTCAGTCCTCAACAAATTCTCAGCACAAACAAAACTGGAACTTTTTAAGGCTGTTGCCTCTCATAATTGGTGACAGAGTGGAAGATGGAACAGATGACTTTTACCCCACTGCATCCAGACTGCAGATAAATCGTGCATGTGTGAAGGCACTGCTGGCATGTGATGCACAACAGCAGAAGAAAAGGACCTGTGAGGCTCAGTAACAGAGATTTTATTAGAAAACTAAAGACATTTTGCGCCGAAAAATATATATTTTTCCCAATGCATCATGATAACTTCATTTCAGTTTTTTCTTTTCATCAACAAATAAAGGAGGTTACATATAAGCTACTTTTTTTTATTGCTCAAAACTTGTCTGAACACAGGCTGCACGTGTTGGTCCACTGTGATGTATGTGGCTGACGAAAACAAATTGTACAACCTAAAAATAACAGCAGTCCTGATCAAAAGTTTTAGATCATTTGAAAAATGGCAAAAAATCATATTTTGCATGGTTGGATCTTAACAAGGTTCCAAGTAGAGCTTCAACATGCAACAAGAAGAAATAGGAGTAAGGCAAAACATTTTTTGAGCATGCAATTTATTAAAAACAACGCTTAAACTGAAACAGGCTGTTTTACAGCTGATCAAATGTTTAGGACCACACCTCCAAAAAACATGGGTAAACCCCCAAAACAGAAAGTTCCAAACTTGAACTCAATAATTAATTGGTCCGCTGTTATTGTTGATCACTTCATGCAAGCGTTTCGGTGAGTGGGAACATTTCTCCAAGTGGTGAAGACGGCCACACGAAGGGTGTCTACTGTCTGGAACTGTTGTCCATTCTCAGTTGGATATAGGGAAGGAGGTTGGATGGAGGGAAAAACACAGGATGGTCCAAAAGAGTGATGTTATTCTCCTGGAAGAAGTCCCTTGTCCTACGGGCATTGTGTACCGTAGCGTTGTCCTGTTGAAACACCCAGTCGTTACCACACAGATGAGGGCCCTCAGTCATGAGGAATGCTCTCTGCATCATCTGGACATAGCCAGCAGCCTTTGGACACTCCTGCACCTCCTGAAGCTCCATTGTTCCACTGAAGGAAAAAGCATCTCCCCAACCATTGTGGCACCCCCTCGTCTGTAGGGCGTAGAAAACATCTCAGGTGGGATGTGCTTGTCGTGCCAGTAAGGTTGGAAGCCACCAGGACCATCAAGGTTGCATTTTTTCACAGGAGAAAAAAAAAGGTTATATTTTTTTCTCATCAGAGAATTTTTTTTGAAGCTCTTCACCACTAATGGCCTTAATTTGGGTTGAGGATTTTTTAGGTCTTCCACTTCATGTTTTTGTTCCATAACCCCCAGGATTAGTTAGGAAATGACCGTCTTAACTGCATCCCACCTCAGCAGCGATGGCGCGCTGTGAGCGACCCTACTTATGCAGTTCAACAAGCCGACCGTGTCCAAAAAGGAAATTTTTCTTTGCTTTTGCCATCAGAACATCCTGACAGTCTGACTACCTGACAGAAAATGACAATGAATCCACAGTTTTGCACAGATTTGGCCTTTTAAAGGCATGTGGTCCTAAACATTTGATCAGCTGTAAAACAGCCTGTCCCAGTTTAAGTTTGTGAAATGTAAGTTAAATGTTTTGTCTACCTCCCATTTCTGCTTGTTGCATGTTGTTGGAACCTTGTTAAGATCCAACCATGCAAAAGATGATTTTTTGCCATTTTTCAAGTGGTCTTAAACTTTTGATCGGGACCGTATTTAATAATCAATTAGTTTCTTCTGAATGGATTAAGAATGCTTTATGTCCGCATTGCAATGCATCACAATTGTAAATCATTACACGATTAATTGTGTCAGCTCTATTAGATGTAAGATTGTATATTTGCTTTTGAAATGGGCAGTTTGCTTTATTGTGCTTTGTATTTGCTTTCAGACTGCAAGGAAAGAACGCTAATGTACACCGAGCATCTGAAGAACAACATGCAAGTGCTCCAGCACATTGGATCCAAAACCTGTTCCAGTTCCTCAGACACCGTCAGAGACTGTTTTGAAAGCCCTCTACTATCAATCTGGATAAAAAGAAACTTTGCCAACCACTGCAAGTATCAAGTGTTTTAAATTTTGTTTGACTGTTTATTATGTACTTATTTGTTTTTGGTTGTATTAAGTTTGATATTAATTAGATCAGTGCCTTTTTAGTCATTAATTTGATTATTAAATATAAACTGTTTAGGGCAGCATGGTAGCACGGTGGTTAGCACTGTTGCTGTTGCAAGAAGGTCCTGAGTTCAATTCCACCATCAGGCCAGTGTCTTTCTTTGTGGTGTTTGCATGGTTAATTGATTAATCCAAATTGCATAGGTGTAAATGTGAGTGCGAATGGTTGTCTGTCCCTGTGTGTTATCCCTGTGACAGACTGGCAACCTGTCTAGGGTGTACTCCGCCTCTCGCCCTATGAAAGCTGGGATAGGCTCCAGCACAACCCTGAAAAAGGATAAGCGGATGGATATTAACTGTTTAATTTAATCATTGTCTCTACTGGTTTTTATTAATGTTTCTAGCAAATTATGACAAAAAGTCAAAGAATGTAAGTTTTATGCCTATTAGCCCTATTATGTTTATTACCTCATTTGTTGGACCTTAATCTTTTTAGACCACATTCTGGCTGCAACAGCTGCCAATAATTTCATGTAAATATGAACTTTTGAATAAAAAGGCATGTTTTGTATTATACAGTTCTTCTGTGTTTTGTCAATAGGAGACGGTAAACAAGCTTATTAAAATGTATTTTAACTGGTTTACTTTATAATAGTTTTTTATTTCAATGTAATAATTGTACAAAAACCAAAGTTCACTGTGAATTTTACATGTATCAACAAATATACCGTTATGTATTCTGCATTATCACTATATTTTCCACGGTGAAATTCTGGCAACCACAGCTGCCAGTA
>NW_005187524.1:369836-415019 GCF_000239375.1 Pundamilia nyererei
AGAGCAGCTGCGAGAGAATTCAACATTAATGAATCAATGTTACGGAAGTGGAGGAAGCGCAGTTTTTGGCTTTCCCCATATTTCAAAAGTGCTTCATCTCTTTGCTATGACTGTCGCCCAGCATAATTTGCAGATGATAATAATTTTAGCTGCGCCTGTTGCGCAGCTTGATGACATCATCAACATGCGCTATCAGATAGAGCGTTATAGTCAAAATCGCTATCGTTGGCCAAATTTATATCGTTTCTATCGTATATCGTTTATATCGCCCACCCCTACTACAAGGTTTAATATTGAGAAACTTGAGGTGGAAAATGACTTGAGCATTGTATAATTCAAGTAACATACATTGAACATACCATCAAAAAATAAAATAAATCATAACATTAAACTCACCTTGCTAAGTTGATCAGGCTTTTTCTTCATCCCCTGAGACCAGCTGCACTGAATCATCACCAGCTTTCCTCATCTTTTTCGCTCAGTGAGGTCTTTCCTTTCCTTGGCCATTCCTCTGCCAGCTGCCTTTGCACTGGAAAACCAAAGTGTGTGATCACAGGTGAAGTAAGGGATATTTTTTCCAGTGCAGGGTTTAGAGTAGTGATGGTAAATTTGATTCTTTTTACTGAATCGGATTTTTAATGAGTCGCTCACCAAAGTGAATCGGTTTTTTTGAGTCATTTGATTCACTGAGTCAGTTGACCAGAGAGTGCAAAAAATTTACATTTTCACTCAAACTTAATTTGTCTCTCTTTTCATGTAAATCCCACTGCTAAGATGAATGATTCTAAAAAACAACCCAACTATTTTATGGAGCATAAAAGAGCAAAAACATTTCTAAAATTAAGCAATTTCCTATCAAAATTGCTTAATAAACATTTATTTTGTTTATTTTTATTTTATTAGTATTTTCCTTAAATTTGTTAAATATATATTTTCTCATCTAAATGTCCACTGAGCTGTGAGCCAGGGGGCGGTAATGCGCCTTAACATTGGTTGCCAACCAAGAAGAAGAAGAAGCTGTGAGCCAGGAGGGAGGGGGTGAGTGAGTGATTCATTCGTTCGCTCGCTCTATGGTTCAGCACAGGAGGGAGGGGGTGAGCGAGTCCTGAGTGATTTGCTTAAGCTTACGATTCAGCACAGGAAGGGAGGGGGTGAGTAGCTCAAATGTGTTGTTAGCATGTTAGCAGAGCGATGCTACTGTGAACCGAGAGGCTATTTTCTTAATGTGAGCTTCTACTCAGGGTTTTTTCTTCCAGTTCAGAGCAGAAATGCTTTTGTTAAGAAACTGGCTGTTGTTTTCTTCCCCCCCGCAATTTTAATTATAAGCTAGATATATTTCTACTAAGCGAATTAGTTTGCTAACAGAAACAGGGATGAGTCAGTGAGTCAGTTGGGCTTGTGAATCATGATTCACGAGTCAGTAAAGTGATTCCCGAGTATTGAACGATTCGTTCACGAATCGAACATCACTAGTTTAGAGTGCTCCATTTGGTGATAGCTGTTGAACAACATTTCTAAGGATGTTGAAAAAGACAAATATTTCTGTTTACTATTCGGCAAAATCATCAAATAAATCACATTTTCAACAAAAGTTAGAGCGAAGGCACAATTACAGGGAAAATGTGTCTGTCTGTGACTAAATGTACTGAGGTGAGTAATTTGCTGTCAGCCTGCTTATTGATTCATTGTACTGATGCTACAATGATTTGTACAAATCTTGGAAATCTACAATAATATTTCTAAATAAAACTGATGATGTACAATGTTGTCAAACCACCTGATTTATAATATTGTTACTTAAGAATAAGAAAAGTAACAGTCTTCAACAATTGCAGATAACAAAATCACAGATTCTCACCTCACGCTCGATGATACCGAACGCATCAGCAAAGAGCTCATCAACCTCCAGGACACTTACAAGACTGCAGTGGAAACCATGAAGGATGCCAGGAAGCAGGTGGACAGTGAGATGGGCAGTCAGACACAAACCAACTGGGAGCTTGAACACCAGACAAAACGAAGCAATGACTATAAAAGTCAGATGGAAAAAGTTACAAAGGAAATTGAAGCCATGAGAACACGCTTATCAATGCTTAGTAAGACCGGTTTCATTGTTTCTGTTTATGATAAAATTGTAAAAGCATAATGATTTATTTCATAATTTACTATAAAGGTGGTATTATCTTTTGGAAACAGGCGATGGCTGCAAACACTGTCCTGCAGGATGGATTTTAATGAACTCTGTATGTTACTACTTCCCCTTGAAGTCAAATGAATTCAAAACATGGAAGGAATCCAGAGATTTCTGTCAGCTGCAGGGAGGAGATCTTATAATCATAGACAGCCAAGATGAAGAGGTTTGTTAGTATTTCTGTGGAGCAGTGTTCATGCAGATTTCTGAAAATTTATCTTTGGTTTTGTTTCTTTTTTTGTTAGAACTCAACAGTCAATTATTTGAGAAATCAGCTACTTCCGTGCAACTGATATAAGATGCGGTAAGCTGAACACAGCTTCAACCGTCTGTTTATTGAAAAATAGTAACGGACTGCATTTTCTTGTGAGTAACTGTAACAGCGTTTTAACAATAGGAATAGTAATTAGATTACTCGTTACTGAAAAAAGTAACGCCGTTTCTTGTAACGCCGTTATTCCCATCACTGGTCTTTCCTCATCATAAAATTTAGATTTTGTGGTAACAAACACATTGATGGCTTACATAATTGGGATAAAGAAGTTAAAAATATGTACAGCTTCTGAATTTAATGTAATTAAAAGATAAAATTCACAATATACCCGCTCAAGTATTCACCAGAGAAAGAGAAAATGAATTAATTCATTTACTATGTCCCAGATTTAGGGGCTTCAACACAGGACTTGGCCAACTGGAAATCAGGCCGAGAAGGCAAAAATACTTTTAAAATTAAAATAGTGTTTACATTTATTAGTCAAGTTTGACTTTATATCGAGACTTAATGAGATAAAGGCAGGTTTCAGATCAAGTAGACATGTCAGGTGTGTGTTTGAATCAATGCCTTTAGAAAATGTCTGTTTGCTCCACTCATTGCAATGAAATGTTTGTAAAGCATTTTAAAAATATATAAATATTTTCCCGTTTTTGTCCGGACCAGATTATCAAATCAAAGCAAAGTAACAACTGAAAGTAACACACTGGAAAAACAAAACAAAAAACGTGACTTTTGCCTTCAGGCCCCTACCCTCCCACAGCTATCACCAAATTCGGAGTGCGCATGCGTTGATTTTTGTACCGCAACATGATTGGCAGTCTGATGTTTTATGTGCTCTACTATTTATCACGGTACCTGACCGTTCGACCCTCAGGTAAATCTAACAGTGGATTTGCAAACGTGTCTGAACTTATGATTGTCGGCTGAGCAAATACGGACTGAAAAAAAAAAACTACGTATGTATTTCCCCAGACACGCTGCCTGGAGCTAATAGTGCTAAAGTTTAGTTAGCACTTTTTTTGCTGTCTGCTTCACCGGCATGAGGTTTTTGGTAATGTTTCCCGTTATAAGCTCAGTGTGACACACGTTGTGGTGTCCCCAATTTGCCAAAAGTTTCCTCTTTGTGAAAACGGTAACGAAGAACATATTTAGCTGTTGCAGTGTAGCTAACTTTATGAAGTGCTACATGAGTTAGCTTGCACCTGTTCTTGAGGTCTTGACGCCCCCTTGTGACACAAAGACGCTATCACATGACTTTTATGGTGTTGTTTATGTTCCGTAAGCACGTCTGTGTTTTCATGGGTTGTCGTTGACCTCTTAAAGTATAAGGTTTAGTAACTTTTAGCATACCTGCTTTCTTACTGTATTCTTGGCTTACAGGGGCCTCAAAAAAGGGCCTCCCTCCTGCCGTGGTTAATGACAAAGCTGCGTGGGATGCCAAAACCCGGAGGTTCACCGATTTGCAGACAGAGCAGCTGGAGCAGCGGCTCCGCCCAACCGGTGGTTCGAAGGGAGAAACGAAAGAAAGGGTAAAAGATCCAAGCCCGGAAGTGGAAAAAACTACAAGGAGCAACATGGACAAAGAACCTCCAACGGCTGTCCCGGATAAAGATACAATGAGTGACGGAAACTCAAACATTACTTCAGAAGTACCATCTGAAGTAAAAGAGGAAGAAGCTGGGAAGAGACATGGAGCAAATCAGGAGAACCTTCAAGATTCAAAACAGGAGGATAGAGAAATAATTACCCACCATAAGGTGCTGCATATGGATGCAGAGAATGGGGGAATCTCACCAGCAAAGGAGACGATGCCAGAGCAAGCACTCGAGGAACAGTTAAAGTGTCTGCAGACAGAGGACAGCATAAAAGATACTGCATCTCAAGTACAGAAACAAGCCATGGGAGAGTCTGGATCTCCAGCTAAGAAGAGCACACCGGAAATGACCAGCTCAGCAGAAGACCAAATTCAAATACCATACATGGAAAAGTTAGAGACAACTTTTGAAGAGTGCTGGGATGAATACATAGTCCCAGCTGCAGATGAGCCACATGATGGAGTCAGCATTTCCGAGACGGTGTTTCCCTCCCTTCTTTCTCATCCTCAGGCCCACTTTAAGCTCAGTGAGCAGCACCATGCACAAACCAGCTGGCACTTCCCTGCAGGACCTGGTCTCACAGAAGAGGTGCAGTGCCCACTTATAACTTTTCCTTCAATGAGCTATTACCCTCCTGTAGAGCCAGCACTTCCCTTGGAAGGTGAGGATGAAGGCTATATTTTGTTTTTAATTTAATATTTTTACTTTTTTTAAAAACTAATTTACAGTTCAGTAACCCGCTCCATGTATATCTGTCCTTCTTCCAGTGATGTGGAGAGTCTGGGTAGAGATGGATGAGAGTGCTGCTTCAGCAGAGCCTGCCCTCATACCCTCCACAAATGCCACTATGGACTTCACTGTAATGTCCTACAACATCCTTGCTCAGGACTTACTAGAAGCCAACCAGCAACTGTACACACACTGCCCCCTGGAGGTGCTGGATTGGCATTACCGATGTAACCTGCTTTTAAAGGAAATAGAACAATGGCTACCAGACGTGAGTCATGTCAAATTCATGTTTCTGAAATTTAACCTGCAAAATTTTATATCTAATGTTAGGTGTCCGCTAATACTCTGTGTAGATTTTGTGTCTTCAAGAGGTTCAGGAGAACCACTACCATGAACAGCTGCATCCTGCCCTGTCTCAGATGGGTAGGTCAGCTGAGACAAAACAGTGGAAGAGTCATGTTGGGGGATGTTTTGACAAAGATGTTACACATATTCTGTTCATGTTGTTGATCCAGGCTACACTTGTGTGTACAAGAGGCGTACGGGAACCAAGACAGATGGATGTGCTACTTGCTTTCGTAGCAGCTTCTCTCAAGTGGCTGCCACTCACCTAGAGTTCTTCAAGCCTGAGACGGAGCTGTTAGACCGGCACAATGTGGGCATTGTTTTGCTTCTTCGGCCACTGGTCAACCGGGGTTCACAAGTGAAGGAGGTGGGCTCGCCGCTCTGTGTAGCCAACACCCACCTGCTTTTCAACCCCAGGAGGGGGGACGTGAAGTTGGCTCAGTTAGCAATATTGCTGGCTGAAATTGACAGCGTGATCAAGTCCTGTAAGGCTAAAGGCGAACACTGTAACGTAATAATGTGTGGAGACTTTAACTCTGTCCCACACATGCCTCTGTACCAGCTGATCACTACCAGCCAACTCCACTACCAAAACCTGCCAGCATGGATGGTAAGAAAATATAAACGAATTAAGTAACGCCTTGTCTCGATTTTTATTTATTCATGCCTCAGTAAGAGTTTCTGTATTCACTGACAGGTATCAGGTCAAGAAGATCTGTCATATAAGGCCAATTGCCACAGACTGTTGGCACCACTTTGGCCCAGCTCTCTGGGAATCACTGGCAGCTGCCAGTACACTACTGCCAATGAGATATTTGAGAGACAGAAATCAGGTAAGGTTAAGTCAAGTGCACTGTTACTATAGTAATATTAATCCATAGCGCATGTCTCATTCTTCAGTGGTATCTTTTCTCCATAATTTCTATTGATGCTTGATGATTTCTTCCTCTTGTGTAGGGAAATGTCAGTACAGCCACGACTTCATGCTGCAGCTGCGCTACTGTCCAGCTGCTTGTGTCCGTCCTCAGGGCCTGGAAGAGATTCCAGGGGTGACTGACATCACACCAGGTAGTACAAAAATACAATACAGAAACTGCACTCGCATTTTCATTGAAAGCTCCTGATTTCCTTACCATGATATGTTGATTCTCTGTTAATTTTTTTCTTATTGTGCACAGATGCTTCAAGGGCAAATCATCTTGATGATAAAAGGTCAGTTTACCACAGAAGCAACAGACAATAAACAACATAATATTAAAGTTACTGTAACTGAATTCTTTCTACCATTTAGAAAGTTACATATCACACATGGAGCTAATGTATGATGTACAATATTATCAAGCTTACGCTGATTTTTAGCTCCATGTTTTTAGTTTTAGACTCTCCTATGGTAGCTTTACATGGTTTAAAAAGCCCTTATTTATGTTGAAGTGAACCTCGGTGGAGAGCTCTGCATCATCCGCTGTCTGAAAAAAGTAGTTTTAGCTCCTGTCACTTTAAGGCCACCTTACCTTTAAGCCCTTTGTTCTGTTTGCTGCCCTTTGTAAACAAAACATTACGTAGCAGATGTATGGTGCTGCTGTTTACCTGGTATCTAGTCGTTTACCTGGGATGACAATATTAAGGATGCCCACACTGAGCCTAAGCTTTTGGGTCACACGGATCACATTTCAGTACTGTGTAAGCCTCTTTACATTTCTTTATATTTCACCAGGAACTTGGGAAATGCAGAGATTGATTGAAATGCATACAAAGTTTGTTCAATTCTAATGAGCTTTTAAAGTCAATAGTTGGTATTCTTCAGCACTCTATTAGGCAACTTTATTGTAATTTATTTAAGTGGTCTTTATAAATGGATCTTCTGGTGTTTTGAAGGACATTCAAAGCTCTTCTTTGGATGTTGCCTTTTATCTCATTCTCTGTCAAGATGATCCCACAGTGCTTCAGTGTTTTTCTTCATATCCAGGTATGCTTATACTGCATTGGTACCATGTTTGGGGCTGTCTTGCGGAAAATTCTAGCTTTTGTCAATCAGTTGCCTTCAGATAAGTGAGGCACAGTGGGTGAAAACTTCACAGTATTTTTATACATGCATAATTCCATTGTTTTGACAAGATCCCCCAACACCACTGGCTGAAATCCCACGACAGAGCCTTCCTGTATTTTACAGACTGCTTTAGAGGCCGTTTGTACCTCTCTTCTCCCTCCTCTGTGCATATTAATAATGGTTGGGGTGAGAAATTTCAAATTTGGATTCTCATCCCACAGCGGCATGGTGGTTGGCACTGTTGCCTCACAGCAAGAAGGTCCTGAGTTCAATTTCACCATCAGGCCGGGGTCTTTCTGTGTGTACTCCAGCTTCCTCCCACAGTTCAAAGACATGTAGTTAGTTAAGAGTAAAATGAGTAAAAAGCAGCCAATATCCAAGTAAGAACTTTTTTTTTTTTTTTTGTTATTACTTTATTCTGAACAAAACGAGACAGCAACTTAGAAGAGACAGATCCAGGACAAGGACATAGATGACTTAAAAACACGGACGATACAATAATTGAAACACGGGGGATATAGGAGCGAGTGTAGAATTTATAATGTGCAAGGAACCTCAATGTGAGAAGTGTCTTTAACCAGAATCTGTCAGTGATCAGGTGAAAGATGGTGGGATGTGGCAGCCCAGCAAGCAAGACAGCTGTGCAGTAATCTGGGTCCAAAAGGGCTTCGTGTAGGTGCAGAGCCTGATTGCATCTCGGGGTGTTCTGAGAGCGCTGTATGCAAGTATCGGTGTCGCTAAATCCAATTTTGCAAAGGTGATGCCAAGAGTGAGATGAGTAATTCTTTTTTTTTTTTTCTTTCAAAATAGTTGAATTGAACAAGCTATAATTGAATACAAAGTCTGGGTTATTGAAGATGGTCTAACTACAGAGTGTGTGATCTGATATGCATCCCACCAGGCTGTCAGAGTTGACGCTATTGTTATACTTTGGAAGCATTTATGTTTTTTAAGAGGCTGGGTGATAAGCGGTAGGTCTGACAAATGTATATCTTTACCAAGTACTTGTTTGGTATCTAACCAGGTGGTTTCATGTTGGGAGTGCAAGTATAACTTTGAAAGACCTTCAGAAAGCTTGGAGAACTACTGCTCAAGAACACTTTAAAAACACAAAAGTGTCATTTGAAGCAAGATATCCAGAAAGGAGGAGGTGGCTCAAGACTTTTGCACAGACCAGTACATATGTTGACCTAATTGCATCTTTGGCCAAAACTAATGAGCATCCACCACTGTAACAGGATAGACAGATGAAAGATGATAAATAAAAGCAAAATATGTCCACTGGAAGTATAAATAAGATCTATTAATCATTAATTCTATGGTTTTGCAGCTTCAGACACACAGTCCGCCATCGGTTAAACCTAGAGTCGGTTTATAAGCACATTCTCCCAGGTTCTGGAAATCCAGAAGTGACAACCCTGCATTCGGAGGTCGGACATACAGTCGACTACATCTTCTATTCTCCAAAACATGTTCTTACTGGTCGACAAGGTATGAGGATGTCTGACACGAAGAATATTTAAGATGTTCAAGCTCTAAATTAATTATTTGTGACATTAAATATATTGTGTTGTTTATTGTTTCTTTTCCCTAGCTTGTGCTAGCTTTCTGAACGATGGCCTGAAACTCATCGGGTCTCTTTCTCTTCTGTCTGAGGATGTCTTGTGGTCAATGAATGGCCTTCCCAATCACATATTCCCCTCAGACCATCTCAGTCTTCTCGCTAAATTTCAGCTGGACCTCAGTAGTGCTTGACGGGAAGAACTGTGATTGAATGTTGGAACATATTTTTTTTCCAACTGTTCATTTATACATGTTTTTGTTATAAATACATTTTTTCTGCTTCACTTCTGGCAACAAAATCATAGTTTTGCAACTGAATAGACCTTAATTTTTTTTCCCAAATAGCAATGTAAATAATGGACACCATTTTTCAGTCTACTTTTTTTGTGCTTTTCATTAGATAAATAGTGAAATGTCACAATTCTTTAATGATGCTTTAACAGTTTCTTTTAAAAATGCAGCCATTGATTGCTTTGTTGCTGGTGTGGAAGCTACATGGACCTGTTCATGTTGCTGTTGGTGAATGTTGTTTTGTTTGGGGTGGGATTTTTTTTTTCTTTTAAATGTAGTTTTGAAACTAAATATTTTTTAGATTGTTAATAATGCTGAATAAATATATTCCTTAAATGTGTGCATCTCCCTGTGTTTACTGTCTGGTGATGTCTGGATGTCATGAATTAATATTTGTGTGGTGTTGATTTGTTAATGCATGATGAATCTTAGTGTGCAAGGGTTAAATGTAGGCTGTAGAGTGTGTCATCACCCCTGTCAGTATGCTGTTTAGATATATAGGTTTATGATGAAGGAAAACCATGAACCCCTAACCTCTGCTGGTATGATTTTGTTTACTTTGTGTGAATTGCAGTTAAAGTTCAGTTCATCATATACTAGTGCAGCCCCTCGATTAACCCACTGTTTGAGACGAGCCATTTTAAGATAACATACTTTATTTCTCCCTAAGTTAGGACATTCCCTTGCCCTGCTAGCTGCTTGTCCTGTGTGAGCACACCATGATTATTATTTCTACTAGGAGTAAAACTATAAATAGATTATTCAGTTTGGGCATGGTCTTACTTTTTCAGCATTTTTTCCAATTTGAAGGTATTCTGAAATCTAAAAGTCCAGTATGTTGAACTCTGCCATCGCAGTATGACAGTGCTTTAGTTTGCTGAGGCTTGTGTTTCCCCTGTTATAGAAGTGTTTGCTTTGTATAGTAGTCCTGACAGAGATGGTGTTTAGAGAGCTCCGTGTGCTCTTGTTATGTGGTTTGTTCTGGAAAGATCTGCAGTGCTCATTATGAACTGCTGATAGATAGAAAACCAAAGAATTCCCTGCCTGGCACAAAGACACCAAATTACAGTGTGACTCCTTGTTAAGTATAGAGTTTATGATCTTGTTAAGGATTAGCAGACATTTTAACCTTTTTTAAGCAAGGTGTTGCGTAATCTCCAGGCATTCAAAGTTTTTTCTTCGGTCATTTGCTGCTTTTCACAAATTTTCAGTCCAGTCCTTGTACCTGACCCGTTTCCTAAACCACATAACGCTGACCTATGACTTATTCAAAGCATAAAAAAGGCACGTAATTCAAGCAACGAACCTGTCTTGTGTTTACACATTATAGAAAGCTGAGCAAAGAACCAATTTTAAATTCTATATTTAGAAACTTTGTTACTAGAAGCCTGTCACAAAAGCAAATTTGTTTCCAGTTCTTCGGTTAAATCAAGGAAAACAACAAAAACTTGGGATATCTCAGTATAGCATACAGTGTGTTCTTAAAAAGTCTGAGGAACCTGGACAAGTAGAAGACCAAAGACGTGTCAGGCCTAAAACCGTATCTACAGCAGATAAGCACCATCTGAAATTCTGTTAAAAAATTGGACAAATTCAACAAAGACTTAACCAGGGTCCAAGAGACCCATCTAGTGTCTTTTTATCACTAAAAAATAGATATACAAACACACTAAACCACTGCCTTAACTTTCTTGTTGGAGGTAATAAAAAAAACATAAAGATGTGTTGCCATAATCGACGTGACTCTTTATTGTGATTCTGCAAATCAACAGTTTTTGATACAAAACAACCGTGTTATAAGACATGAGAATGGACAACACCTACCGTAGAGATAAAAACGTTGGCTGCAGCAACATTTGAAACAGGGTGATAAACAATAAGTATTTACGGGTGATCGTCAACAACGAGGGTATAAAATGACGGCATTTCCAATAAAAAAATACAAAATGCAGGTAAAAGTGCTGTAAACAAACTGCTATACACTTTTGTTTAAATGGAAGTCAGTTACTTAGGTTACCACTTAAGGCAAGTGAAACATTTGATAAAGTTGCTACAAATAAAAGTACAGTTCACACAAACTCGCCTCGTTGTTACTTTACAATAAATGCAGCTGCATTACTCATCGGCTTTAACTCATGTGAAAGATGTTATATTTATCAGTTAGAATAACTGATGACACGTGTGTTTATGTTATAGTGATTCAGACGGGCAGAGCTGCTTTGTGTTTAGTCGGGCAATAAGAATAATGGGTTAGATGTTTTTAAAAAAGTGTTTATCCTCCTCTTTGAATTATCACACAAGGCACGAGGGAAGTGGTTTGCAAACTAGTCACTACACAAGTAATGGTTGCCCAGCAGAGTCTAAGTGGATATATACTACATGACATTTATTTGCACACTTACAGTACAACTAGACAGATTGCAGACGAGCCTCGAGAGCTTCTGTAGACAGCACAGGGACCTGTGATATGTCCAGCAGCTGAGCCGGTACTTTTTGTCCAGCTTTAGCTTCTTCGCTTTGTTTTACCAAAACTTTTTCAGTCATTTATAATGTTTACATATTACTGCACTTGTGCCCCGGCTCTGTTTTATGTTGGGAGCACTGCCAGCACCAATTTCTATGCACAGTAACTGCTACAGAAGAATACTGTAACAACACAGGGAAGCTGAATGAGGCGTTTGTTTGCGAGGAGTTGCTGGTAATCTATTCAACACTGAATCCTGTGAACGGGCCAATGTGTACAAAAAAATAAACCTTAGGTTAAATCACTGGCCCCTGGAAAATATCAGATTCACGTCATATGACATGTAACACATTAACCGCCACTTCCATGATCTAAATCTAAATCTGTGGGCACAAATTCAATGAGCAGCGTTGGCATCTGTGAGCGAGAAACAAAACAAAAGGGTAGGGAGGCATAGAGGGGTACCTGTGTGTACAAAGCTCAGATCAGCCCCAAGCATGAGGGAAATTTACACACAAGTCAGCTCTGCTTAAAAAAAGAAATTCTGCTTCTCTCACGACCTGATTCGAGGATTAGAAATCTCTCGGCCCTACTGTGATTGGTCACCGTAAACACAGTCATACCCACATGGAGATTCTTGTACTGTCACTGACAGCTAATATTACAGGAAGTCCAGAGGCGGCGGAGTTAATGGAGACTCCAAATTAAGGGTCCACATAACAAATTCAAGTAAAAACATTTTTGTCAAGTAACATATAAACATTGTAAAACTGGCAGGGAAAAAGTGCATTGTAAGATTTTCTTTAGCCTATCCAAATGAATAGCATTCCTTAACTGTTTTTAAGCCTGAATAGGTAAGGCTACACAGTGGGTATAACTGTTTTGCAGCAAAACACTCAACTCACACGCTCTGCCCTTTGTTCCTGATTGGATCATTAAATTGAAATTTAATAGAAGTGAAAACATCAGAGCAGGCGTTTTTCTTTTTACACTGAGCTGTGGTTGCACCTATAGAGCATCCATATTTCACTGCTGTAATCAGATTTTTAAAAATTGATACTGACTGTTTTTATGCTGCATTTTAGCGCTTTTTCTTTTAACCAAAACACATTTGAAAGATGATGTCACTTCACAGCTTTAGCTGTGCCATAGCATTAACCTGTATGAGCACGTGTGTCCTCCAGCACCAAGCAGAAACTCTCTCAGACACATGTCCCATTCTTTGCCTCTCCCTGTGTTTTTTGTTTCCAGCTGCATCCCGGTCATTGAATTTGTGCATGAGGACTTGTGAGTGGGTGGCAGTTAATATGTGCACGTGTGGAAATAATCAAATTTTCTAATGAACGTGTTCTGTTACGCTCGTATTCTATGGCAAAATCTAACACCCTGTGTGGCGCTTTGAAATCTGCTAATTATCTAAAAAAATAAAATCTTCCTCAGACTCGAATCTGGTATCCGTTCATATCTGTGGAGGATTTTTGTTCCAAAACCTTCTTGTCTCCAGAGGGGCTGCAAAATAAATAAATAAATGTTAGAAACAACAACGAGGTTTATTCATATAAGAAGCAAACTGTGACTAATTTAGAAGCTCCTTCTTTTTGCCTTCGATCATAAGACATCTCCAGCGCAAATACTGAGAACTATGCAGAGCATGTGATTAATCATACCGCCTCTCAACACGGCTGATCCTCCGTATGGGGCTGCCTGGTCCTCTGAGGGGTGAACCCATGCTGTTCCTCCTATCTTTGGTGGGAGATGGAGGTGCAGGCTTTCCTATCTGCAAAACCACAAAAGAACATAAGAGCGTCATTCACTTGAAAACATCATGAGTGAGCTACCAGTGCTTTCACCATTACTCTGAGTGTCAGTGGCTGAAGTATGTCTCTGTCTTTAATGTGATTGTGTAATGCACTGAGTGCACAAGATCAGCTACTGATGGACAGAGCCACCCTTGAGTAAAGCACTGCAGAGCAGCGTCAAGTCATTAGTTTTATTATACACCGAGCTCAGCATCCAGGCTGCCTTCATTATATGAGCATCAGAGGTGATGAGAGAACAGCATTTGAGAGAGATTGCTCTTCAAACAGCGGTTCAAATCAGTGTCACCACGCATGAAGAGAGAGCACGTCAAAGGGGATTTGATAAGCAGAAAGGGCAGTCCATCTGCGCCACTCTACCTTTAGCCTCATGTCTCGAGTATGTCTCTCCAGCTCCTTCCGTAGCTCCTCCTTGGTGAGCTTGTCCACATCAAGTATCGAATGTTTCCACTCTATCTGCTCCACGCTGTGAGGATCGTGGGAAACGTACTGGCCAATCTTGACTTTTCGTAAGGTGTGCCAGTAGCCCCTGTATGCTCCTTCAAACTCCTGGACCAAGTCCAGTAGTGTTCGAAATTCCAGGGGCTTAAACATGAGGTCCTCTCTTCGGCTCATGCCCAGCGCTCCGAAGCGCCCCCCGCTGTGGACTCCCAGCACAATGTGGTGGAAGTGGTTCCCTGAGAACTGAGATTTAAAGCTGAGGGGGAAGCGCTCCACGGCAGGCATGTTGTTGGTGAGGTAACTGCATCAAGCTGAGTCAAGGAAACGTACAACTGACCTTCAAATCCTAAGTCTAAAAAAACGTCTGTACAAATTGATCTAAAACCGGGCATATAATGGTGAAGCCTGCTGCTTCTTATTATGTAGAAAATCCATCTGTTTTGTTCCGCTATACTAGATAATATCTGAAGCCAAAATTTGATGAGAAAACATACGGTAGATCTGCCAAAAACAAATTTATGAATCCATTTGTCAACCCATTCTGTCAGGCTCCACTGGAGTGAAGCAGAAAACAAAACAGTAACACTTTATAACACGGCCGTGACTAAAGGTGCAATTCCATAGCAATTAAATGGAATTTCATTGAATTTTATGCATATGTATCCATTAATGTTTTAAAATTACTGTTTGTTTTTTCACTAAACTACCAGGAAATTATGCAGTACTTAAATTTACATACAGTATAATTATTTCTTGTTTACCTACCCTTAAGTATTTGTGTAGAAATATAATTACATTGTAATTTTAAATAAAATTAATTGAAATTTAATTTAATTACAGGGTAATTACGCCCTTAGTCTCAGGCTGCATTGTAAAGTGCTGCCAACAAAACAATAAATTAAGACCTGCACCACGTCCTCTGTGGTCATAAAGATACATTCCCAAGATCACTGCCTCCAGACATTTGATTGGCAGAGCCTCCCGCGTCATCTCCTTAGCAATGTCCATTAACCTGCGCAAAACAAACGAAAAACAAGAGTACCATTTAATGTCATTCTGAGTTAGGAGACAGCAGCCTACTGCACTACCAGTTACAGGAACACATTGTTATTGATTTCATGAAAACAAAAGCATTGTCATTGAGCCAGGGAAATAATATTGGCGCTACTAAATCTAATAAAGTGAGGTCAGGGAAAGTGTTTTCCAGCCCTGTGCTGATTGACACACACTCCTACACACAAAGCCCTGAAGTAAACCAGAGAGATCCATATGCATGCACTCACAGCAACACTGGGTAAATATTAAGAAATCAAAGACCCTCATCCCAGACATCCTGTGATTGCTGCTGTAAATATCTGTGACTGAAGAACTCCTTACGCAGTAAGAGGGCGGCTTTTCTTTATTTCAAAAAACTGCGTTCCTGTGTGATTGTACCTGTAAAGCACAGTTAAGGTCATACTGCGAGAAGGCAACATGACAAATGTTTTAAGAGAAAGGAAAAGGCAGCTCCTTAAAGTGCTCTGTGGGAGTCATAGGCTGTTGGTTAATAATGGATGAAATCCTTCTCTGGCTGGAAATCAAGCTTTCACCTAATATAGCATCTGTGGTGGCCTACATTATATTTCAGCTGTCTGGCCCATATTTTAAACTGTGAAAAAAACAGTGGGTCAGTGGGATCCTGCACTTTAACATCCACATTTCCTATGATCGGTGTGTAAAATCTATAAACAATCTATATAGTCTCAAAATCATTTTAAATGCACCCTGTTATCACTGATTTAGTTCTAACCGGCTTGCTCAAAGGATACTGCAATTCCCTGATGTACTTCTGTATGGCTTCCAGGCGCTGTGGGATAGTGGTGGTAGGCTGGTATGTAGGCACACTTGGTATTGGAATCTGTGGGACAGAGCATCCGAACATCTGCATTACCATAACACAATCCCAATATTCATTGCAGCTGGTGAATGTAGCATTGTTTGGCCTCTGTGCTCTTCTGTTTTGTATAACTAATAGCAAAAGTAGCAAAACAGAAATTTCCTGTGCAGGGAAGTTTGCACAAAACACGCATTATATATTCAGTGCTGTGCGAGCAGCTGCATTTCCTTCGGGCTTTACCTTGGGCAGGTCAGTGGCACCTCTTATCTCCTTCGCCAATGCTTCACCGCTGGGATGGATTCGAGCCACATGGCGCCACATCCTCTCCCAAGTCTCCTCATCCACCGGGAAGCCACTTCTGTTCACATAGAAAGGCACCCCTCCATCCCTCAACTCTTCGTCGCCTTCATCCTCCTGCTCCTCGTCTCTCTCCTCCAATGAGCCAACTGTGGCCAAGAGCATCCTCTCCTTTACCAGGAAGCCCAGCAGAGTTCTGGCACAGAAACGTCCTGACTGATGCCTTTAAATCCTTACACCTTGATTAATCTGCTTGCAGGTTTAAGTAGGTGTCCACGACAGATGGCCAACTCATGACACCGAGTGGATTATGGCATCAGTATTTCATAAAAGAAAGGCTGATCTGCTATAATTAATATTCGCCTCTGTGTCACAGCACGTAAATATGAGGCAGTGGTTTAATAACGTGTCTTAAAATCGTACTGCAATAAATATTAGACACTTTGAAATAAACAATAGTAGACTAAAGGCATTCAATGACCAGAAATTGAAATAAATAAATCGAGACAATAAGGCTACTTAAGGTATAAAATGCTTGGCCTTGCTGTTAATGTTCATCAACAACCAAACACAGGCCAGCCAACATTAACACTCTCGATGCGAGGATTGACTTTGCAGACAGCAAAGTATAAATTCCTAATTCCCCCTTTCGTTAGAGGTCATTCACGCCACAGACATCCAGCAAATCGCCGCTCTCCTGCATTTCCATCTCCCCGGCGCTGCTCACACGTCCGCTTTGTGCGTTTCACCAAACGATTTCCGTCCAAGTCCGCCGGTTCATTGTTCACACAGATGCTCTTCTTGGCTTCAGCGTCTGCGGTTATTCACATCCAACGAGCTACTCAGACACTCCCCAAATCTCTTCTCCTGCGCATGCTCCCTACTTAGCGGATGATCTCAGCAGGGGTACGATGATGCATTTAGGTGCTCCTCGTAAGCTGTCAACCTGAGGTCTGCTTTAGCTTATATTTCAATTTTCCAATTTAACAGTATACTACAAGTAGAAAATAAGGAAATGTACTTCTTGATTATAAAATGTCACATTACTGTTAAATTAGCTCTGAGTAAACATCACTTTACACATTTAACATGGAAAAATGAAAGACAGAAGATATTTCAATAACACGTTTATTCAATGGAAAAAAAATTGTAACAAAATGTTTCAAGAACAAATCACTCAATTAAATTATTTTGCAGTTTGAAATGTGATCAAATACACCCCATCCTCACTAAATGAAACTTCCATCCATTCAAGGCTTATCTAATCCAGCTGACACTGGGTGAGAGGAAGGATACACGCCAGACAGGTCACCAGCTTATCACAGGGGGTGATCATCACAATCATTCACACTCAAACTCACCCATACTGTCAAACCACAATCCCCAGTTAATGTGTTTGTTATATTAACCTAACATGTACGTGTCTCTGGACTGTACAAGGAAGCAGGAGTATCCAGAGAAAACAAAATAAACCTCAATCCTCAATATTTTTTAATACAAATGAAAGGAATAATCAACAAGAAACTTCAGTCTATTTACACTTCTTGGTCAGCTGTAGATACATTAAAATCTTGGAGCACCGTAGTCATCAGGCATCCGCTCGATGTTATACCTGTTTTTAGAATCAGAACAAATTGATTTCAAAGTTAGCAATAACATTATTTTAATTTTATATTTGAAAAACACTTGGAAAATAAAATAGCTACAATCAAAGCTGCCATATATTTTAATTAAAATGCAGAACCCTGCTACCTGTGGTTTGAGATGTACATGATGGGCACTCCAGGGATCTTCCTGACCCTTCTCTTCAGATCTCGGTCAACAGTGGCCAGGATGTAACACTTGTGCTGCGGAAATATTTTTACATAATTTACATCTCCCCTTAGCAACATAGCCAGCGTTAGAAGATGGACATTTATACACATCACAGTTACTATTTGGCAATTTGCCTTTTATCAGAGAACTGATCCAGAAAGCAGGATTAGTGTAAACTTTGAACTCTATCACACTCCTCTTCTTACTGACTGGTTTTCTTTAATAAACCTGAACTGCTTATTTGATTCCTTCTACAAATACACACATACATATATATTTTATCCTGTTTATTTACCAAAATTTTTAGTTTTTATGTTTTGTACCTCAGAAAATGTTTAATAAGATTGCCTTCTTTGCATATAATTTAGTTGCACTTTTGCTTTTGTATAATGACAAAGATTCTGAATATATGTGCTTTGATATCAAGGTATCCATAAAGGAAAATTCAAATCAAGAGTAAATAATAAAAGAGTGGAACACACAAAATAAAATGCAATTCATGGACTTTTTTCCCTTCCTGTTTTCTAATTAATTTGATCAGCCTCTTTTTATGTTGTTGTTTGTTTAAATACCACATATCACTAATATAATATACTCGGAACATATCACAACCTGAACTCAGAGTGATAACACAGAATTAACTGATCTAACTACAATCAGCTGTTCTGGAAACTGAGACTCTGAGGTGATTTTTGCACATGAGACCTGGACGATCTTGAGAAAAATCTGGTTTTAACTTTGTCTGAAAGTGTCCTTTCTCACATGTAGCACACAGCAAAACACTAATCGCTTCAGCTGGGTTCTCACTATTGGAACTACTCTGTTTAATTTCAGCCTGAGTACAGGGTAACCACTCGCCTCATCAAATCTGCAATCGGTGTCTGCAAAGTCAGACTTAAGAGATGCAGCATCATACCTATGTTTTATCATCTGTTTCTTCCTATCAGCAGATCAGACAGATAGACATTAGATATCTGACATTGCCATTTCCGGAAAGCTGACAATGAGCTGGCTAAACAACAACAGCTGATTATAAGCTAACATTATTCCAGCTACTGTTAGGCTAAAGTGTCCTAAAAATCAATTTTCCATCTGTTGAACAGTTTTATTACATTGTCACATTTTATGAAAGTTAATTCAGTAAGTTTCTAAGTCCAACAATGTTTGTTCCACTTCAAAGAAAGTCTTACTAACACCACTAACAGCGGCAAAAACCATCAGTGTCACTGTCATCAGACAGAAGTGAGCTCATATACTCATATCAGATTCCTTTCACAATATTTTATAGCGTTCTCACAGTAAATGCACAAGGACACCAGCTGAGGTAAACAGCAGACTGCAGCAGACAGCAGACCTTTTCTCTACATCCTTTACCTAATATCTTTGTTTAGGGAATAGCTGCAAAGACTCCACTCTAGAGAGTTTTGGAGTTGGTTACGTAGTTCCTTTATTTTCTGTGGTCAATTTTTAAGGCTACCTAATTGTGTTATCTTACTGTTCAGCTCTTGTGTGTGCTGACAAGCAAACAGCTGGTGCAAATAAATTAACACTGACATTTAATTGCATATATTACCTGTGTTACTCGTTGGACTAAACAGTCATCGGCATAAGTTCCCTTGTGTGTGCAAGGCAGACGCTCAAATCTTGGATCTTTTGCTATCCTACAAAAAATAAACGAGGTGAAGACTGTTTCAATAACAAACATAACTTTAAATGCATTCAAGTTTGAAACACTTATTTACATCAAGCAGCCTTTACCTGAGCGCAACTCTGTACTTCATTCCAAGCTTTTCAATCTCAGCCATTACACAGTCTGTAATATATGGTATACCTGGATAGGATGGAATTTATTTAAAAAATTAATATAAACTTTCTGTTTTATTGGATGCTGATATAAAACAAGTGACATACAGCAACTTTATTATTTTCATAAAAAATTCCCACTGAGCACTAATACTTACATTTGGCATAAAGGCAGTCCATCATAGACTGAACAATGTCCAGTTTGGCCTTGATGGAGAAGTTTATAAAGTTTGTGTCAACCAGAATGTGGTATGGTGGGCCAAGCTGAGTGTTGTATTGAAAAAAGAGGCACGATGGGTACTTAGTCCTGCACAAAAATCAAAGAAATGAAACCAAATTCATGATCAAACACTTTTTAACGATCCAATGCGTATTTCTGTTTCGTGGCTAACTTACACTTCTCTCTCCTTCAGCTGCGAAGGGTCTTTCTTCTTTTTCTCTTTTGCTTTGGCTCGGTCTGTCTCTTTTCTACAAAACAAACGATGAGTTGTGGCAGCTTTTTACGTGGGAAGTGGGTGAAGCAATGAACCACATGGCTCTAAATAAAGCAGAGACGCAGAAAGCACTGCCGAAACTTACATTCTTTGGTCCTTGAGACTGATCATTCTTTTCATCGCTGCATATCTCTTCGTTTTCTGCTTCCCCTGCATTGATGAAGCCCAAAATTGATCACAACCAACACTTAACAGCAGAAACTTCAACTGTGTTAATATCCAATTTCTCTAAATAGAGTGACAAAACCTACTCAAAACCTTTTGAAACGTTAACGCTCGTTAAAAAAGATACCGTTCACTGTTTAACCTTTAAAACGTCGCGACTAAAGATCCGATGTGGAAACATTGCATTAGCATTAGCATGTTAGCTTAACGGTAAATCTGCCAAAACCTTCTAACCTTCAAGTTAAAAAAAAAAGAAGTTATCTAACAACAATTGTTAAGTCGGTGATGTTACTCTGATACAGTGAGAAACTACGTACCATTTCAAATTTCAGTGACTGAACCCACAGACCGGCTACAAGTACGACTTGCTACCCTCGTGTTAGCAATGCGCAGACGTAATCAAAAATCGACGCCCGTTCTGCGCATTTTCCGGTGGCTACGCTAGCGCCTCGCAGACGAAGGTAACTGCAGTGTTTAATAATAGTTTGGCTATATTACAATATTGCATTTGTTCAGTTTTGTTTTGTGTAGTCGTGGTTTTGCAAAAGGCACCTGTGACGATATGCACCTTAATAACCATTTTGGGGCAGGCGACGAGATTTCTGAAAGGACGCTGACATTCAGGGCTAACTCTGCTAGCTGTTAGCGTTGTGTTGTCTGGTCGGAGTGCTACTGTAGCAGTTGTTAAGGGTAGCCTTCCCACTGTGTCAACAGACCAGAGAGAATTGATGATGTTGCAGTTAACCTTCCGAGGCTTTTGACCTTCCCAATAAATTCTAGTTAAGCTTTCTGTTTGAATATGTTATTTCTTTAGCTAGCAGATAGTGTGAAAACGTGCTGGCAGCTGAGCTAGCGAGACCAGAATGGTTATCAATATCTGTCATAATCAGTAGCTGCACTGTTGGCCTCTCATTGGATTTGACTTGCATATCTTTGACCCTGTTTGTCCTTACTAAAAGGTTTGTCAGAGCCTCGTTTTTCATACATATTTCAATGCCACGGGTTTCGTATTATTCTGGACATTTAAATATTCATGCTTTGTTGACAGAACAGTCTACAGCCGGGCTCCTTGGTGTTTCCATCTACTGCTTGTTTGAGCAACTTTTTCTTTAAAATCCCATCTGGCTAAACTCGTTTTTCCTCTGTTGTAGGAGATTTGAATAACTCGATGGTGTTTGGTGTTTGAGCACGGAGAAGTCTGAGTGAAGGCTGAAAGATGGTCTGATGGACCGCCGTTTCTTCCTGACCTTCCTCTTCTGCTCACTGTCGTGGATCTTTTTCTGGGAAGTGCGCTGGAAGAAAGGAAAAGAGAGTCAGATCGAGGAATGGCTCAAAGGACATAACCTCTCTCAATACAGAAACTTATTTGAAGGTCAGTGGATCACCTTTGACTTCAATCCTACCTGACCAAAACAATACAGACATTTAGCTGATTTCTTTTTCTTTTAAAGAGCAAGCTGATGTTAGTGATATGTGTGAGAAGACTTGAGTTTTTGCAGAAGTAACAGAGGCAAAAGTATCACTTTCAACTGGATTTACTATGGGTTTATTTCAGAGAGATTGCATTACCTCTAGGTTTGACTCTGATGATATTTTTGTTTTGATCAGTAAACATTCAGACTAAATTGATGCCAGTGGCATGCACATACAAACAGCACAGGCTTAAGCTTTCATTATAGTAGGTTTTAATGAGGATATAGACGTTTCGGGTCATTATACTGATGTGGATTTACTGGCAAGTATGAGTATTGGAGATTTTATATGCTGTTCATGTGCCATCCAGATGTACACACACTTGAGGAACTGAGTCTGAGTGTTCTTAGTCGTTTGGAAGAGGTGGTGAAGGAACAGCAGCGCTGGAGGGAGATTGCAGAGGCTCACATCCAGCTGCTCCGAGACTTTGCCTTCCAGGAGTGGCTTTGCTCCCAGAACCTGGAGCACTATTATCATACGTAAGCAATGAAAAGTCTTAACTTGAACATTTCTACTAATCTGGTATGAGCAGCAACCCTTTGATGTAATCAATTACTTTTTGCCTTGTCATAAATATAGATTATTCCAGGTGATTTCTAAGATTTTGTTAATTTTTTTTAACGCTTTTTAAGTTGTTTCATGTTGGTTAACACACACTAGGGGCGATCGTGGCTCAAGAGTTGGGAGTTCGCCTTGTAATCGGAAGGTTGCAGGTTCGAGCCCCGGATTGGACAGTCTTGGTCGTTGTGTCCTTGGGCAAGACACTTCACCCGTTGCCTACTGGTGGTGGTCAGAGGGCCCGGTGGCGCCAGTGTCCGGCAGCCTCGCCTCTGTCAGTGCGCCCCAGGGTGGCTGTGGCTACAATGTAGCTGCCATCACCAGTGTGTGAATGTGTGTGTGAATGGGTGGATGACTGGATATGTAAAGCGCTTTGGGGTCCTTAGGGACCAGTAAAGCGCTATATAAATACAGGCCATTTACCATTTATGTCCACTTGAGGGCACCCTCTCCATTCACGGCTAGCGGAGTCTGCTGACACTGAGCTGTGTAGGCTGCAGTGTTTTGGAGGGTCACTGCAGTAAAAAGCATTCTTTAGAGACTGCATTTGTGAGACCCTGCAGTAATGCAGATGTTTCTGTATATGTGTTGGGTGCTTTATTCTGATTCAAACAGAACCAGCTATGATTAGTATTAGTTATTGCGCTATCAAAACAATAAGTGTGCTGGGATTCTTTTTTGAGTAAACTTTTATGTTTCTAGAAGTCAGCTTTGTTTCGGAAACATGGAAAATCCTGTTTGTTAGGAAGATTCCTGACATTTTTAGTGGGATACAGTGTCACATTTCTGAAGGTCATGGCTGCAACACTATAGCTGCCTCCACTGCTGTTGGCTTTTATGTAAGCCTTCATTGCCCACATCATTTTTTTCTGTGCTTTTGGTTCAGTAAAGAACTGAAAAAGCCAAAGTTAATTATTAATTTTTTTAAAATCAAAATATAGTGTAAGTGGGGATTTAAAGTTGCTTTTAGTATTAGTTGTACCATTATTGTCAGTATGTACATATTAAACTGAGACAGCATCGCGCATGCTGATTAACAAAGGATAGAAAAGGCAGTCTTACAGTTGATTTGATTTTAGTTATTCAGATAATATTTTATACTAATCTCTATTTTTGCCCATAAAGATCATGCTGTGAAAGCGTAATTAGAAAGTGCACTTTATTGATCCCCGTGGGGAAATTCCTCTCTGCATTTAACCCATTCACTCAGTGAAGCAGTGGGCAGCCACTGGGCGCCCGGGGAGCAGTGTGTAGGGACGGTACCTTGCTCAGGGGTACCTCAGGGTAGCTGTTCAGGGGAATCAAACCCCCGACCTTCCAGTCATGGGGCCACCACTCTGAGCTATCCCTTTTCCCTGCATGATCTCGGTGTCAGCTGACACAGAGACAGTATGAACATTTGTTTTAGAGGATTAAAGGTCTTCTTTGTATTTATTAATACACTGTATTTATCCAGTCCATTGTTGCTGATCTGATTTCGAGCTAATGTTGTCAGGAAGGTTTTATAGGATGCCTCTAGCTAGTAAAAATATGTATGAGGGATCATTTGTGCCAGATGCAATTAGTGATGCTGTGATGTTTTTTCTGAAGTTTTCTGTTGTATATTTATTAATGTGTGCTGATAATTATCAGTATATTTATTTATTATTGATTTGTGACTTGGTGAACCAAAGATGATTTTCCATTAATCTGGACAGTAGCGTTATTATAATTCTAATAATCTTTTGCTGTTGGCTCATCCAGTATTTTCCTCCTCCATGTACACCACAGGAATTAGATTTTTTTTTTTTTCCCTCAATTTATTTTATTTATTTTGAAAAAGGCTTGTTGGAACATGTCATCCGATGTAGCTTTTGCAATACTGGAGTAGTTTAGGAGATAAGATTGAGGCTCCTGGCCTGAATTGTACTTAAACCAGATTTTGTTAAGCATGCCGGACGGGTTGTGTGTGTGGCTGGAACTGCATTCTTGTTTAACAGACCTTGAGTTAGTTAGGTTTCAGTCCCGAAGCCTAAAAGAAAGGTGGTTGCTTAATGCTAGATTCATTTCTATTACCTGCTTGACATACTTTCACTTTTTGTTTTACACTGCAGACTGAAGACCTTGGGTTGTATGAATTTGGATGACCTCTCTCAGTTTGACAGTCAGCTGCAGCTTTCTTTAGCTGCCTGGGGCTACTACTACGAAGACTACATAAAGTTGTCTACAGGCATCAAGATCCTCCAGACCTCCAGGGGGAGTCGTGACCAGGACTACGAGATCCGGCTGGTGCACAGCCTCGCTGAGAGACGTCTGAATGAGAAGTGGTCATTTGGTGAGACCCTGATCACGTTTTTATTGTTGCCTTTAAAGAATGTTAGTTGTGGTTGCGTTCCCCAGCTGCAAAGTATCAACAGGCATTCAGATACAACATATAAACCGAAGTACTGTTTGCTTAGTCTTTTCAAGGGTTTTCGCAAATGTTACTCAAAGAAGCATAGATCATTTGAAAGCAGCTCAAATTCTCTAATGGAGAAGTTATGTGTTACTTCATCTGTCTGACAACAAAACAACTCTCTACCTTACCAGCTTTCCTGTTGTTTAACAGGGTGTGGTTTTTCATACTAAAGGACAAAGCTGGACATTTTTGTCACACCCTTTCTTTGCATTTGATTTAAAAATAAATTTAGTGGTATCGAAGACCTACCGAATTTACATAATAGGAAAACTATGTGCTAGAGACAAAGGAAAGTGCAAGCATTGACACGGACTCTGCAGACAAGGAAGAGGAAGTGAGTAGTTTCTACAATTGACGTAATCAATAGTGCATTGTGTTACTGTCTTCTCAGCGGGAGCTCTCATATTTGGCTGTAGTGTGGCACTGTGCTTCTTGATAAGGGACCTCATGTTTTACGTGATTGGTGAGTACAACATTATCTGGTAGTGTAAGAGTTGATATGGTTGGTGTTTACTTGTATGTGACTGATTTTTATTCCTGCTCACACTTTGGCTTTAGTTGGTGCTGCTGTTTTTTTTTTGTTTTGTTTTTTAAATAGTTGGTGATGAAACGTTGCTTAAACTTTAGTTATTTTAATACTGAAATGTTTTTTGCAAACATGAGTTCCAACTCTTGTGCTTCTTTCCTTCTCGTGGCAGGTGGAATTACTGTTTCCATCATAGCGTTTGTCTTTACCATCAAGTTCCTCTGTGAGCTTGCGGCAAGGGTGGTCAGCTTCCTGCAGAATGAGGATCCAGGGCGACGCGGTGATCGTAGCATCTACGACTATGTCCGGGGAAACTACCTGGACCCACGTTCCTGCAAAGTGTCGTGGGACTGGAAGGAACCACAGGAAGTGGGACAGACTATGAGTTTCAGAGTCCAGGTCACACTAGATTCTAGATGTTGAGAACGGAAAAAGAGATGATAATAAAATCTCATTTCAGTATTAAATGACACTTTTTATTTTTCTATTTTCGCCTTTTCAGCTGTTCTATAAGAATGGTCAGCCTTTCCCAGCACATCGGCCTGTGGGGCTGAGGGTCAACATTACCCACATTGAACTGGCCCTGGACATCCCTGTCACACAGGAAGTCCTGCAAGACCCAGAGTCCAATGTAGTCAAAGTGGCTTTTACAGTACGCAAGGCTGGACGCTATGAGGTTGCAGTCAAGCTGGGTGGACTGAATGTGGCCTATAGCCCTTATTACAAGATATTCCAGCCAGGTAGATGCATAAAATGTTTTCATGCAGTTTACATGTCAAAACAAAGTCTTTATTTTGGATGACTATATTTCTGTTCTCTTTTTCACTTCAGGTACAGTTGTTCCATCCAAAACCAAGATAGCCTACCATTTCTCCACCCTGGTGCTAACAAACGGACAGCGGCACACTTTACAAATTGAGCCCAGAGACGAGTATGGAAACCCTACTAGTAACTCCACATCTCTGACAGATGAAGCAAACTACAGTGTCCATGTGCACTCTGTAAGCGAGTGAAACTCCTGTTCTTTTACCCATTAAACTGAGATTATTTTCTTGATGATGACTAGTATAAAACCTAGGATTAGTTTTTATTCTTAAGTTGCACAATTGCACAACCATTAGCTTTAGAACTAAGCTTGGATTCATTTGTAGTCTTTCTGCTCTTTCAGCTAGGCACAGCAGACGATGACAGTCTGGAGGGCCTCTACAGCAAATCTGTTTCAGTCAACAAGCAGCAGTGCCAGGTCCTGTTGAGACTGACCCTGAAGAAGACTGGTTGTTTCAGGGCTCGCATCTCCTACAAGGATCAGCCGCTCAGCAATGGGGAATTTGACATAATTGTTCTCAGTGGTGAGCAGCTTGTACGTGCTGAAGAGAAATGTATTAGCTACTGTTTTCATAGCCTAATGCTCCTCTTTGCATGTCACATTGCAGAGAATGAAAAGGCCTGCGTGGAGAAGAATGTATCCACTCCTGGCATAAGCATCTACTTTGAGGCATACCTTTACAGCAGTGGGAACTACAGCAGTTCATCGTGGCAGTTACCAGCCTCCTCTTTGTTGGCTCCCCAGAGGAGGCCCTCCATGGGAGAAGAGGAGGATGAACATGACTCTCCTGTGGAGGGACAACCTGAGAAGGTCAAGAAACCAAAAAAGGTCTACTGTTACATATCGCCAAAGGTAAGTGACCGGTGGCAATATAATGGTTAGGTATTGGAACCAGAATCACCTTTACTGTCCTCGTCCTCTAGATCAGTGCCCACATACATACAGACCTATTTACACAAAAGCTTTAATACCTGGATTATATTTTATGAAGTAATAATTGAAACACTTCAGTTGTTCTTGTATGCTTATTGTCTCTTCCAATTTATTTATTTTAAATTCAGAGATTTTAAAACTGCCGGTATGAAAATATGAGGGCATTGAACCTGAGTTTTTTCAAACAGCAATTATCCGTGAAGGAATTCTACCTGAAAATTATTCCATGGCGCCTTTTCACCTTTCGAGTATGTCCAGGAACAAAGGTAAGCAGAACTAATGTTAGACAATCCTGGAGAATCGGTATATATATTTTTAGATCGCTTTGTTTTATACGTGGTTAATGTTTAATTGCATTATTTTCTTTAGTTTACCTATTATGGTCCTGACCCAGTTCACAAGTACCTAACTCTAGTAGTGGATGATGGGATACAGCCTCCTGTGGAGCTAAGCTGCAAGGATAGGAACATCATGGCTGCCACCTTCATTCGCTTCCTGCACAAGAATATTGGTTTGTTTGAGTGGAACGCCGTTACTTTTGCACGATCTGCACTTAGCAAATACCGTCTCTTTGGAAAACTGTAGTAGTAATTTAATAATGTTGTTTTTAGGCGGCTCTGAAACGTTCCAAGACAAGGTGAATTTCTTTCAGCGTGAACTCAGGCACATCCATTCCAAGAGACCTCGCACCAAGACCTGCCTAAAAGTCAGCCGACACGCCATTCTGGATTCAGTAAGTCTTACGCCGTATGTTATTCTTTCTAGTGGAAAAGCAGAAGAATAGACATAATTTGTCTAATCCAGTGTGTAATATGTGGTATGTAATTTAGTTCTCCAAAACAGTGCACCAGAATGACGTTAAGCATTAAAGTCCGAGGTTTATTAACAAAAACATTTATTACCAATGTTTTCTAATTTATAAAAAAAAAAAAGGTTTAGAGGAAAGCCTTTTTAAATATCAGCTCACATGTCACTCTGACCTTTTTCCAAAATGTTTTTTCTATGATGCCAAACACGGTGAAACAGTGCTCCCTTTTGTCTGTGTGTGTGTGTAGTACACATGTCTGATATATTCCTGCATAAGAGTTGAACTTGGCAGGAGTTACAGGATTTTGCATTAACCAAATGGCGCGTGTTAATCTGAGGCATGATTTCACCATCTGAGTATGAGCCCCACACACACACACACACACACACACACACACGTCAGTCCTCTGAGATTTCAGTTTCCAAGTGTTTTTTGCTTTACATTTAGGACGTTCTATTTACTCTAATCAGATTTATTGTTTTATTTTTTTTATTATAAGCTATGTTTTAAGACCACAGGTGTAATCATAACAGTGACGTGACCATTATGATCATATAGACTGTTTCAATTGTCGTTTTTGTTCTTTGTTCAGTCATTGAAGGCCACGAGGAACTTCTCAGTGTCTGACTGGAGTAAAAACTTTGAGGTCGTGTTTCAGGACGAGGAAGGTAAACGCACAATCAACACGAGGCCTATTGGAGAAATGACATTTTGCCTCAAGCACTTCACTTAAAATCAGAAAAGGATTTAAGGTGCGTTAAAATCTTTCCTCTGCAGCTCTGGACTGGGGCGGTCCACGCAGGGAGTGGTTTGAACTGATTTGCAAGACCCTCTTTGACACATCGAATCAATTGTTCACCCGCTTCAGTGACAACAACCAGGGCCTTGTGAGTTTCTGTTTTCAACCCTTTGTATGTTCTGTATACACCATCAACACTTAGTTTTGAAACTCACAGAGAGTATTCGTCTTCATTTTCCAGGTACACCCAAATCCCGAGAGGCCACCCCACTTGCGCCTAAAGATGTATGAGTTTGCGGGTCGCGTTGTAGGGAAATGTCTGTATGAGTCTGCTCTGGGTGGAGCCTACAAACAGCTGGTTCGAGCTCGCTTTACACGTTCCTTCTTGGCCCAAATCATTGGCCTGAGAATGAACTACAAGGTATGGAACGCAGTGCATTCCAATTAAAGAGACACTTTGCTCAGAAGTTGGAAGGTCACATCTCTATTGTTTATCCTCTAGTGTCAACTGTTCTATCTCATCACTTAAACATTCCTGACAAAGCCAAGAAACCTCATTTCTTTCTTGGCATTATTTATTTAACAGAAAACTACCCAATGTGTTTGGCTGTTTATCCAAATAACTTCGCCTTCAAAGTTGAGAACTCCAGTCCACCCAGTCATCTTTTTATCCTTCCCTGCTAGAAGATGAAGTACCGTGTTTATTTAAAAATTTAATAAAAATTTTTTCCCTGGGTTTTCGTTTGGTTTTCCACATGCAGTACTTTGAGACGGACGACCAGGAGTTCTACAAAACTAAAGTGTGCTTCATCCTAAACAATGACGTGAGTGAAATGGACCTGGTGTTTGCCGAGGAGAAGTATAGCAAGTCGGGACAGCTGGAGAAGGTGAGGCAACACTTTGGAAAGGAACCTCCCCTTATTTTATTTTATTTTATTTTTTTAAGTACTGATGTAGGAGATCCCAGGAGATCGAAGCAGTAAACCAAGCAAAACAAACCATATTGCTTGTTTGGCTAGAGCCTCAATTTTTCTTAAAAGAGGAAGAGTGGTGAGTTTATATAAAAGGATGGACGAGTAGAGTTTGGCATTCTTTATAAACTTTGTTGTTCACTTGTAAAATATCACCCAAATAGCTGGCTGCATAAATCTGTGATGAAACAGAGCTCAGACTCGCAGATTTTTAATTAAATAACGACGTTACTTCATCAAATTGTTTCTTTAACATTAAAATGAATTGCCCAAATATTTATAAATTAGCTGAGAAGTAATGTGACATTTTTCAACAGGGTTTCTGGTCTTATATGTACTAATTCTTTCCTCTGGTTCTTGCTGTTACTTGCCAGTTTTCAACATACCTTAAATGTCATTTTCACCCCGTCGTCCTCTCTTCCAGGTGGTGGAGCTTATATCCGGTGGAGCTCAAATTGCTGTGACCAATGAAAACAAGATGCATTATCTTAACCTGCTGGCCCAGTATAGACTGGCCAGTCAGGTAAGAGATGAGGTGGAACATTTCCTTAAAGGTAAGGAAATGAAGCTAGCACACAGCTGCATTTTTGCATTTGTATTTTTCTTGCCAGTTCCTCTCATCTGAGATCTCTGGTAATGTGCACATAATTGGTGCATTTTTCCTGATCAATTGCAGGTTTGAATGAACTGGTTCCAGAAAACCTGCTAGCCATATTTGATGAGAACGAGTTGGAGGTATGTGCGATGTATTGTAATGAAGTCCTGCTGACATTTTAATCAACACCGGATATTTATGGATTTTTGTGCTTCTAGCTGCTGATGTGTGGCACTGGTGACATAAACGTACAGGACTTCAAGGCCCACGCTGTGATTGTTGGTGGATCATGGCACTTCCGAGAGAAGGTACGTCACGGACGCTTTTCTTATCTTGCCTGCTTCCCTAGCAGCTGGTGGAAATGTCTGATCTTGTTTGCTTTTCCTTTTTCCTTCCCTCAGGTGATGAAGTGGTTCTGGGCGGTGGTGTCCAGCTTCACGCAGGAAGAACTGGCTCGTCTTCTGCAGTTCACCACTGGCTCCTCTCAGCTACCCCACGGCGGGTTCAACACTCTTTGCCCCTCGTTCCAGATCATCGCTGCCCCCACACATAGCACTTTGCCCACTGCACACACCTGGTGAGTAGAAGCACACATACTGAGAAAAAAAAACATGCCTCAACAGTGCTGCTATGTGTTTTTCTGACTGCTGCCAAATCCTGCATCATGTCTAAAACCAACAGTCTTCTCACTGATGATATAAACCTTTAAGACCAGATCACACGTACAGTAAAAATCTTTAATTGTACAAAAAAAATGTTATTCAAACGGGAGAAAATAGCACATTTCTGTGGAATAGCTTCAGTGGCTTATTTATACATACTAATGAGTTTTTTATGGCAGCAACAGGATGGCATACATGGGACTGAGTCAAAATAAACTGTGTGAGAGAGTGAAAAAAAATCCCCACTGCAACACCATGGCTCACTGATATGTTTTTAATAGTTGTTGGAAACAATAGAGCTCTGTGATGGTGTGTTTTGCTGTATCACGTCTGGAAATGTTTAAAATCATTTCCGTTTTTGGTTTTTTAATTTGATTTTTTTTTTCTCTATACATAAGAAATAATGTAATATCAGCCCGTTCTCCTTTTCAAATCAACAATAGTTCAACCACATGCTGACTCTCTGTGTCTGTCTAGTTTTAACCAGCTGTGCCTCCCTACCTACGACTCCTACGAGGAGCTGCACAAGATGCTGAAGCTGGCCATCAGCGAGGGCAGTGAGGGTTTTGGCATGCTCTGACTCTTCCATCAACTGGCACTGTGGTTTCACACATACAAGAGACCAGCACTGCTCCACTGCCCTGGTTTCCTGCATTCGTTCACATTTATCGGGTGGACTTGTTGGCACTCTCACCCTCTCTAATAAATACCCTCTCTCAAGATGAGCGAGCGTTTCAGGAAGTCCCAGGAGGCTGTAGTGAATCTCGTATGAACTCTAGTGCTACTGTATATAAAATATTCCACTTTTGTATAAGGAAAAAAAGACAAAAATGACAAAATTCCAACTGCTGAAAAAGGGTGTTGGACAGTTTTTATTTCCTGATGCTAAAGTTTGCTTAGTTTTATATGCTTGAGAGACGAGTAATACTAGAGCAAAAGCCTTGAGTATAACTGTATAACTGCTTCTTTGGCATTTTGCAAACTGAGGAACACTTAAGTGCAACAGCAGCCTACATGTGACGTGGGTGACACGTGCATCTACAGCACTTTGGCCTTAATCGATCAGGGACTGATGTGTGTATGTAAATATTATAATATCACTCTTTAATTTGTACATACTAGCGCGTATACAAATGTTTTCATCTTGTTACTTTTTGATTTAATATTTAAGGAGAAGGGATTTACTTTGCTGTTGCACGTCTGATGGGTTGAGATTTAATATAATTTCTACAAGTTGTTGTTTTGTTTTTTCTATCTGAGCAGAAGTGGTTTTAAAAGGAGCCAAGTGATATTGTTTCTATATTTACATTTTAACTTATTGTGTCTTGAAGGTAAAGTTTCTGTTGTCCCTTAATCTTTGTTTTTATGTTTTATAAACCCGCCTTATTCATGCCCTTTGCCTCTGATTGTATCCCGGGAGGTGCGTAGGTGAGAGAAACATACTCAACAATAGTAGGTGATAGTCATGTTATGATTTTTCTCTTATCACATGCAGAGGTTACTGTGGATGTGAAAGCTGTTTGGGTGTTGGAGGGCTGAGCCCTTGTATAACATTTTGTTATAAAATGCTTTTGACTGACTCATTCACAGCCTTTCATGGGTTTACCTCAGAATCTCCTTTGCCACCTATGCATCCTCTGACACAGGTGTGTGTTTTCATGCACATGCATGGCAAACGTGCATACGGTTTGTTCATAGTTGCCTCCTTCCAGCCCTGACTGTACAACCTTTAGCCATATGCTCCATCATCCTGTAAGCTGAGCAAAGCATCTTTGAACAATAAGCCCTGTTTGTTATATTGTTGTAAAACTATTTATTTTTATTGCTGTTAGTTTTGTTGATATCCTGAGCCAACAGAAGTGTTTCCTTGTTTATTTGTTTGTTTTATGAAGTTTTTTTCTTATTTATTAGCACTTCCTTTTGTGTTGCAGAGTTTACATGGTCATTGGCCAATTTGGAGAAGTCTGCTGACAGCTTGTAGAGCATTTAGGAAAAGTGATGTTTACTCATAGCAAACAGAAAATGTTAATCGGTAATGATTCTTCTTAGTAGTGTTTTGATTAGTTTTGCCCCGTAAGCAGTCAAATTTGACTCAAGAGATTGAACTTAGTAAATGGCAAAGAAATCCCATTTTGACAGTAGGTGTTGGATTTATTTGCATTGGCTCCTCAGTGCCAATCGACTGTCAGAGCTTTAGCTGATCTTACAGTGTTAAAGAAGTTTGAAGGTTTAGGCGCTCGTGTTTGTTTGGGTTGTGCAATGTTGACCTGACCTTCAGCACCAGTACCAAAAGCTGACATCATATTTATCCAGCACAAAGCGTAAGCATTACTTGTACGACTTGATCAGTGTAAACAAGTATAACTGAGTTCTGTCCTGTAATTTTATGTTGCTTAATGTTTTGCTCTTCATGATCATTTACTACGGTTTTCTGTTTAGATGCTTTTTGGATCAGATGGCCTGAGTGTGATTTTTAGCGATTTAGATGTTGTGAAATATTTGCCTATGAAGTTGAAGATGGGTGGGGTCCGGGGGGGAGGGTGGGGGTAATTTTTTCCTTTTACTTCTTTGTTTTTGTTTGTTTTGGGTTTTTTAATGAGCCTCTGCTGCTGATGAATGTTTGAGATTCTCTGGATGGAGCTACTTTGTTTATGGGAATAAAAATGATGGAATAAATTCTTGTCATCTTATTTCAACCTCTGTATTGTATTTATCTTATCTGAAGACGTGTTATTACACACCCCTATTTCCACCCAAAAACCCAGTCTATGGTTTGGTGCCTCACATGTGCTGGTTTGAAAATTGACCTTGATCTGACCCTAAAACACCCTGTAAACTAAAGTGGCGTTCATTTAGAAAGCTGGGATACGTGTAGTGCTTGAGAATAAGACTTTCTTGGCCAGATGAATGCATGTTTTAGACACAAGAGGGCACTGGCTCTACATGTGACATGAGCTCACCATGAGTGACAGATGCGTGCTGCATCTTCTATAATCCCCACAGACAGGTTGGCTGCAGTGATGAGGGAGCTTTCCTGTCTTCAGATAACCGTCTGTACTTTAAGTCTTCCACACAGAGGGAATCCCTCCATTTACGAGCATTTCTCATTCTCTCCTCCATGCTTGCAAATACAAAATAAAGTTAATTTAACTTGGAGGGGTAAATTAAAATTTGTATGATGGTTCCTAAATGCAGAAAGCATAATGGGGGGGATGGCTTCCATCATATGGAGGCAGCTGCAGCAACACAGGATGTGATAGAAGTACACTCTTGCCCTCCTGTTTGTTTTCTCAGTTGATGTCTGATAAGCCCTCAACTAAGAAAACATCTTTAATGCCTGTGGCTATGCAGGTCCTGTGGCCATCAGCACGATACCCACATATTCCTGGCGCGACTCCACGTACTGTGGTCTGAACACTATCAGGAGCCGGGAGAAGGCATCTTGAAGTACTTGGAGGCAGAAGTCCAGTTATTTGGTCTTGGCATGCACCTGTGGATTTGCATAATGGTCTCTCTCAAATTTCCCCCAGGAATGCTCGCTAAAGAGGGACCACAAATCAGAAAGTCGTCCTCTGGCATCTAACTAAGAATAATGTACCATGTTGGAAAGGCCTTCTTTCCTTACAGAACCCGTGGGAGATCGCGCAGCAACAGTACAGTGTTGTTTTTTCGGTGTGTTTTTTAAATAAATGTAAATCTGATGATAAAAATTCCCTAGAAAATATGTTTCTCAGACAAATTTTCCATGCACTATTCCATAAACAACTCCAGACCCAACTGTAGCTTGGTTTGGAGGTTTAGGGTTTGCCAAGTTCCTGGAGGGGGGGGAGAGTCAATTTATGGGTGGTTCTCTTCGACCAAAGAATTTACTTACTCATTTCCCACTTCAGACACCCCCTGCCTCCGAGGAGATGTCCGTCGGTTTCTCTGATCAAAGATAATTGTCCGCAGACAGGGATCCACACAAGGGAGACAACACAAATGTGGCACGCCTATATGCATCTTTAGAACATGACCGCGCTCTCTTCCCTGCTAAACAGCCGTGGGGGTTGTCTGCTTCCCATTCCAACATGCAGGTCCTCATTACCTGATTGGACGGTGCTGATTAACTGCCAACTGGATTGGCTGCAGATATTTATCATCTGCGATGATTGGGCCAATTTAGACTCCAATCTTAATCAGGGTTGTTGAAGGACAGCAGCAGGCCGGGACTTCAGTTCTCTCCAGGAAGTTCACCGTTACTGTACACAATCTAGTGATTTCATGTTACATGCAAATGCGTCCAAACCCTCCCAAACATCAGCTCTCTTCATATGCTGGTCCTCTAGAAGAAGCAGAGTATGAAAGAAGAGCCTCCCTCCATCCGCAATGGCTTACCACAAACGCGACTTTGACTGTTTTGGCTTTTTGGGGGAAATTCTGCCTCAGCTGTGCCTTCCGAAGTTGGCCTATCAGCATCTTAGAAGTGTGGTTCTGCTATTGACGTTGTTGAGGATTATGGAGAAAACAGCTGTAAGAAATGCACATCACAGTGATGACAATGGTCTGGCAACTGAGTGCGGCACAGGAATGTATGGATGGGATGTTACTGCTGATTAAAGAGATTTTTTTCCCCGTGATCTCTTGATATTTCACAGATTCTCTGTTGCTCCTATCAATTCTTCTGTTATTTAAGTGATGAGATCTGGCTCTCAACACTTAGGCTGAGATGACTGCAAGTCTACCTGGAACAGCACGTAAAAGCGGCCTGACAAAGGAGAAAGGGCCTTGTTTGAATACATTCCTCTGCCGGGAACAGGACCGCCAACATGTGCTTTGTTTTGAAAGTGATATAAACGTCCATGCGTACAGCTGAGGTCAGAGACAAGCAGAAGCACGCGTATTGAAAAACGGCTAGCGCGGAGATTAAGTGTCCCCCAGCTGATGGCTGTCTATATTATATATGATGCTGGAATGTGCCTATTGATTCATGGGGTTAGCTGTCCTGCTGGGATGTGCAGCTGCACTGTATTTGATATGTTGGGAAACATTTCAGTAGTTCTATTTCTTTTGTAATAACAGGGACTCTAATGTTGATTGTCTAACTGTCTGAGAAATACCCCATGCTGCTCCGCCCTTATTGTTAGCACAGTTGTCACTATAGCGTGTGTGAATAGGCTGTGAATGTTAACAGCATGGGTCGCGGTCTAGTTGAGTCTGTCACCTGACCATTTTAATCTAGACTGAAACATCTTGACAGTTTTGTACAATTTGTCTCCTAGTGACTTTCCTCAACTTTTCCCCATAACACTAGGCTTTTCTTTTGTGTCTGCTGGACTCATTGTCAGTGGGACAGACTTGTCCTGCATCCCTCTCAGAAAACTGAAATATCTCAGCACTACTCTGTACATTTAGGCATTTGTGGTTTCCCCAAGTTAGTGATGTTTGATTTCTCTTCAGCTGCTGAATTTGACGCAGATCTGCTACAGCTCATCTAATGCTATCACGAGATCAAAAAATCTATTTTTAGGGGATTTATGATAACAAAAAATTATGATAATATCTTTTCTAGTGTAATACTATAGTACTAAAGTCTTTAGCCTGAACTCTCTTAGGCAGCTTTCTTGTCAAGCGGTCTTCAGGAATAGTTCTCCAGGCTTCTTGTAGGACGTTCACTGCTCTTTGGATGTTGGCTGCCTTTTGTTCTGTTGTCTGTCAAGATGATGTTGGGTGTTTGGGATTATTGTCATGTAAAAAGAAAATGAATCGGGTGCCATTCAGATGCTTTCCAGATGGTATTACATGGTGGATCAAAATCTCACTGCACTTTTCTGTTTTCATAATTCCATTAATATTGAGAAGATCCCCAAACCCCAGCGATTAAAATGCAGCCCAACACATGACAAAACCCCCCACAGTGTTTTAGAGATGACTGTCACTCTCACTGTTGTTCCTCTCTCCTGACCTCTTGGACCTATTGGTGACGTTTTGAACCAAAAACTTCAGTTATGGATTAATTACTCTGATTTTACCACAGATTTACCAGTTCTTGTGTAATTCTTCTCCCCATTTCCCCTCCTTAAGAATGGCTTCTTGATAGCCAAACTTCCACTGAGACCATGCTTAGTTATGCCAAGTTTTATGGCTTTGGGAATCAGCTTGTTGTTTGAATGGGGACAAATGATGATTTTGCAATAGGCTGCTTGTAAGTGCCTACAGATACAATGTAACATTGGTTCTTTGCTAAGTTGTCTGTTATATGTAGACACAACATTGACTCATCCCTTGAGTTAGGTTCCTTCTTTATGCTTGAATGTTTCATAGCCCAGTGTTAAGTTTCCGTACAAACTGGACTGCAAACGAATGAAAAAGCAGAAAAGACTTCAGCAAATAATATTGCTGAAGAGCACTTTCAAAGTCACAAGAAAGTCTGACACCTTGGAAGTGAGATATAAAGAAATGAAGGGTGGCTCAAGACTTTTGCACAACACTGTATACTGCAAACACTGTTGGATATTTAATTCCAATACAGCTTTACCGAGCCACTAGTCTGACTCTCAGCTCTTTTAGTACTTCTGTCCGTATCCTCATAAAGTTTCCCATATCAAATTGTCCCTTTTACTGCGCGCATGTAAAATGCTTCATACAGTTTCTGAACCATGAAGAAGAACAGGACTGTTTACAACAAATTCTTCTGGCGTGACAAAAAGCTGCATAACTCTGGTTTTTGTGCCACAAGGTCAGGATCAAACTAGCTGTCATGAATTCTGACTCCCACAGTTATGCAAATAGAAATATTAGGGTCTAGTAGAAAATGACCAATAATAAGCCTGGCATTGGTCCTCTTTCCAACCACATCCACTCCAAGTCAGTAGAGTGCTCCAGGCCAGTGGGCTGATCCCAAGCACTGTAATTATTCACCAAGGAAGCTCAGTATGTTCAGCACAGTCGTCATATTTTGTACTGTCCTCTACTCTGTGTATTACAACAAACTTGGCTTATTTGGCAATTCGCTTCCAAATGACAATACAGGTGCCTTTAATATATTTTGATTTATAAACTGTAACAGTGGATTCAAGTGCTTTATTTCCTTATTAAATTAAAATAAAAAGAGCTGCTTAAGGTTTACCCACAGTTCCCCTGCACAACCTAGAGCTCCTTATTTGTAAAAAGCACTCCACTGCTGGTCTGCGGCTTGGGCCAGATCACTACAACGTGGAACTCTGACAGCTTTTAGTCATCCTCGGAGGTACGGTTTTCTTACTCAGGGGGGTAATAAATACATTCATACTTTCTCCGGTAAGAAAAAAAGAGGCTTTAAATGGATTTCACTGACCACAGCAAAGCAAATACAACAATAGTAACCACATCTGGCCAACACATGTGCCATCTTTTTTTGTGTACATATCAGCAGCATCCAGCTCACAGTGTGTTTACAGCACGGAGCCAGATATCACCTTCTCTTCTGTGCTGTGAAATTGAAACTGTTGAGAGGACAGAAGAAAAAGAAGAGTTTGACAGAAGCATCAAAAACAAGATGTCAAAAACAAGCCAAAGCATTTTATTTGCACACATCCAGCTCAGCCTAGAGGTGCCAGTTTGGGAGGGCCTAGGCCGGGACTGAATTACACTCTACATACTGCTGCAGATGAAAGAACGGGAGAGGTACAGCACACCTGCTGGAAACTGCTGATTGAAGGGAAGTGTGTTCCTGCCTGCTGCGGTGATCTCTGCCAAGTCATACCGACAAGAGATGGTCGACACAGTTGGGACCACCCTGAAAAGAGAGAGGAACAGGGTGAGGCCTGGACTGACAGAAAGATTGACGGCATCCTATCAGCTGCTACTTCCCCAACATGTACAGCCATTTAGATAATGGCAGGCTGCTTCCTAAACCCTGTGAAAAAGAGGCTTCATGTTCTCCCTCGTGACTGCATTTCAGCTCTCATGAATAGCAGATTCATATGAGTCTTCTTGACTGTCAGTACACATATAGAAGTCTGATGATTGTAATCTTGCTGAATAATCTACACTTTTCCATCCTTTTTTTTTTACTGCTTATGCAGTTCAGGGTAACAGCAGGGTTGGAGCCTCTCCCAGCTGTCACAGGGCGAGAGGTGCTGTTCACCCTGGGCAGATCGCTAGTCTGTAGCAGGGCACTTTTCATGTGCAAGCCTTATCACGATATGATGTAATGTATCCAGGCTCCTTTCTGGGATAGCACTGTAGTCTGTCATGGCAGGGCTCGCTTCCTCGTTAAGGCTGTCATCGCCCAATGGGATGATGAGAATGCCATCCAGAAATAAGCGTGGACATCAGAGAGGCCACAGACATGGCATCAAGTGTTTGTTTTGCTCTGGGTATGAATTACGCAAGACACTGTCTGTGTATTTATCAAGGTTAGAGAGGGACTGCCACTAAGGCTCACCACACGTCTATATTAATTACATTAGAGATGTTAAAATGAGGACTTTCAACAATACCTTTCAAACGTGTGAGTTAAAATAATGTTTTTCCTTTTCTGAATGTTCTCGAGATCATATTTTAAGGTTTGTTTTACTCTGTAAGCTAGTCAAGTTATACACATAGGTTTAAAACAATTTGTAAAAAGAGAAGCATCCTCTAAAAGAGGTCAGTGTTGTGAAATGCCTGCAAAGTAATAGTCAAAAGAAAAACATACAATTCTTTATATTTCACCAGGAAGATGAGAAATATGTGGAGCAATTTATTGGAACATTTGCAAACATATGAAAATACAGCATATAAAACAAAAGCAGAATTTTTACAATTTTAAGAACTTGAAAGTCAATATTTGGTGTGATCATGTTTTATTCTTTAACATAGCCTGAAGCTTCTCGTCATTTCTTTAGGTTTGTCATACTCTTCACAAATAATAATAATGGATTGGATTTATATAGCACTTTTCAAGGCACCCAAAGTGCTTTATAATGACACTATTCATTCACTCTCACATTCACACACTGGTGGAGGCAGCTACAGTTGTAGCCACAGCTGCCCTGGGGCAGACTGACAGAAGCCTGGCTGCCATATCGCGCCATCGGCCCCTCTGGCCAACACCAGTAGGCAAGTAGGGTAAAGTGTCTTGCCCAAGGACACAACGACCAGGACAGAGAGCCCAGGGATCGAACCGGCGACCTTCTGGTTACAGATGCGATTCCCAACCCCCTGAGCCATGGTTTCCCAAATAGGTCTTCAGGCTTCTTAAAGTTGTATGTTGGCTAGCCTTATGTTCTGTTCTCTGTTAAAATGGTTGCACATCTTGATCATCTTGATCATTAATGTTCAGGTCATGGATCTGGGAAGGCCAATCCATGACTGATAATGTTTCTGCAAATTAGGAGGCTGGAAGCTCACACAAAGTTGCTTTTACTGCGGGCATTGGGCCAAAATACAAAGGAAACAGCCATCAATAATCTTACAGTGCATCTGGGTTTATTTCACTTTACATTAAAGGTAACTAAACTGGAGAAAGAACACAAATGGAGTGCTCAACTCTTAAATAGAAAAGAAGGTTGGACCATAAGTCATTAACTAAGAAGAACAATTCTCAAAATTCTCAAAACTCCTTTCAGCTGCAGGAGTGAGACGAGCAAGCTAAAGGACCAGGTGAGCTCAACGGTCAAAGAAGCTCAGGAACCAATGATGAGAAATCAAGAGAGGAAAGGAGGTAAATATAGTAATAAAATAAGAATATTAACTGCAGTTTTGTTGTGTGTTTCTCTGTGCACTTATGGTTTGACTGAACTGGGAGTGTGATTTGGGATCATTGTTAAAAACAGAAGCTGTTGCCAATCCTACACTTCCCAGATGGCATTGCATGGTCTATCAAAATCTGACCGTACTTTTCAAGGTTCATAATTCCATCAGTTTAGACAAGAACGCCGACAACACTGGTTGCAATACAGCCTCAAAACATGACAGAGCCTCCACTGTTTTTTTACAGATGGCTGTAGACACTCATTGTTCTACTTCTCTCCTGATTTCTTAAGTACACATTCAAATTTGCCACTGATTTTCAGTCCAGTTGTTGTGTAATTTGGCATACCTCAGTCTTTTTCGCTTCCTTAAAAGATCTTTACAGCCACCCTTCCACTGAAACATTTCCGATGAGGCTTCAGTGAACAGGAGATGGATTAATTGAAGGTCCAGATGCAGCTCTCAGGTCCTGTGTCAGGTCTTTGCTGGATTTTTTCCTGTTTAGGATGTGACTTTCAGATACCGATCATCTGCTGCAGATAGAACTGGCAGGCCCAAAAAACTTTCAGGAATACGCTCCAAAACCATTCAGATATACTGTATGTCAGGGTTTCAACTACTAGCTCTTTCCTGATGCAAAAATATCATTGTATGTCGTCAAGCTCATATTGTTGCTACTTTTTGTAGAGTTGGTTGAAGAAATGGGAACAAATGATGTGCTTTTGTGACAGATTGCTGGTTTAAAAAAAGAAAAAAAAAATTTTTTTTCATAGCTTGTCTGTCATGTGTAACGCTTAAACAACACAGTCTGGCTCCTTGGAAGCAAACTATAAAGAAATCAGTGGTGACTCAAGACTTTTACACAGTACTGTGCATGCATATAATCCTCCTCTGGCTAGACTGACAGACGAGAGAGATGCTGACATGCTTGTAGTTTGGTTGCCGTATTTGGACAATGAGGAAAAAAATATATTGGGTAAAGGCCCACTGTTGACATTGTCCAAGCTGTGAAACCCAGTAAATACACAAAATACTGGATATTTATTATATCTTCAGCCATTAAACTGTCACCAGTCAGCCCGGCTGTTAAGACGTTACATTTCGTGCCAGTTAGTTCACATAATTCACAGACTGGATGGAATCCCCCAATTTTTTTAAAGTCGTCCAGGCGAACGGCCGTCGTCATTTCAAAATCGCTCACAGTATGGGCCAGCGTCTCCACAAGGGCATGCAAAAACTTTTCAGATGTCCAACATTGTACATAAAATGCGGTTGAGACATTTTCCATCCACCAAATTCATCAGTGATGTTGTTATGGTCGTTAGAGAACGCAACAGCAACATTTTTGTGGCAAAGTAAACATTACCTCAACAAAGAATTTGCCCAAAGACTTCTCCGAGGAGGTTTTGCATGGAAATAAACTTCCAAGTAAATACGGTGTGTGTAACACTTTTCAGTCAAACTCCACAGACGCTCTGTATTTATTACAGCATAAATATGAAAGCCTCCCATTTTTGGTCCCATTTTTTTTCCTAAGAATGAAAATGGCACAATAAAAGGCTGTTATGCAACCAAAGATGTTTCTGGGTGTTTCAAACAAGGAGATTGAGCTATTTTCTGTTTAGGTTTGTGATTAACAGCCCCCAGGTTGTCTCCAGATGTGGTTTGGCCTCAGACACACACACGCTGACTCTGATCAGCAATAAAAAAGGTGACCCCTCATGACACTATCCATCATCATAAGAGATGACGCGGTGATCTAATAAGAAGATCTGACTCTTTGTGCAAACATGAAATCATTATTTAAGCTAAATGGTGGACAGCTGGTTGAGCGTTTAGAAGCACAGGCAACAGTTACCAAACTTCTCATCACATGCTATTAACTGGTGACATAAAAACAATAAGGTGTTGGGAAACAGTAGGAGAAGTTATGTGAATTCAACCATCAGAACCATCTAGGTCTTTTGTACCTCCATTTATTTTATGAGGGAGACTTGGTCACAATCGATCTATAAAACAACAAATAGAGACCGAGCTGTTTGTAAATAAAAACTGCCCCCTTCCTTTCCACTGTCCAGTTTGCCCATTCCAAAATCCTCTGGAGCCTTACACAATTTCCAAACATAAAAATCTGCTACACAACAAAAAACGTGCATGATTTTAATCCTTTTCTTAAATTGCTCTGAAATGCATCTAAACACCCCGCGCACCATTTACTTATATCATGATCTATCATGCAAGTCTTAATATACAAGCCCTGTGATTGATTCCTCTTGGGTTATCTTATCTTCAACTAAGTAGAAACAGTTGAAGGACAGTTTTATGACTTTATCATTTTGTTAACAGCTCTCCATAATTGCCGTGTCACCGTGTATTTTTCTACTCAGCTGTCATCCTGTTTTTATTCATTTAGTAACTTACCTCTTCCTGGGTCCTGGGTACTGCAGGGCGAGTGCAGAAACAACACTGCATTAGTTATCCTAAAGTCAAAGAGCTCCTTAATGACAGAGTGATAAAGTGCAACCATGATCTCGTTTCACTGTGCTATATATTACTGGTTTCTTGCATCTTAAGATTAACAAACCAAAGCTCCCTCTGCGGAGATCCTGTTTTTAAATTTGGATTTAAGGATATAATTCTTTGATAGACTGTGACTGAACATGTAGTAGGCTGATAGACATGATAGAGCTGCAGATTCGTGTAAACACATTGGAAACAGTGGTGTACAGTAACCATGAAGTTTACTCTAACATCAGCAGCAGCATTATTAAGGGTTCTAGTTTTATTTCAGAAACTCAATCTGATATTATTCAACCTGCAGGTGAAGAAAAATGAACAGGTAAGCACTTATCATCTGTCTCTATAGAGAAGCTACAGCAGGCAGAGAGTTAGCTTGGCTTAGCATTACTGTAAGACTGGAAACAAACAGCTAGTCAGGCTCTGTCCACCACCTCTTAAACTGCTAGCTTTTACACTTTTCCTGGGTTTCATAAAGATTAACATGTATTCAATCTTGATGAAAGACCTTCAGCTATGTTGGCAGGTGAATTTGGAGATTTGCATCTATAGCTTCACAAAATCCACTTTTCGTCACCATAACCTGGTGACTCAAAAACCCCCCCCCCCCCCCCAGCAGCTTTGAGCAGCTTTGTGTAGGAAATTGTTTCTAAACTGATTCTTTAAATATCCTTTATAGGTCTTAGGACTTTTTAAGCAGTGCTTTAAAATAACTTTAAAGTTATCTGAAAAGTTCTTCCAAAACCCTTTCCTTCCTGATAAGAGAAGCAATAGCCTGGCAGCAGAAAGTTTCATCTAATTGCTGGTTTAGACTGCGCGGCCTGCTGGAGACTAATTTGAGGTAAGCAAATAAACAGATTTAACTCTCTTGGATGACCCTGAGCTGGTGTGACTGTGAAGCAAGCGTGGCACACTCAGTGAATTTTCCTCTTATAAATAAAGGTGGAAGTAAACACTGCTTAATCATTTTGTCTAAATTCATCAGCTAAGTACTTATTTACTTATTTCCATCCTGACAGTCAATCGTGTACAGTATTTGACCGTTAGGTCCTGTAGATATTTAGATGCATTGCTCATGATGCCATGAAGTCATGAGGATCAGCACGATAAGTAAACTCACCTCTTCTGGCACTTGAGGCTGTTTAGCAGCATGTCTGTCTGCGGGCTTATTAAAACTTGGCTCCCTAATGAACATTCGCCCTTGAAGCCTGCTGAGTGCTTAGTGCTGCTCAGGAGACGAGGCTCTGGACGCACGGGGCCTCTCTTCCTGCTCCCTACTGAGCGCTCGGTATAAAACTCAGCTGTACCGGCAGGCCGGGTTAGAGTCATATGAATACTTTTACATTACAGTGAACTGGAATGTTAACAAAAGACAGTCCACAGAATAAATTCTATGCTTGTTCCTCCATGTTTTATTTCAGGAGGAAATCAATTTTGTGAGCTAATGTGCAGAACTGTTGCTTTGGCTTGGTGACAGTTTCTGTGTGTCGTTTTGTCATTGTCATCTTGTCAGCTTTGCCTTGGGTGATTTAAACCCCACTGCTGCAGCAGCATGGGAGAGCGAGAGCAAAAAAGCTGTTCCACATGGGCTGACTGAGACCCTGCAGCCATGCCGTGAGTTCACACTACACCATGCCAATGTGTGTGTGCATGTGTATGCATGAGAACTGTAGCTGAAGCTGAGTGTGATGTAGACAGAGTTGCTCAAAAACATAACCAGTCCAAGATTTCTCTCACGGGTGTGATTCACAAAGTGGGCAGTTATGGGAAACATCCAAGAAGTCCGACTTAAAACACATGAAAATCCTGTTCTTTTTATCTATCCATCCATCACGAACATCAAACCAACAGTCAATTGTTCTGGTAGTAGTGTGATTGTCTGGGGCTGTTTTGCTGTGTGAGGACCTGGACAATTCATCAAGCCATGAATTCTGCTCTCTACCAGGAAATGCTGAAGGAGAATGTCCAACCAACAGTTCATGGCCTGTTAAATTATGCAGCATGACAATGATCAGAAATGCACCAGCAAAAAAAGGACAAAGCACAGAAGAGTGGGCTGAAATTCCTCCACAGCATTTTGAAAGAGTCATTGGCAGTTTTCAAAAACACTTTATTGACGTTGTTGCTGCCAATGGTGGCCTATCTATCTATCTATCTATCTATCTATCTATCTATCTATCTATCTATCTATCTATCTATCTATCTATCTATCTATCTATCTATCTATCTATCTAT
>NW_005187524.1:415039-420269 GCF_000239375.1 Pundamilia nyererei
TCCTCTTATTTGCCAACATCCACACTATATCTATCTATCTATCTATCTATCTATCTATCTATCTATCTATCTATCTATCTATCTATCTATCTATCTATCTATCTATCTATCTATCTAAGTCCTCTGGTTCTGCCAAAGATGAATGTGACGCTAATTTAAAAAACAGTTCAAAGACATTCCTGAAAAGTGCCATGATGAATGGGGCAGTTTTCCCAAACATCTGTTGGAGGCCTCAGTTTCTGTCTGCCTGGAGGGCTCTCGCAGACAGCTCAGGGTAGTCAGAGAGACTTCCTCCCTGAACCTTGCATCCCTCCAGTCCAGTCCCATGGATCCCATGGTCGTAACAAGGTTTCATTGATAGCTGTTCCACTGACTGGACTAAAGTTTAGCCGTTGTTGAATGCTGCCGTTGATGTTACCCTACTGACCTTCACGCACTCAACACTGGCGACTGATAATTAACAAAAGCCTGTGGCAGAGAGCACTTTGAAGTCATCTCTGCTAATCGTCGTGTCATCCCCTTTTTACTTGAAGTTTGCTTGTGGTAAACAGAGACTAGGCTATGGTGGGCCAGAGGTTTGTTCTGACTAAATGGACTATGGGGAAAAGGTTTAATGGATTGAAAAATAACAAATTTATCATGCTTAATAGGAAGCTATTCAGGTCAAATTGACCTCATGCGGGGGGTTAAATCGCATCGTAACTTTCTGGCGCTCGACCTTCACTGTTAATTGGGGGCAGTGAAGAAGATTTTTCATTCTCCTAACCGCTGAAGAGAGCACATGATTCTCTGCTCACAGCTAACCAAGCATAAGGCCCGTGCAGCAGGACTAGCAGGCCTTAAACACGAGCATTACACGAGTGCTGCATATGGAAAGAAGATTATTCCTTCAAAACACAGCTAGCAATTAGTTTGCCTCAAACTCCAGCGCCATACCAAGTTTATGTGCTGTCATGTTGAAGGCTGGGAAGCACGTGCCATCAGTGAGTCAGCCACCAAATAGGGTTTATGTCTCATCCATTCCCAGCAGTAAAGATAAACAGAACTTAACCTGCATTACTCAACAGGCCTGCAGTCTAATATCAAAACAACTGACAATTTGTTCAATCTTTGCTTTATGGTGCGTGCAGTCAGACTAACACATGGGTGGCTTAGGGCTGAAATAAAATAACACAGTCGACGTGTGAACTAAAAACCCTGCAGCAAAACAAGGTTTAAAAAACAACAAAAAAAGTGAGTTACAGCTGACACTGCTGTAAATAAAGATAAGATTTAAAGGCAGATGTACAGTTTATTCACCACACAGGCCTATACTTTCCATATTATAAACATTACAGGCTGTTTGTTGATACTAGACTTAAATCATCGTGACCTTCTGGAGGCAATTAAAGGACTCTAATGGGAACAGCGTTTTTTCAGGCAGTTTTTCAGATGTATGGTCTATTTTATAAGACGCTACCTGCCACTAATAAAGTGTAAGAGAAGAAGAAGAAGAAGGAGAAATCGCTCCTTTATTGCTTTTTAACTTTTCCCACTGAAAAAATAGTCCTTTTGTTTCGAGTGCACTCCCTGAATTTAGATGCCAGGTTGGTGCCACACAGTTTGCATGTACTTTGAAGTGCTTGTCTCACCTTTGGCCCAGTTTCTAAAAATACCTAATCTAATATCACCCCTTGCATCTTTCTTTGTTGTGTGTTATGAAAACGTGATGAACAGAACCATCAGTTACCATTTTTGCGAGATACACGTGTGGAGCAGTTTGTTTTTCTTCGGTGGGCAAGGGGCTGAGGGGTAAATGCAGCAGATACCCATTTCTGTCCACCTGGTAAAGCTGCTAATGTGGAAAATGCTTGACCTTGATTTTCCACGGTCGGTTGGTAGAGACAGCGTAAAGCCGTAAAGCAACGAGAATAGGGGCCGAAGCTTTGAGGCACGGCCCATCTATAAACCCTTCAAGACAAAACAGCAACAGAGTCAGCCCAGAGCGCCTTGCGTCCAGGTCACAACCAGGGGGACCAGAAGGAAGAGAGCTCCAGGGGCTCGGGCCAGCGGCACGAGATGCACGCTTAAATCGAGGGTAAGGGGCCAGGAAAATTGAAAGGGAGGAGACAGAAAAGCAGAGAGGAGGAAGAAAGCTCCGGTTGAAACGCCAGAATGATCTATCGCACACATTAACTCCTCCCTCTGCTGTTTTTTTCTTTTGTGAACTGAATACTCAGAATTTACAAGAATGCATGTCACCAAGGGCACTCCATCGCACTCCTATTTAGACACTCCTGCCAGTGCTGATTTATGCTGTGACTGATTTCTGAATCTTTTAGGCTACATCTGGCTAATGAGTAGAAGGCCCCCACATCTTTAGAAAAATGTATGTTTTCTGGAAAGTTATTGCATGTTCTTATTTGACCTAATTGGCTGCCAGCATGATCCACCCTTTGAATCCGCTCCAGCAGCATTTATCATGCAGCGGTGTGACATCATTCTGCATATTGTTCATTGGAGACATTTTTAAATCAAACTTCAAGAGACAGAAGGACTGCACAAGAGAATTTCAGGCTGAAGTGGAGCAGCAGACACTTAACCAAAGTGTAAAAAAAACAAAACAAAGGCAGCATATTACACAGCCTACTGAAGCCATACAAGAAGACCACAATACATGGCAGCAACTTTAATGTCATAACCTAGAATTTTACATTTGAATGAATCCAAAGGAATCTTCTATATTCTTTTTTGTGATGCAGGACTTTTGGCGTAATCAAATATAAATCTTACATTTATTATCTGATTTCTGGATCAAAATTCAAGTAGCATACATTATTCAGCAAATTAACACCAAGAAGTATCTAGACTGGGGTTGTGAAATATGAGGCCCGGGGGCCAGAATCAGCCTGGCAAAGACATTAACGAGGACATGCGTTTGAAAATCTTTCCTACTGATAAAAGTCAACGTCAAGTTATAAGCGTTATTAACACCAAATATACCTGACGATGCTCTTATCACGCGCAGTAGAAACCATCTTCCCACTGCTGCAGAAGCTAACATCCACGGTTTTCCTTCTCTTTAATCTTAATGTACCAGATTTTTTCCTGGATTGGCTACTTTGCAAACGCCAGCCAATAGCTTGTCAAGTCAAAAAATCTGTGAATAGATGAATTTTCCATGAATACGTTCCAGAAATAGGTGATTCTGCGAATACTGAACCGTGGATAAAAAGACCTCCCCCATGACCGCTCATACCACACCATACCACTTAGGTTAAACTTCTTCGTTGGTTAAATACCTGTAGTCTTAGTATTATAACTAGTTGAACTGACGGAAAGAGGAGATTCAGTGGTCCGGCCCACTTAAGGTTAAAGTGGGCTCTACACACCTTTGACACACCTGGTCTAGACAAAACCAATCAGATGAAATCAATTTTTCAAGTACCTAGATTGAATCACAGAAAGAAAGACAGAGTCAGTAGACTCTGGCTTCTGTATCTCAGAAGCCAGAGTCTACTGACATATTTAAGAAGTTGTGCAAAAGCTCCACAGGGGTTCATTTGCTGGCGGGTACAAGAATGGATGTCTTGTCTTTGTCTACTATACTGTTTATTATACACAGTTCTGCTGCTAGGAGTTTCTCCGTTTCACAGACTGTGCTGCAATATGGCTTATAATAATACATAATTATTTCTGTATCAAAGCCAATCTTTTGAAAGGGGGCAAAAGGATAATTTGTAAAAGGGAAGTACTTAATCTAATCTTTGTTACAGTTTTCATCATTCCAGTCAGCTAAAGGTCTTTGTTAACTTAACAACTCACACCCATAAATGAAAGAGCCGATCACTCAGCCGAGGCGGACGCGTTGCCAGTGCTATGACATGCATCAGAAACGTTGCCAGTGGCGCTACAGTCTGTCTGACTGTAGCGTGTTTCTGGAGTGCTCCACCATTTGAAAGTGTAGATGGAGCTGAAAGATTTCCCTCTAGATCCAGCACCGTACAGTATGGCTCGGAGGCAAACGCACACGCATTTCTCAGTTGTTTCACGGCTGCACTTCTAACACCCATAAAAAGTACGAATATCACGAAAGGGAAAGTGAAGGTGGTTGTCTTAAATAACACCCATGTGACCTACTTCTATTACCCAGCTGACAGCTCTTTGTTCACACAAGCTGGGAAAGACCCTGCAGCCCAAGCCCCAAGTGCATTAGATTGATCCTGCTCTATCTTTAACTGTTTCCTCTAGTTGTGCGAATGCCTGTTTTATGTACAGTGCTCAATCTATTATGAAGCGTGATGGAGAACTTCTGTAATGATCCTTCTAAGGAAAAGCTGCCATGTTCAATGAAAAATAACACATCAATAAAGCACGTAATTCGAGTTTTTACAAAGTGGTTTTCTGCCAAAATGACCCTCCTTTTTCCACATTTTCCCTCAGGTCCTCACCACTGCCCAGTCTGAACAATGTCAGTATTATGTTAGCTCCCGGGCAAAAAGAAAGGAGAGTTGAAGTCCTTGATACAAACAGCAAAAGGTAGCTAATGAAGAGATTGGCGCCCCTTGTTGTTAGTGCTCTCTATTGAAAGTCAATACAAGAGCCCGATTCACATAGATCACTTAAAATTCTGGAGGAGAGGCTAAGAATACACAGTTGATACTTGGTTATAACAGGAGCCCTACATTCTGGTAATGATACTGCTTAGCTGTCTTGTGTCTTACACTTGACCTCTGACCCCTCACTCGTGCAGCAGTGACAAGGCCGTCAACTAAACTGATGCAAATATGACATTCACGCTGACAGCGCGGATTCAACTCGATGCAGTTAATCAGCTTCCATCTATTTGTCCAAGATTACGCCATCGAACGTGAGACAATGAAAAGCACTTAATAATGTGGAGGCAATTCAAATCCACTTCAGGCTTGCTGTATCAATCACAGGCACGCACACATAAGCGGATCGTCGGTTCAGTCATGGGACTTGGATATTTTTGCTGATTTGACCCTGCGCTTTGTGTGAAACCTCGCAGTGTAATGCAGTTATATTTCTGCTCTGCATTTGAAAGATGATAGGAGTGGCTTGGTTGTCATGCCAGAGCTTTCAAAGGACTCTTTGTGTAGAAGCGTCGGTCATAGCCAGAGACATCCTCCTGGTATTTATTCTAGAGTTCCTCCAGATGCTGCAAATTGAAGCCTATCAAATTGGGCCACATTAAAGTCCACTTTCATAACATTGTTGCTCCACAAAC
>NW_005187524.1:421350-456316 GCF_000239375.1 Pundamilia nyererei
CCAAGTGGAAGAACAATTAATAGTGTTAAAAAACTTCTAATGACTGGAACATAAGGAGGTATTTAAGTGTGACACGGGTGTACACCTGCCAGGAAAGGTTAGCAACGTCTGCCCTACACAGATACAAGAGCATCTAACATGACTCAGAAACAGATTAAGACATTGATTTAAACTCAGCAAGGAACACTTGAGCAACAGCCAGCTGCTCATTCGCACAGGTCACTGAGGAGATCTGTCTGTCCATGTAGGGGTAACCCTCATGGATGCTGCGGTCAGATGGCTGTGATCTTTTTGTTGCTATCTGCATTAGGAAAGCATGCTTGATTTAACTGTTATCAGGCAAAAATAGGGTACAGCAGGCAGCAAGCTAGAGATGCATAAGACAAATGTGGCATCCTTTGTAATTAGATTAGTATGGGTTAGAAGATAAGCTGTAATCAATTGTAGTGGTCAGTCCGAGCCTTCACAGATTTAGTTTGCATGGATCACTAACAAAAAAAGGAACACAGACGTCACTTTTCAGGGGTTTTGGATATTTCATGGCTGGGAAAAAGAATGAATGGGTAGAAAACAGCACTCTGTGTGTTTTGGATGGCAGTTCTGTGAGTGGTAATGGTGCTTAGGGAGTAAGGAGAGCGCTCATGAAAGAGACAGGCGTGCATCTTTGTGGGCTGAATGAGAGAAGCGAGCCAGCTCTCTTTGGGTAGCTTAGGGTCTTATGGGAGAAGAGAAATGTGTTATTTCCAGACAGTGAGAAGGAAAGTGATGATGCAGCAGATGAAAAGAGGAGATGAATTGGATGTTACATAACTTGACCAGTTTTCCAAGGTTTCAGTTTGAGGGAGTCTGAACTGTGAGCTTTTTACTGCCAGATCAAAATGTGTGTGTATGGTCAGGAAGCACGTTTTACATATATCCTGCAATCTATAAAAGCTTAACAGTACCACTGTAAATTAGCTTTAAAGTGCCCTTACACTGCCCTCACAGTGTGTCCTACCACAGAAATGGGTTAATAGAATAATAAGCCTAATTAATTAAAAATAATCATAAAACGGTGACTTTGAAATAATGAAACAATCAGCTCTGCGAAAGGAAGAAAAAACATCTGGAAGTTGTATAATATTTTCTACGCTGTCAACTTAAATTTAAATTGAAGGTAATGATTAATGCAGCTGCATTCATAAAACAGTCCTGCTCCGAAGAAATTCAGAGCAACAACATGTAACTTGGCAGAGAAAGTGCGTGTGGGCACACGGACCGAGCGATGCTGTAAGTAGAAGCAAGAATACATCCGACAAGGGGGAGTTTCTCCACGCAAAGCGCATGCAATCCCTACAAAAATTCCCAGTGACTTCAGATCCAAGGAGGTGGTGATACTCATGCGAGCACGATTCAAACTCTCTCACTTAGAGTAAGAATACAGCCTCAGAGCCCAGAGCCAGCGCGCTGCTCTCTTTGCCCCTCTTTTCTTGTTCAACATAAACTAAAGAGACGCAGATAGAATAATGTTTGCGTAAAACAGCATCTTTTTTCAGCGCGGGGGAAAGAAAAAAGCTGATAGTGTTTTCGGACTGTAGAAAAGTAAAGACTTGATAACCTGAAGACATTCTGTTTACGTCTTACCTGGGCATTATGAAGAGGTATCCGGGCATTTTTCATAGTTGGGAGAGGATGCGGTCTTGCTGAGCTCGTGTAAAACGGTTTCTCGTTTTATTTGTATTTTCTTCTTCGTTTTATTTTTTATTTTTTTGACTTGCTCCTATTTCAGTGGCTCTTGATAGAAACGGTAACGCGTGTGCCCTTTTACGCGGTAGTTTCAAAAAACTTTGCATGCCCAAAATGGACCGTGCAGGATTTGCTCTTTTAATGATTTTGACTGTTGTGCTCGTGCGAGTTGGTGACGGTCAAAGGGACGCGGCAGGTGGGAGGAAAGAGGGTGCGGGGGCAGGCCGGGCGGTCTGGGACCAGCTGCAGTCCCGGGGGATCAGTCGAGGTCACTCGCCGAGGGGACCGCGGGACGGTTCGTCCTCGAGAACATCCAGTGACTCTTCACCTGGGACCAGTCAGTCGAGGACTCTGGTCCGCCTGCCCAGGGGGACATCATCTCAGGAGAATCGCAAGCACATATCCAAAGAAAGACCGGTCCATGCTGCTGACACCTCCGGGGAAGATCTTGTCTCTGCGCCGAGGGATGGTGCGCGGCGCACCGCCAGACACCCTACCAGCCAGCAGCAACGAAACAGAGTGAACCGCAGGCAGAGCAGCAGGCACAGCTCTGCCAGCACTAAGCGACTTATCGGGTAAGAGTGACGGCCAAGTTCCCCACTGTCAGCAGTCTAAAAGTTTTACTTTGCTTTATCAAACTCTGGGTGAGCAGCAGCGGGCTACTTTAGGAGGAACGTGTGACCTATTTAGCTGTAGCGGTTAGTCCATGTGATTTACTGTAAAGTGACGGTGGCCCCTTTAGCGTAATCTTTCTTCCTGTAAGGTAAATCAGCACATTCCCCCAAAGCACTCCGTATACTGCATTAATTTGTCAACCAGTAGGTGACAGCTTGAAGCCAACTAAATATGAATTCTAATAACGTATGGGTTTTGTTATCAAGGTCATGGCAGAACATGAAATAATAGCTGAGGTCAAACACCGTTGATTACTGGGCTGATGTGGCGGGGGCAGTAATGAACAGCAAATGTGATGCATATGGGTGAACTGTGTTTGAACTATTTAACATTGCATTATCACCATTTCCTCCCATTACTACACATTACAGTATATTCAAATTGCAGGAGGAGAGTGGCTGCAGCCTGCTTCAGTGCTCCAGTTTTAGGCTTTTGCCTGTGGCCATGTATTGTAGTGGCTCCACCAAAGCGTTGGCTGGTGAGCATTTAAAAAATTTGCTCGGTGATCAGAAACACCTGTTTCTCCAGTGGCACTCGCTCCAGCCTGCAAATCTCCTGTTGGGTCTCTGTTAAACTCTAAACAGGACAACGGGCTGTTTCCATATTAGACCTCTTTTCTTTTTGTTAAATGAAGCCTCCTGCATCCACTCCTGTTTGTTCCACTGGGACAAAGCTTGATACACACTGGAGGGTGAATGTTTACATAATAATCAGAGGGAGATTTGAACGGCTCATCTTGGACTGCTGTCACAGAAAATATATAAAAAGCATTTCTTCTGTGTGGCATAACAGGTCTGTTATTGATATGTCCAAGTTATGGAGGATTGTTTAGAAGGAATAGATGGGCCTGCATATGATATGCACTTACAGCCTGCTACCCCAGCTACCTACTTGCTACTGACTCTACTGTAATGCCTTTGGTGAGCAGGACCTTGAGAAGTAGCATGCCCCACTAAACTCACGAGGCTTCACAGACAGGATGTGATGATGTCAGCGCTCACATGTACCTTTCTCTCTGCGTAGCAGATGTGTTATGTTGTTTTGGTCTGAACCATTAAACCTGAAAAAACCAGCACATTCGGACCAATCCATCACTCAGACATCGAGGTGCTGTCTGTTTAAAGCAGCGTGCAAAGAAAATCGCTCGGCACAGGATTAGATCCAACATGCTTTATTGCAGGATAGGGCGAATGCCTTGCTTGACGTTGCCAAAAACACATATTCCAGCGTTGAATGAATGGGGTTCTTTGAGTGTTCGAGCAACATAAAGGTGGGCGTTGCGTAAATCTGCGGGAACATTACCTTTTAGTAGTCTGCCTGGTGATTTTAACACTTATTAGTTCAGATGAATCATCTGCTGCTTGTTAGAGAAAGTGTTCGCATGACACATTTCCTCTTTGGAATTCCCACTCGCTCATTTAGCGTACCCCGCAGCACTGGCAGAGCTGGGCTCACTTAGCTCTCCTTTACATTAAACTTGACTCAGTGTGACTCCTCTTTCTGTTTTCGCTGCACCTGTCAGATAGGTGATTGATCCAGATAGTTGAAATAATTCTATGCCTCCTAATGTTAAGGTTGAAATAAAAATATAACAAGGTGCGAACAAGGTGTTATCTACCTATATTTCAGCCTAGGGCATGCTACTAATATGTTGTATGAAGGTCTCCATTACATGCATAAATCCCTTGATGGAATTTGAACGTGATGACTGATGTCTTTGGCACGAGCCTGACCTGATGTGTTTGATTTATGACAAAACTAATCTTGCCAGAGGGTCCAAATAAGTGCATTTTATCCCTGTGACGCCTCAGTAACACTCAGAGCATCCACTGAGCGCGATCCAACTGAGGTCAATGAGTCAATCCCCCGTTATCTTCTCAAATCACCATGAGTCAGACATCCACTTACTGTAATATCTTGTGAAAAGATGATGGGGCACAGAGCCATGCCAGCGTGTTGACTGTTGCCCCAGAGTTGCTCTTGCGGTCTGGTGCCTTTTCATCTATCTCGCCGCAAAAATTGGCCTGGACTACCAGTTAGGATTAACGAGTAAAAGAATCCAGATATAGCTGTTTAAAACTTGTCATCTCTCATTTGCTCTATGATTTATAGAAGATGCAGGGTGTTTTTTCGTGTCCCGTTTGCCTCGCTTAATCCTTCCAGGGCTCAGATAACTCTGTATTTGTCTTCACCCTGGACTCTCGCATAACAGCACGAGGGACTTGTGGGTCCACACGCAGATAAAGTTTCGTGACTTGCCCTGAATTTTTTTTTCATTATTAAATAAAATGCAATTATAGCGTAATCTCCAAGTTGTTCCTATCAATAGCCTAGCCACATCAGAAGGATATGAAACCCTTAACAGCCTTTGCAATCAGATCAGTTTGTCATGCGAGGAGGTTCACCCTACTCACAGTTATTGCCTTGTGGATTAACACCTGAGAAAAAGAACTTTTATTTCACCCTGTTTTTCTCATCTTTTGTGATCTTTTGTTCAGGCCGAATGTCTGTGGAGGTCAGCAGTGCTGCTCTGGTTGGGCTTTGGCACCAGGAACCAACCGCTGCATAAAACGTAAGTGTCGTTAACTCAGTACCCTGTGTAAACTTTAAATAAACGTACCTTGCTTGAATATCCTTTGATTTGGCTGCTCAGTTTGGCAACCGAGGACACACAAATTGGTGAAGCGGCACACAAGCACACTGCCATGCATTATATAGAAGAGAACTTCCTCTGCTAGTAAACTTTGCAGACAGAGAGGCTTTACAATCTAAGGCCCTCAGACTGAAAAATAACATAGTAAATGGCTACTAATGACTATCCTGTCAAGAGGAATTGCCCTATGAAAGTTTTCCCTGAGTGTTATTGCCCCCACGGTCATGTTCATCATGCAGTGTTTGCCTTTTTCTTTTCATGTAAGACCCTCGCTTGGAAATTACCGACACTTAGCACTTGGCTGTCTTTGTGACAGCAGTCCTTAATTATGGGTGGAACTGCTGCTTCTTTTTATTCGACCGCAGCAGAATTGAATAACCAGATAATTAAAAGTGGAACAGAAGACACAGGCTGTGAATGAATGCAGAGCCATATCTTTAAAATGTGACACTGACCTGGGCTGAAAAAGCGCCTTTCAGCCCGAACAGTGTTGCTGTTTCTTTCTTTAGCTTGCATATGGACTATATCTGGGAGAAAATCCATTTTTTAGACATGCTATTTCAGATGATCCTAAAGTAAAATTGCTGCAACTCATTCCACATTTGGTTCTTGCATGTTGTGCTGTAGGCAAAAATAACAGGTTGGAATGAAAAACCTTTTTTTTAAAGTAAAAGTTATCTTTAAATTTTACAAGCGCAGTAAAACCCAGGCTGTTAAGTGACATCTATCTAGCAGTAAAACTGGCCATGGTTTTTTTTTGGACTTGTTTACTGTTTTCTCTGTTTTGTTTCTGCTAATTATCTCCCCCTCACACACGCAACCCCGTTTCACGCACATTTCAGCCGGTACACAGCGAGCTGATTGGCTCCAGCGGTCTTCTTATTAGATCTGCCTCCCTCGTGCTCAACACAAAGCTTCCCTCCATTTTTCCCCCCTCCCTCAATGCAGAGTTAAAGGCACACTTACCAAGGCGTAAATTACATTTAATATGGAGCTGGAGTTACCTAAATTAAAAGAGTAAATACTTTTAATCTGCCAGATAATAACAGGTTCAGCCTAGCGCCCCTATGTTAAACAAGGCGGAGGATCTGAGCAGGCCAGGGGACTGTCTGACCATCTGGACCCTCTTACGGCTTGGCCCTGACCCAGGTCTGACTGGAGGCTATGCTATCATCAGCTGAGTGAAGCGCCACAGCCGGCAAGGTGCCAACATAAAGGCCCCAGACTGGAGCGCGGACTGGAAGCCCCCATGTAGAAGACCTCCGTGGAGGAAAACAAGCTCAGGATATCTATACTTCGTCTTTGCCCGACATCCAGCCTGCTTTACTGGGAGAGGGCAACCTGAGAAAACATGTTCACAGTGGGGGAAAGAAAAGGAACAAACGTGCCGGGCGGGAGCAAGAAGTAAAAACATAACGTGGCTGAGTTGTGTCTAGGAAATTTTCACTGAAGGGATTGAAGTAATGTCTAATACAAAGTGGCGGCTGAGGGCTTCACCCGCGAGGCTGCATTGAGTGTCTAGAATCACGCTTTCCTCACAATACCTCCTTGTTCAGTTGCGTTGAGGTCAGAGAAAACGTGACAGGAACTGGATCACAGGTCGTCCCGGGAGTGCGCCTATTTTTACGTTTAAGAGCCGTGTTTATTAAAAGGTTGACGTCTCAGTCTCGGTCGTGCGTCTGATTAGAGATCGTCATCTGGTTCACTAAATCCTCGGTCCTGCCCACATCCTGGAAGGTTTGGTGCTGACTATCTCTGTTTTCAAGTTCAGGATTGATGGTTAGCAGACTTGTTTATGTATTAAAGCAAATTCCATGTGCCAAAAATAGCCAGCGAGTTCTGACTGTTAGGCTTTGAATCATTGAGAAGAACATTGCATTTCCTCTGCTGTGTCATGCTTGTTCGCCTTCTGGTGAAGTTAACTGCCTTTATTACAGATGAAAGCTTATAGGCTTTTATTACCACAGTTTTACCTAAAGAATATTAATTTTATTTATGGTGGCTTATAACCAAAGATGTGTGTGTGTGTGTGTGTTGCGTTTGGCTGGTAAAGTGAGGCCAGGTGCAAGCTTGGCTATATTTCCATCTGTTTACTCGTAAGTAGAATCGAAGCTCCTGGTGAGTTAAATGGGGAATCTTGTTTCTGGGTCAGCACTTAAGACTTAGTTCCTCAGTGTGATGATTCACATCTGTTCATCAAAAGTGCAGTTGCACAGAAAAAAGGAGCAGAAGGAGCCCATATTGTAGCTTCACTACTAATAGCCAAGCAGCAGCCTTGCCTTAGTTATAAGACAGTGTGCTCCATTACCGGTGCTGTCAACAACCTCGTGACTATCTGCAGCTCTCAGATGGAAAACTGCAGATAGTTCATGGTCAAAACTCTAACTAAAACATAAGAATTTCCATCAGTTTAAAGTGTTGTTTTAACCATCAGCTCGACTAAATACATCAATAAGTAGTAAACCATAAAAAACGAGAGAAAGCAGCATGTTTGCTTAGTACAGACAAATCTGTTGCACCGGCTTCTAAATAACCACTATTTACAAAACAGTGAGATACTTAGATATGGAATTAGAGGGGAAGTTTGAACTGCTGGCATGTTTTAGAATAAATACAGTAACCCTCAATTAGACGTCTTGTACACCAGCGTAAAATTACTGTTTTAAAGTTTTGGTTTAAAACACGTTTTGAAAAAAAAGAACCCAAACTTTTAAAGCCCCCTGTAACCGGAATGTAGATTTAAATCACATTACTGTGTTTTTTCCACTCATATCTGTGCGCTCATGTGGCTGGCAGTAAATCATTTTGTGGATAGGGTACTACGGATTGCTCACACGGGGGTTTTTTGTGCCAAAATGGAAGCAGTTTACTGTAGTTTGTTTAGTAGCAGCCACAGATGCTCTGTCGGGCTGCACCTAAAGCAGTCCTGCTAATATGCACAGAGTGATAATGTTAGCATGACGACTGCAGCCCTGAGCTTGTTTGCTACAATGCAAATGGGCAGCTCAGTACCACAGGGCATTCAGTGCTTCCTAGCCCAGGATCATGCAGTCAGTCTGATGTCCGTTTATGACCATGTGAGAACTGACCTGTGAATTCGAGTGGTCGTCATATGTGTTACATCCTGTGTGCTCAGTCTGAGCTCCATCCTGTTCCTCAACAAAACTGAGTATTTCAAGCAGAGAGAACACTTCTAAGGAAGGCCACCTTCTTTTGTGTGCTACATATGAGAAAGCACGGTCCCAATCTGAACTCTCTGAGTTCACGTGTTGAGTTACTATGCCGATGATTACCAGTTATTATATGCATTTCATTTAGAGCTAAACATAAAACATAAAACACAGCTGTAGCTGATGAGGATTCTACAAATAGGTGAGGTATTTTCTCATAAAGCCAAACTGAAGGAAAAGGACACGAACATCTTTATAAAATTTCATCAAATACTTATGAACAGTGTACACCTCATTATGGCAGCAGAGAAGACGGGAGAAGACAGATGTTCTTTATTTAAAAAAAGAAATAGAAATTTATTCAACTGCTGTTGAAATATTTCAGTCCGCGTGCTGAAAAGGATGGCTTTAAAAGAGCGCACTAAAGTTGTTCTGGGTTGTTCTGGCTTCGAAGGTTGATGGCTGTTTTACTAATCAGATTAATGGCATGGTTTGCCACACACAGAGTGAATGCATGGGACAATATAGAATACTTAAGGGCAGGAAACAGTGGGGAAAGGGTAACTGCAGCACTGACAGGAACTACCGTTCTTTATACCCCCGGCTCGTAGTGCTCCCCGAAGCATACGCTTTTGGATTGAGCGGCAGAATTAATTTCACCACACTATACATCACAGTGTTTTGACAAAAGCACGTGATACATATGGCAACATGCTGCAAGTACGGCTAACAGTGAGAGCGTGACCCCACAGATGGCTCCTGATTTAACCCTGTTGTTTCTTAGAGAGAGCAGATGAAAGGTGCTTCATTCACATGGAGGAATAAAGTTGTTGTCAGTCTCTTAGGCTGTTGTTGATTGACAGAGTGTAAGGTGGTAGAAAGGAGTTTCTTTTTGATTCCCTTCCAGCTTTCTTTGGCCTGCTGTGCTCTTCAGAGCACCATCCTGGCTCTAAAGTAACTCCTCATGCAGAAACATCGCTCTCCCTCAGTTTTTACCTTTGCCACCACAAGGTACCTTTCCTCTCAAAGCAAAAAAATAAAGCAAGCAACATTTTTCTCTGATTCCATCATGTCCCCAGGGTAGCTTGAGCAGGATTACAACTTTCCTGTCTGGAACACCGACAGTACAGTAAAGGCTCGACCCTGCTGTTTAAAATTTCATGGTTATCCCTTCCTACAAAGCCTTTTCTTTATGAATTAATTCATTAATTGCATTCACTGTAAAAGTATAAGACCATGCCTTCTTCTTTGTCTATTTATTCATCGCAGCACTTCATTTTTGAACCTGATCTTATGTGTGAAATGCATTTAATGCTCATCTTTGTTATAACATGTGGGAAGCAGCTGGCAAAGAAACAAGTACATGCACGTGTCTTCTGACCTTCAAAGCAGTTCCCCGAAATGCAGGTCTGCCATCTTTGCTTCAGCATATTTGTTGCATCACTTTCTATTTTTTAAAAGTCTGTGACTCCCAATACTTTGACATATTTAGACATATCAAGTCATATCAAGTCAAATCTTTTGACATATGCTGAAATGAAGAATCTGGACTTGCACATTAGTGTTATTTGCACCCTTGTCTACACACGCCACATACACACTGCATGGATAAAAGTACTGGGCCACACCTTTCAATCTTTGAATTCAGGTGTTTCCAATCTCACTGAATAGGTGCCTGAATAAAATCAAGCACCTAGCCATGCAGTCTGCCTTTACAAACGCTTGTGAAAGAAGGGGTCGTTCTAAAGAGCTCTCTGAATTCAAGCCTGGCACTGTAGTGGGATGCTACCGTTGCAACAAGTCAGTTCATGACATTCCCTCCTACATATTTTCCACAATCAATTGTAAGTGGTGTTATTGTTAAGTGGAAGCATTCACAGCAACTCAAGTTGCAGACTATCTAAAGTTACAGAGCGGGGTCACAAAGTGCTGAGGGCCACGGTGTGTAAAAGTCACAGCGGCTCTGCTGATTCATGAGCAGTTCCAAACCTCCTCAGGCATTAACATCAGCACAGAAACTGTGTGCTGGGAGCTTCACGGCATGGCTTTCCATGTCTGAGGAGCTCCTGTAATGTGTAGGTGACCTAGTTTGTCTATTATGTGCAAAATGAGAATATTTTATAGAATATTTTATTTCTTAATGGCAGCAGAAGAGTTACTGATGATAGGAAAATGTGTAAATGTGAAGCTTCTATGGATCCCCTTAATGTAGAGCACTAAGAATTTAGTTCCCAACCAATACGATGAAGATAAAGACACTAAAGAAATCCTGCATTTCCACTGATTAGTCATTCAAATTCAAAAAAGAAGACTCATTAATACTCCAAAGGAGTGAATTTTAACTGACATCAGGCCTAATACCAGCGAGATCCTGGCCAACATAGCACTATTCTCTGCTTTACAAAAACAGGAAGAGGTTTTTAGGATGCTTGTGTTTCTGTTGACGTCATGTGTCATATGTGTGGATTTGTGGGGGTTGCACAGTTTACACTTCTGGGGCATGACACTCCTTTGGCAGTCCTGTAGAGAGTTATGGCCTGTTAGACAGATCCTGTAATCAATACACACCCCACTGTCCCAGACCCCATCATTAACATAGACACTGGACAGCCCGCTCTCAGTTTGTCTTCCCAAACCAGGAGTGCTGTTTTCTCCAGTCCAGCTGGTGCTTCTCATTGTAGGTTGCAATTGGGCCCTGTTTTGGCCTCCTACACCACATGTTTTTCTAATTGCTACCACAGACAAAAGTGTGGTGAAAACTATGTACTGCTCAGTGTCTGGACCCAAACATCTCCTTGTAAAATGCCTCTTTTGTTTATCATCGTTGATAAGCTGCTAAGAATGAAATAGAGAGGCGAGAGGGAGAGCGCAATTAGTCACACAAAGCTACTTCATTAACACGCGACACTTTATTCGTGACATCGTGTTGCGAGGAGTCCATCTGCTGAAGTAGATCGTTCAGCGACCCCAAGAAGAAAGCCTGAGCTTGAGTGACACTTACAGATGAACATTAACAGCAAGCACCGCTCTCCTTCAGTCACACACCGACACACACACACACTCTCACTGAGGCCACAGCCCATAGCCAACCATATATCACAGCACCCTCCTGCTTAAAGACCATATGGAAGTTGTTGGGATTGTGATCCCTCACGAGGATGGGGTTTGTGGGTTTTTGGAGAGCACCACGTCTCACAGAGTCAGCTTTACTAGCTGCAATCCCCCCCGATCCAGATATCCTCAACAGACTGGCCCAGCATGTGACCCATTAGGGGCTGAATGTGGGAGATTGAGGGGCGTGGCAGAGGCACACAGCAGCATGGCTAAAAGTAATGTATACATTGTCATGGGTCAGATGTAGGTTAACAAATCCCCCCCTTCCACACAAAGATTTTGGAAAAGAAAAACTTTTAACTACTGTACTGGAACAAACAAGCAAAGAAAAAACCCACATTGTGACTGTAACTGCACGTCTATGACAGAAGCACCTTAATTTAGTGAAATATTACCCTTGTAAGCTTCACCACAAAGAGAAAATATGGGATCAGTCACACAGCGTCAGGCGCACTCCCCCTATGGTTTTAATTATAAAAATAGAGATGTGTGTTTATGAGCATTTAATGAAGGCTTGCAAAGTTACAGTAACAGCAGTTTGGGTATAGACAGCAAAGTTAGCATTCGGGGAATGCATGAAATGATGGCACTCGCTCCAGCAGCCATGTGGAAATCACATGTTGCGGAGAGATTAACACTCACTTGAAATGGTTAGCATTGAAGGTCAATTGTATTAACTGCTCAATAGACCAATTCTTACTTCTTCAGTGGACAGGGAGTCCAGATGAGCGGAATTGTTTTCAGCTTGTCTCTTCGCTGTGGCCCCCGCAATCCTGAACACTCGACCCATTTCATGAGATCTGTCAGGTTCTGTGGTGACTCCTAAAAAGAGCCTCCTGCTGTCATCACATGAGGTTTACCCCACTACATGTTGAGTCACAAGATTTTTACTCATGCCTGCGATGCACTGAATGCCTTTCAGAATCTTGAGCCTCTTCGCAAACATTGCATCCGCATGCATGTGGACGGAGATTGCAAACTTGCAGCAAGTTGCTCAAATTGCACTTTCATTCTTATTTTCCAACTTCCTGCCTCTGAGATTCAGGGTTTGTAGTCGAGCCCTTTATCACATTGTACTAAATTCTAATCTCCAGAGCAGCTTTCAGCCTCTAAATCTCATAATGGTGCATAATGCTCTCAGCCTGTAGCGGGTCCTGCCCGAGATTATTGTGATTAGGCTTTCAATACTAATATTATTTTCAGAAATGTCAGGTTACCTCTTGCTTGCTCTTCTGACCTGTGTAAAGCGAGGAGATTTTTCTACAAGTTTGTATTGTGTCAGATATGGTTTCAGGTCACCCTTTGCAGAATGAAAGGACTGTAAAGATTTAATGGGTTGTGTTACTTTGAATCAGAGAGAAGGGAAGGCAAATCTCTGGTGGACTGTAATGCGCTGGAAACGAGCGCTGAGCTGGAAACGAGAGACCAGAGGAAGAGGCACAAGAATCTGTCTGACTTACGTGCACATGCAAACCTGAAGTTATGAGGTAACTGTAACCCAATAAAGAAACTATAAACAGTAAAACCCCTGGCATTGCTTATATATTGGTGAGGAGTTATTATGCAAACAAGAACTTTCCCAAATGAAGCAATTTAAAGGAAAGTGTTTCTTCACTGCATGAGTGAATTTTGGATGGAGATCTGCTTTAACCGTAGCTGTCAAGCACTTCCTTGAAGATGCCACTTGGACATTAAAGACTAAAGATTTTTTCCTTCATTTCTCATGTGTGTGGATCAGCGTGTTTGCGCTCATCGATCAAAGCTTTCGATACCCGTCCAGCAGCCCCCCTCTTTTCAGATGACTGGATGTGGACGCAAACTCCAAAAACTTGGCCCGTCTGCCTCACTCATAATTAAGGCTGAAGCGGCAAATGCCAGGAATGTTTGCTATTTCTCCTCTTTTATTTCCAATGGATTCTCATTTTATTATTACTCTCGCAAAGTAATAATTGCTGCGCATATTTGTGAAATGGATGGAATGCGAGGCAATTAGTTTTAATGATGTGCAAGACAAATCTGGACGGCAGCAATTACTGTGACAATGTGCTCAACAGCCCAGAGGCAGGGCACAGAGACAACACAGATACCCACGGTATACGGCGTCACGGCCTATGTGAGGTTCGTATGGGGCATATGTCAGGTCCAGAGTCACTGACCTGCATTTGTTTGTCTGGTGTCAATTATGCGCCTCGCAGCTGAAAACGGGTCACGCGATTGAACATATCTCATCGTAAGCCAGCCGTGAATCGGTTATTTTTCTCTCCGTGCACTTTGGTCATTTTGTTTCTAAAAGCCTATTTGAAGAATACAGTTTGATTACACCTAGTTTGTCCCTCCAGCATAATGTCCCGGGAATCTGTGGCCTAGTTGATCCACTGCTTCATCCACAAACTTGAGGTTAAGCAGACTCCGGACAAGACGGTGGCATCCAGCCAGCTCGTGCTTTAGTTAGATGATGTATTTTGATTCTTGCCAAGTAGAGCTCAGACAATCCCTGTTTTATCCCATGATGGAAAATTCAGATCACATACCAAGTCATACAAATCTACAACCACATTTCTTCTCATGTGTACACTTCATCAAGTGGGGTGTACATTTTCCTCAGAGTAATTAAAAAGAAATGAATTAGGTGGTCTAAATAAAATGTGCTCCACCATGAAACTGAAAAGAGCGGTGAATGTCTGATATTTAAGCCGCAATTTGTTAGGATTTCTGATCATACCACAGCCTGACGATGCATAATGTAGTGGTTTTCAATTAACTATTCAAGGGCTCTAATGTGAAAACCAAAAAACAGAGCTACAAACGCAGATTTGGCACTCATATCTTATCTTTGAAAGTAAATGTGTGACGCCACAGTTGTTACACAGCGCCGTCGTGTTTCCTCCTGTCAGTTTGATCTGCTGTCATCAGAAACAGCATCCTCAGGGTCCTCTTGTGCTTTCGCTCAAGACTAAAAGGAAACATAAAATGTCCAAAGTCATACCAGTATTGCAATAACAGGAAGTGTGCAGCAGGTAGAGCGCCGAGTGGGGTCCATCTGACTGCCAGCGCTCCTCACTGCCAAGAGCTGTGGCTGCGTTCCTGCCTGTGATTTGTCAGTGTCCACTCCAGCATCTGTGTCAATAGCATTCCATAGCCATGTTGACAGAGCGCCGCTGTTTGCTTTAGCCACTACAGACCAGTGGCTCGATTTAGTGTTTGAGGATAATGCCATGAATCCTCGAGGGCCGTCAACTGCATACATTCGTATCCCGAGATTGAGAGCTTATTATCTGTAAATTAGAGCTGCTTGATATTGATATATATATATGGTATCAACATAAATATCCTGTGGTACAGTCAATATGAAAACTTTGCGGAGCAATTCGAAAACAAATTTTGACATCACCACATACGTTTGAGCAGCCCTGCCTCCACTGAGCGCTCTCTGTAGCACATGTAGCAGAGTATGCAAATCATTGTGGTAGCATCTTTACGGCAAGTTGCTAAGGAGTCCATGAAATACACCTCTGGAAAGCTAATAAGCAGTTATTGCATATTTGTTTGTGTTTAATACATCATATGCAATAGACAGGACTGAGTCTTGTTCAGGGTAATTTGGCATTTTTCAACTAAAGAAATGAGAGCAAAGACTGGCATGTCGTGGCACAGTGTGCAGTGTGTCCTTAAAAAAGTCTGAGGAAACTGGGCAAGTGACAAAACAGGAAGTATTAGGGCTAAAAGAACAGTATATCTGAAAGTCATTTCCTTAAGAAAGAGAAAACCCCCCCAGCAAAGACCTGATATAGGACCTGGTCCTTCAGCTGATCCATCGACTGTTCATAGAAGCCTCCTGAGAAATGGTGTCAGTGGAAGGGTGGCTGTCAAAATGCTGTTCTTAAGGAAGAGAATGTCTCCAGCCATTGGTAAAACATGGTAAAGCTTCTGATGGGCAACAGCTTCAGTTTTCAGCTTGACGATGATCCCGAACACAGTACCAATACTGTAAAAGTATGCCTGCATAGAAAAACATGGACTGGCCTTCCCAGAACCTGGACCTCAACATTACTGAAGCAATGTGCGATTGTCTTGACAGACAATGAAACAAAATGCAGCCAACACCGAAAGGAGACCTTTAAATGTCCGTCATGAAGCCTGGAGCACTATTCCTGAAGACTATTTAAACAAAATTGGCAAGAATGCTTGGATAAGAGAGTTTAGGCTGTCATAAGGTGGTCATACCAAACATTGACTTTCGAGCTTGTTAGAATTGTGCAGACTCTGTTCTTCCATTTATGTCTGCATGTTTCTAAAAATCTCTGAACCCTTTTTGCATTTTTGTAAGAAAATATGAAGAAAAGAGGGATAGCTTGAGACCTGCACAGTACTGTATGCATGTATGTCAAGAACATTGCCTGATAAAACTGTAATATTCAAATATTAATACATCAAAAAATTTTAATTGCTGAAAATTGGTTTCAAGTTTCACTCCAAAATATCAGTATAATATTAGTATCAGTCAGAATTTCCTGTAAGTTGCGTGCCACAGTGTTTTTCAGTATTTGAAGTGTCTGGAGGATGTGGGTGGGCTTGTAGAGTGACATAGATTATTTTTCCATGACCATGAAATAACCTCAGTACGTTGTATTTTCAGACTATTGATAAATATTATGCACACATTCATCTCTTAAGTACCGTAAGCCCCATCAGATTTAGTTTGTTTTTCAGCTTTACAAGACATTTCTTTGATGAAGTGTCAGATATTTGCAGTTGGCCTTCTGTACAGTTTTTCCTATTTGCTCATTTTTTATGATTGCTTTCTTTTATTACCTTTTTGAACTGGCTGTGCTATAGTGAACGCACATACTGGACTCTAGATCAGAGACAAAAGGTCTTTTTAGGAAAGCTCTGTATATAGAAATACCAGCTTCACTGGAAAGAGCCATGAACTTGTCTTAAAGGCTTTACCTCCGAGTGAAATTGGGTAAGGATTTAATGTAAGTGATTATATACATTTAGACTAAACAGGTCAGTTTAAAACACAAGAGAAATTGTGCTTGACAGCCCCTACAGGCTCTTAGGTCGGGGCTCTGCTGAAGGAATAGAAGCAACTTGGTTAAAAAGTGAAACTAATGGCCCCTCGATTAAATCAATTTAAAGTGGACCCTTGTGTTCAGGCAAAGCCTTTTCTGTGTCTGCCCTTTCGTACACAGGGGGTACATGCCTTGACTTGACCTGCTGATAACTTGATCTCCATCTGTGGTCTCTCTTCAGCTGACTGTCAGCCCCCCTGCCAAAACCGTGGCTCATGCAGCCGGCCACATACTTGCGTGTGTCGCTCAGGCTTCCAGGGCGCCCGCTGTGAAGAGGTGGCTCCAGAACAGGTGTACATCCGTGATAGAGGTGCCCTGAGGCGTGTTCAACCTGGCACCAACCCCTTCCAGAAAGACCAATCACAGAAAAGGCCCTCAGAAAGAGACAGCATTGATACCACAAAGGCCAAGACCACACGACCTTCGACTACAAGACAGCCAGCCCACACTGCGTAAGTGATTACCTAACTCTTCTTATTTTAGGCAGAAGTAGCCCATAGCTTTGCCAGTGCTCAGAAGACTAAAGCCTTTTCTCAGCTAGAAACTGAGGCCTGCCACACTGGAAAGGTTATGACATACAGCAGGTACTACTCGTGGTTTGCAAGCTATCAGCTAACAAACTAGCAATAACTTATTATTTCATTCATTAGATTTACTGAAAAGTGCAAGAAAGTGTAGAAGGTCCTATATCAGTTTAAAAAGAAAAAAAGCTGAAAATGAGAAAAGCAAAAAAATGTGAATTCATAACTGGCCACTGGAGACTTGTGAATGAGCTCTGACTAACTCTCATGTTACAGGGAATTTAAAAGCATTTTAGCAGCCTGGCACAAAAAACGTTTTTGTCACTTTAGTTTATTTCCTTTCAGGACAGTGATTCATGGGACACGGTGATGCACTGGGTAGTAGGTTGATTATCCCCCCCCCCCAAAAAAACAAATGATATTCAGATTATTAAGATACTCCTGCAGCAGTATTGATGCCAACAGTGCCATCTTTGCATCTTCCACCTTACTCACAACTGCTACAGACAGACGAACACAAAGCTCCTCTGCTCACAAAAAGCTGAAGTAGTTAATGTTTATAACACTGAACACTTTATGAAGGTTTTCAGTAAAGATACCGTTTCAACAACACCGAAACTATTAAACCGTTATCTTTAGTGTTAACATGTTGACGTTAGCCGTGTTACTATTAGCAATTACCAGATTAGCCATCTGTTGTCATTCGTGTAGCAGCTAGCAGACTGTAGTTAGATAAAAGACGAATAATTATTTCAGGCTGAACGGGACACAGACGGAATATTGAGACGTGACAGAGCAGATTATGGACACATAGAGAACCGGGCAGGTTGCTGGCTGTGCAGAGCAGCAGACAAACCGTAGCTGAACTGAGCAGAGAGCTGAGAGTGTGAAAAACTAATCTGAGCAAATAAAGAATAAGATTTCAACCTGCTTTTTTATCTCATCATCAGATTTTTCCTTTCACTTCACTGTTCAATGCATGTGAATATACAGCTCTTGTGGTTTTGAGATATTTATTTCAGCTACAATTGCTCTCATACAGACTTTTAGAATTAATCTAAAGGCTCATGAACAAACAGCAGTTCATTACCAACAACTTTAGTGCTGGATATGTTTACCATTGCAATAAATCAAGCCAGATGACTGGGTTCATATGTTAAATCCTTAATACACACGAAGTAGAACTAATATCAAATAAAGCAAGTATGAATTTTCTGACTTGCTCTGAAAAGTATTAAGTTAAATCTGTAAAAGGTAGGAAAACCTAACATGGTGCGTGGTACAAAAGTATTAACCCATGCTATTTGCTCTTAAAATAGTACAAGGAGATTCTTTTCTTTCTTTAAGCTTTGACCAGTTCTGCTTGTTCTTGGATTTATTGGAATAACTTTGCGACTATAATGTATCCAGCTAATAATTGCTCAGATGAAGGCCTCTTTCACAGCGCATTCAGCAAATTCTCCAAAGACTGCTAATCAGACAGGCTTAATAGTTTCTTGGCTTGGATGACTGACTGTTTTAGTTCCAATCTTGTTGGAAAAGGCTTTTTGGTTTGATTAATCACTTTACCATGACTAGAGCCATATTTTTGGTCAATGATGTTGAAATGGAGTAATTGTTTCCGGGAATATTTTGATGGATTTTTATTGCTTACAGCTTCAGACTTATCTTGTCAATTTGTGCTCTACTTTGGGCCCAGTGCTTTTCTAATCCGCTCAAAGTCAGTTTAAGTGCCATAATTCGTTTGGGCACTGAGATCATCATTTCCTTTTTTGGACAATTTGTCATTTGGGTAATTTCTCTCCACCAACCCACTGAAAAATGCTCAATTATGTCTGACATTTATGGCGCTCCTCTTGCTAATTGCCAGGGTCTTGTGTCTTTTTGGGCTTTTTCGCTAGTATTATGGAATTATGCTGGATGAACTATGCACGTGTTTGTGGTAGCACAATAAAACTTAACGAAATGTTTTGGCAGATGGTTCATAAAAGAGTTTTTTTTCCCTTTCCTCCTTCCTAAAACAATTATCTTGAAGTCATAGTAAATCTTTTAATCAATACAAGACTTCTGAAGATTGCACAGTTGCTATGCATATGTTTGCTTTGTTCTTGACTCACAGGACATATTTGCGTCCTGACTCACCGATCTGGGATAAATAGTGAGACTCGGCTGCAGGTTCAACATTGTTTCGAAGCCGACAGTGTTTCTGAATCATGAATACCCCAGCTATGACTTTTTCACTGTCGTGTTTCTGCCGAAGCTGACTAACTGCTTGTAAGAAGTGCTATTAAGTTTCCAAATTTCCAAGCATTAGTTGTTGTGACCAACATATTTCTCTGTCATTTTCTGAACAGAATAAATGCTTCGGCCAACATTATAAAATGTCTACATTTAAACATTAATCAAATAGCTATTAGAATACTTGACTCTGAACACTTCCAGGAAACTATTTGAGCGCTTGTATGATTCACATTTAAAGCTTAGCCCTTGTGAACTGTTGCAGATTTTCTGCATTGTCAGCCTAGAATGATCTTTAAGGGGTGGAACAGTGCTCCCTCTGGAGAAGTGGTAGATGCAAGTCTCGGTTTCATATATCAGGCTGAGGTTCCACTGTTTTCAAAGCCAGGAAAGCGTGAGCAACGTGAGGTCACAGAGAGTGAGAGTAAGCTAGAAAGACTGGTGCCAAGGCTCAATGAAAGAGTAAGAAGACTGGAGTGGGGAGGACAGATGCTCAGGCTGAGATAGATCATGCTGGCCTTGCCCTCACTTATATACTGAGATAGCAGCTTCCCGGTGCATGCAGCATCCAGCCAGTCTCCTGTAATTATTCTACTACAGAAGGTGTGAGGTACTATATATGTCTTACTTGGAGCAGGGTTGGCTTGTTATGTCAGCAGCACCCTGTTACTAACCCTGCCTGTCAAGTGGCGCCAAGAGTAAGAAATAGTGTAGAAAAGGAATGAGTCAAACAAGGAGGGAAAGAACAAAAACAATGATAACAAGAGAAAAAGTCAACAAGGTAACATGAAGTTCCAGGATATACTGTAGTCGGATCTGTTGTAATTCTTCTGTCCAGACACGTTGCTTGGCCTCTTCACTGTCCAGTCAATACTCAGCTTTGAAGCCCAACTGCGCAAATGTCAGGAGGCGGCAGACAGGGAAAGTGTAGTGTCTGCGGCTGAGGTTTGTCAACATCTCTGAGAATCTGATACTTTCCTCAGTTTTCGGCAGGCCAGCAAAACTTCTGCGTCTGGACTCAGGCTTTTTTTGATTAGGCACCGAGTAACCGAAATTCATATTGTGGTTTGGTAAGTTTGTTACAGAGTGTTTTTACTTAACTATTTACTCAGTAACCAAATAGAGAATGTTGCAACATCATCTTTCAAATTGCCATTGCATGAAAGAAATTAGGATGTCAACACTTGACTAAAATATTTATTTTCTTTGGTTTTCCATTTATGTTTTTAATTGTGTTATATAATAAATAAGTAAATATGAAATTACTTGGGCCTCAGACACACAGGCCTAGAGTGTAGCTAATGAACTCCTGCCAACTTCCTGTCTAGGAAAAAAAAATGCATTCCCCACCCAGTTGGTGAGTAGTTGCTAGCTGGAAAGAGGGTGCGCTTGTGATTACTTTGGTCACTAGGAGATTGCTCGTAGTTTGCATGGAAGACACAGACTTGTCTGTATTTACTTTTCAAGCTGTAGAAATGAGGAACTTCAAAGTAAAAGTTTTGCCTTACTGCTGCAACCAACACTTTTTTTCAGTGAAAACTACTAGCAACTACCAGCAACCACTTGCCAACCAGTTGCATAATGCAGACGTTGCCCTAGTGATGGTTAGTTGCCAGGGAGTCACTGATTAGTCTCTAAGCCTGTATGAATGGGGTTGTACCGGTTTTACAGCAATTGGCAGCGACCTCCAGCAATCACTCGCAACTGGTCAGAGAATGCACATTTTTCCTTAGAGACCGGAGGTTTCCAGATGTTCGCCAACAGGTGTGACTGAGGCCTCACTTCAGCATTGTTATGCACAAACAACACAAAATAATTTATTTTGGGATTCAAAATACCTTATCATAATGTTATAATGTAAGATTACTCAAGGTTAAAAGAGTCAAATATCACTCTGGAGGTATTCTCACCTTGTGAGGCAGCTGGATTGTTGCAAGACTCAGGAGAAGTTCATCTTACAGTCTACGTATGACTTTTCTGCAGTCAGGCTTCTTTTTAACTTCTCAGAACTTTTTTACACCTATCACCCTGTTTTTCTTAAAAGGACCAGATTCATCTGACAGAGCTGCAGTGACTTCTTCCTAGCTTTCAAAGCTCCTCACACCTCGGCTTGCTTTTCCTCTTCTGCACTCTTTGTATCCCACTTTGCTGTTGATGTGGCTGGTGGATGGTGATAGCCAGGTTTTTGAAACTGCTTGGTCTTTGTCTTCCAGGATGGTTCAGTGTACAGTCCATTCCTATTACACGCCCCTGTTAATCCATATCAATTTGATTCAGTCTTCTCCTAAGCTCATGCATGGATCAAAAGTATGTTGTTTTTTTCATGCAAAATTTTATGTTTTCTTGTTGCAAGTCACAGTATTCTGTTAACTTCTAGGCTTCTAGCTTTTTTTTCCTCAAAAAAACCTCTTTAAGTTTGTTTAGAAGAAAAAAGAATTAAGCTCATTATTAGCTCATTGTGTAAAAATTGTTTATTCAGTTACCTTTTCAGATGTTTAGCCCAACTAAGCCAAATAAGCCAAATGTCTTTACATCTGTACAGGCAGCCAGTTAGCCAGCATCATATACAGTATGCCAAATGCGTGCTTATCAACAGTGCTTGACTGTTTGAGCGGCAGCTCAGCATCTGTCCGATCTCATGACCAACCAAGTTAAGGTCTTATAATTTTGTCCTCATCTCTCTGCATTTCCTTCTAGTCTTTGTACATTTATGAAGTAGAATAAATCAAATCTGCCAAAAAATGTGGAATATTTAAAAACCATTCACATGTCTTCTCTTCAGTTAAGACCCTCACCTTCTATTCATGGCCACGTGTCTTTATGTTGACCTAGGTTTGACTATGAATAATTTATCTAAATTATTTTTATCACATATTTTTTAACTTCTTATTTATTAGAAATGATCTCATCCATGGTGATAAATTCTTCCATCAAGAAAAACTGTTTCTTTTGTTGTCTGCCTTTTTTTGTGGGGGGGCTGAAAATAAAGTGCACCATGAATACCCCCACTGAATGAATTTATGCTTGACGGCATAAAATAAAAGTCTTGGTGGGATGGACAAAACATATGAGGAGCCTCCTTTGCTGTGGGATTCTGGGAAGCACAATTCCTTGTCATACTCCCTCCTCCTGTATTCCTGTCTTCAGTCTTAAGCCTCTCTTCCGACCCCCTTCAGCTTTGTCCCAAATGTCCTAACTGCCTGTTTTGTGGGATTAACCATAAAACGTAAAACTCAGCACATTGCATATGGCAAGCCAATAACTGCTTCCTCCTCTGACCTGTAGAACAAATGCATTTCAGTGTTTCTTGTAATGTCTGTGGTGGGATGTCAGCATTAGATTCTGTAGATCACAGTTGGCCCCTGGTATGAAGGTCAGGGCCAATGATCATGTGTAAAGGGCGTATTCACCACCACCACCATGAGTCCTTCATATAATCTTCACTGCCTTGCCGCTCTCTGACATCAGTTCTCTGCAGGAAACAGAGCTGGGTAGAGCAGGATGTATGCTGCATGCAGGTTACCCCTCTAAAGGTCATCTCTCTCTGGTCTGTTACATGATCTGACTCAGGGCCAGCGTCGGCAGCTACATAGATAACAAAGCTGCAATTCATACCACATAGAATTCAAGCCGTTATGTTTAGACTAGACTTCAGGTCTGAAGACTTTCACAGTAGCAAATACATGACACACTTTCAGCAAAAGAAAGTGCATTATTCTAGCTATAGTGATACATCGTGGTGCCCATGATGGTACTGCTACTATACCCTTCTGTAACATGGTGGTTTGTACCTTACTGAGATTATGCTTAAACCTCAGTTTTACACAGTGCAGTGACATTGTACAATATGAAACCTTTTAGAAGCGTACAAACCAATTAACCTCACATATATTTGAACTGTGGGACGGAAACCCACCAGAAACAGGCCCCATAATTTGTTTTTGGTCAAACGTAATGTCTTCTAATTTTGGAGAAAAGGCAGATTTCTAGGCCTGAGGTAGAGCTTCCACTTTTATCTGTCCAAAGTTCACTGTTTAATGTGAGAAGAAAAATCAGACCAGTAAATTAAAGCCAACACTTCAGTTGATTTTTGATTGTCATCCATCGTTTTCCACTTACCCAATGCAGGGCCTATCCAGCAGCCATAAGGCAAGAAGCAGAGTGCACTCTGCATAGGTCTAATACAGAGAGAAAGACAACCATTCGCTCTCACATTCACACCAATTTAGATAAACCAAACTCCACCAAATTCATGTAGCTGGACTGCGTGCGGAAGCAGGAATAGTCAGAGAGAACCTACAAACATGACACGGAAAGCCCAAATGGTTGGAGGTAAACCCAGGACCTCTTTGCTGTGAGGCAACAGTGCTAATCCACCAAACCACTGCTCCACATAGCGTAGCAGGAGTTTCATTCTTTCATTTTAGATTGTGGTGGCACACAGATCATTTGACTGTTACAGTGAACCCTAAAACCTCTTGTTCATAGACAGACAATGTGGGCGTAGCCCCACCACACTCCACTGAAAAGCAAATTGAACAAAGTGATCACACTGATTATATTGAATGATTGCAGCCACAATGCTAATAGTAATTTAATCAAATTTATTATCATTGTTAGAATAAGTATAAAACATATAATACAATCAATCTGATTAATAATCACTATGATGTGCTCAAAATGTACAACATAAAGTCGTTCAGTATTGTCAGATTCAGTCTTTTCACAAAAAATGATTCAGTGCACTCAGGTAGGAAATATAACTTTGGGTTTAAATGCCACTAATATTGGAAGTAGTGGATAAAACGAAATTGGATCATTGTGTCATCAACACTGGTTCTTTGTTTGAATTTCCTCACAAGTAATTCACTTGAATTACTACAAGAAAAAGAAAAACGCCCAGTGTTCTGGTCATACGTACAGGTTCTCTGCTTATATCGGCCCCACCATTTTCCTGGTGACTAATAGGGCTGGCGGTTATGTGGCTTGTTGACTCAAGGCTTTGTACATAGCCACACAGCCATTTCTCAGAGGAAACTGTGGTTGTAGTGGGAGTTTTCCATGTTAATCATGGATCACTGGTTGCTTTCACTCCCACTCCAGACAAACCACACCACCAGCGCTGCTGGGACCTGTCAAAATCCCCTAGGTGTACTCTGCACCTGCGCTGAATTATTGTTTTGCTGTTATCGCCAGTTTTCTTAGGAGCAATGATCACAATGCTTGCCGAGGAATTTCAGGTATCAGGCGCAAGAGAGACAAAGAGCTTAAACGCAGAAAGGCAGGAGTGGATATTCGCTCAGCAAGCCTCTGTTAATACAACTGAGTTGAGAGGATAATAAATTAAGAGCAGCCCAAATCCCACATTAGCTTTACATCACATGTTGCACTTGAAACTTATAACTTTGATCAGATAAGTGTTTTCTTATGACTGAAACATATATCCAAGGCTCAGCCTGGGAAAGTTTTCTGACTGTATCACCTGGCAGTCTGCTTTGCTACTCAAAGAAGAACTGTATAGAATCATCCTCTTTTTTTGGCTGCTCCCAAAAACAAGGAGAGCTACACAGGAAGTATGGTTAAAGTATAGTAAAGGGGTAAAAGTTAATTCCAACAGGTTGTGTGTGCTGCTCTCCTCTGAATAGGGCTCTCTTCTAAACCAGGCATATGACTGCATGTCTAGAGGACTGATTTGTCTCCCGGCATGGGAGTGAAATTGTGTGGAGTCAGGTTCACCGGCTTTCTGCTTGTTTATACAGTATTTTGTGCTGATGTTGCAAACTTGACATGTACCCTGAAGCTCAATCCCTGGTGAGCTTTTTTTTAAAATTTGTGAATGGCCCAGGGCTTTCTGGAGTATGGCTTAAGGTCATCTGTTGTGGTTTTACAGGACTTGATGTGGTATTGGAGGATGCAGGGGGTAATGCTTTTGCATTAATATGCCAGAGTAGAGCTATGGAGGCTACACTGTCCTTAAGTGAACCCTCCACATGATAGAAAAGGCGTGTTAAATTCGTCTCAGCGTGAAATAGTAAAGATTGATCAGCTATTTTTCATTACACTTGTTACTATGCACATCCAAATGTATTCTAGATTGCTGTATGTGAGCAATTTTAACACACAACAATACTAACCGAGCCAGGCCAGGAAGAGTTGGTGTTTTTTTTTTTTCCTACAATCACAGAGCCAAACGAGTCCCATGAGTGTTTGGCTTCCTGCTAGGCCAGAGGGAACAAAGGACCATAGAGAACTCAGCAGTCAGCATGGGACAGATATGTCTTTCTCTCCCCCGTCCCACCTCTCCCAAAGCCCCATCTGAAACACTCTCTCTGAGTCGCCGTGCCAGCGGGCTCTGCGTCCGTGGCCAAATCCACCTCATCAAGCTGGCCTGTGCAGATGCAGCTGTCGGACGGACAAATACTGTACAGCAATTATAGAAAGAAAGAAGCACGCCTGTCCCGGAATGCTCTCCGGCCTCCACCTCCGGCACTGAGGCAGATGGAGATAGCATCAATCAGACACATCTCCCAGATATGGGGCATGGTGTTGAAAGCATGAATTAGCAGTATGGCTATGCATGGGACCAGTTAATCCATTCAGATGTCAGGATGTAGGGTTCCTGTGGGTTCCACTGGGGGATGAAGTAGACCTCCAAAAGTTTAAAACTATACAAAAGTAGACCTCCAAAAGCGGGACTTGTTCATGTCTGCATTTCTGCCCTGTGGTCCCTGTAAAATTTCTTTTCAAACCAGCATTATATTCCAATTCAAAAATTTGCTTAATCACTCTTCTAAATGGAAACCCTTTTTGGCTTATCGTGAAAGCAGTCTGACATATGACTCTGACCAGCATATATAGCCTCAGTCAGCAGTTGGTAATGGCTCTTCCTGCTGACCTGTCTTGCGGCGTTTTTACTAAGTTAATGATCAGAGCAACTACAATAAACGGGAGAATATTAAATGGCTTCTCAGCTCACCAGGCCTGCAGGCATTTTGGTTCTGGCCCCTGAACCACAGCAACCACACTGATTTTCTTTCATCCAGACTCACTGCTTCCTGGATGTGAAAACCCTGCTTTTTAAATGCTGAGGCGAAAACTTGGCACATTGGCACGGCTACTGCCTGCCCCCTCCCACCCCCCGGAGATAAAAAAAGGGAGCTGATTATTTCACAGGTGCTGGCCTGCGCTGCGTTTGAGCAGACGGCAGGAGTCATGTGTTTTGATCATGTAATGTCGGCAAACCTCAGTGAGGTCAGATTTACAGAAAATCTATTTTCATGCAGACGCTGGGGGAAGTTATACCTATAAAATTAAGTGGAACTTCATCTCTTCATTTGTCTGCGCGGCACTTCGGCTGATCCGAATAACAGTCTTTGCTCAGTCAATTTCTCAAGACCCTTTTCTGCTTTCCATGGTGCACCAGGCCCAGTTGTTGCACTAATATAAGACTCTTCCCCTGGGGGAGAATAAAAAGCTTTCTGAATCAATCCAGCCCCACTGTAACTCATTTCACCCAGGCTCTGGCTGCTACTAGTGGGATTCCTGGAAGGCCGTCCAGACAGAGAGAACATGATTTAATCCAGCCTCCGTGGCTGGTGCGATAAGCCCTTAGACACACCCATATTTTCACAAGGGGGAATATTCTGCCAGGACCCACAATTATCCAAGTCATAATGACTAGAGATGTTATCAAAGAAAGACTGGGCCTTAATTGCTCACTGATGTTTGGCCTTATGCGGCCACGTATACGAGAAAAACCTGTTTTAGTAGAGAGGAGCTTATCGTTAAAGCAATGCACATGTTCCAGTGACTAGGTGTTTCCTTTTATTCATACTTTATATTATGGGACAGATGTTGGACCACTGGCACTTCTGGCACATTTAAATTGAATTTCAAAGGTGCACTCAGTTAAAATTTGTTCATTTTCATATACAGTGGAAAGAGAAAAAGTCATGAATATTGGAAAAATTCTTTATTTTTTCTTGCCACAACTTAAATGAATAGACCGTTATCACTCTCTTGCCTGTGCAGCACATTTAAGCTTGGTCGAGGAGGCGATAAGGCATATTTTCTGACCCGTTAAGATATTTGCTTCAATCTAAGACTCAGATATCAGCATGATTATCCTGCAAAAGATGCTGCGACAAACGCCAAGACTCTGGAGGTCAAAACATTTACTACCAGACATTAAACATTCACAAAAAGCTGTAATTTAGGGTAAGACTTTAATGTGACAGAGGCTGGTGTTGAGTTATTTTTGAAGTTTCACTGAGCACAAACTTTACCACTATGCCATTGCATGACCTTGTTGCTATGAGGAAGGACACAACAACAATAAAATGAAAGAGTCCTTGGGGTTGGATATTATATTTATTGGTGCATGTTTAGGATCAGACCTCAGGGTTTTATTGAAAGAAACACACAGGGACCTCGGTGGCGAATGATGAATGGATGAGAGTGTTCTCCATAAAGTCTGAGGAATGAGATGTGTGACCGCAGTGGGGTTTTGGCCACCGGTGGTGCAGATGGTTTGGTGCGTTGACTGGGTTGGTAAGAAAGAATAAATTCTGTTTCAGACTTCTTTCACCTCCTAAAATACACCAAGGCTGTTAAGTCAGACCAAAGTCTCCTAACCAAGCATCTCCCCCATTTTCCTGGGGGGCGGGGGAGATCGAATATGGCAAAACAAGGCTATGATTTCAAAGCAAAAACCAAAATAGACTCAAAATATCCAATGAGTAATTAATTTCTTATCAAATATCAGATACAAACAGCTCAGATTTAGCTAAATCAAATTCTGAAGCAAACAAGTCATAGTTGGCAACGAGACTCTTAGCCATCCTTCAAGTATCATTACTGCTAATCTGGAATATTTTCTATTTTCCTTGCTACATTGTGGTTGGAGTCTTGGACCATCACACAGATTCACAACACTACTGGGATTTGAATAGCAAAACACGAACAAGAGTCAAGTGTGTATGTCTTTGCTAATGTTCTTGAATAACACCTCCTGGGACTAGTTTCAACAGTGTGCACTCTCCCTCCTTGTCTGCAGGCTTTAGTCTGTGTAATGCGGAGCACCATCTGCTGTAGAGATTTTGCTGAAAAATGTCCTTGCTGACGTTCTCAATTGTAAAATATTGTACACAAAGATGGATGATTTCTGTCTGTTTCAAAGATGTTCTCGGTGTTTGTTTGTTAGCTGCGTGGCTAATTCTTTCCGAGTTCAGATCTCGTAACCGTTACCTTTGGAAAGCTTTGGAAAATGGCCAGCATACTTTGTTATACCCCAAACTTTTTGTACCCCCTCGCAAAGTGCGCCGTACAGTTCACAGTGCTCCCTCTTTGACTGCGAAAGTGCACGTCTGTCGTGAATACGCTCATAAATCTTCTCTTTTCTTTGTTGCCAACAACAGTGTTTGCAGTGGTTGAGTAGTACAAGGTTTTCATTGTTTCAGCTGCTGTTTGCACATTTTTCCCCAGTTTTGTGCTCCCCCCCCCCCTTCAGTTTGAGCGATGATATGCATATCCAAACATAACTTTTTGAGCCGAACAACAGCGTTTAGCGCTTCCTCTGAATGAAATGGATGTGAGTAAACTTTGATTTACACTTGGTCTTTGATGACCGTCATTTATTTCCCCATTTAACAAGTAGGCTTCAAATTGCCCTAATTATGTTCAGCTCTTATGTAATAAGGGTTCTTTTGGCTGATGTTCCATGTTGGAAAGCGGTAAATGGAGCTATTTAACTTTTTGTTTAAATAAGAAGAATAATGACTCGATTTTCCTCAGTGCTATTGAGTGACTCTTGTTGATTGGTTTTAAACCTGCTGATGGATTCAGAGGTTTGCCACTCATCGCTCCAGAGGTTATGTCCTACTCCACAGAAAGAAAACTAAAACTGGACCAAGTGACAAGGCTGAGAGCCACTGTGACCCAGACTGGGATGCTCGTGCCAGACACTTCTGCCTACTGTCAGACTGTCTTGTTTTGACAGTCTCGTCAAAGCCAAATGGCTCCATCTAACAAGCAGACAAGCTCTTCGTATCAGCCTATTTTCTGCATTAGCTACTAGAAGTCAACAACCCAAGCCATTACATGTGACTTTGGTATTCTCAAACAAATCAAAATGAAAAATGTGCTATACCAGGTTGGACATGTGCTGAGCTTCAAGTGGTGAGCAAGCTAGTGAAAAACCATTTAATATCACACAGTCCTGACCTTTCCAACTCATTCAGCATCCTGAGGCCAGAAAAAACGGTTTCTGCCTGAAATACGTTAAACTGACAAGTGTGCTTTATATAGCAAGGAGATTTATAGAGACAGTGGGTAATGAAAGCGCCTCAGAGACAGAACTGTTAGTGAATGAATCAGCTGTGGCCCATACATTACTGCGCTGTGCTTCACATAAACACTTATCCGGCGTCGTCCTGCAGTGTGGGCTACGGAGACAGTTTAAGGTGTAAACAGTTCTTGAAGATCTGGGTCACTGCATGCATGTGTGTGTGAGCGAGTGCTCGGGGTGAGCAGGATCATTAGATAAATCTTGAATTTCTGTCGGAGCAAAAGGCTAGACACCGGGCAACTTACAGAAACAACAGTCACCACTGGGATGGTTGGAAGCGGTGCTTTTCGAGCAACTGCTGTTGGAGTTTCGTGGTGCTTAAACAAATCCAGATAGCTGACTTTATCCACATTTATCCTCGCCCTTCCACAGATCACAGTCTTAACATGAAAATTCATGCTACACCTGCTATTTTGTTTGGAAGCGTCACTGAGTTGGAGGATCTGTAGTCCTTTTGACTGTCCTCCAGTTCTTGATATTGGCTTGTTTTCACAGTGCTTAACTGTGTACTGTTTGTGCTCCAAAAATGCCTCCTCTCCAACTCATTTGAGCCTGACGAGGCTGGAACAGGCATTCACGCCGGCTGTCATGCCTTTGTGAGAGCTAATGTTCACATATTGTAATGCTAAATGAGTTCAAAGATACAGTATGTCGCAAGCTGAGTGCCAAATAATACTTTTTGCAGTGTTGATTCATGTCGAGCTTATATTCTTGGCCCCGAATGTGATTTGTAATTTCTTCAGATGTGATGAGGTTTAGCTTTAAATGTTTTCCATGCATGTGAAATGAATGATAATGAGTGATAGTGGACACTGACAGTTACTTCATGTCTTAGTTGGAGGCTTCCTTTGCTGTCAGATACGAGCTGATGCTTTGATCAAGTGTTTGGATCAAGATTTATCAGAATTCGTTCTCTCTCTGTGAATATAATTACCGAGCACATGTTCTGAACATGAATTATTTCATTTCATAGGCTTAACTCAGACAAACTTTGCACTATATGGTAGTGTCCAAGCACAGAGCATCTATAACTATAAAATGGATATAACCTCATTTTACTTCATGATTTCAGAAGCTTGCACTACTTTGGGCCTTGCTAGTGAAATCATAAATTACATTATGTGTGCTTATTTTGGAGAGTGATATCTGATGACTACCAATTTTACGTCTGCATGTGAAGTGCTGCAATTGTGCTTTAGGGAGATGGCGGGGTCTTTCTCATGCTATAAAAGCATCTCACCAGAAAGTCAGATTTAATATCTGGAATACCGGCATGAACATTTTACTGATGCTTTAGCATACGCCCACCCACTGCCTGCTTCTAAAGCTTGCATTGGATTTGAGAATGGTATTTCCAGTCTTGGTGTCAGTTCATATTTACTGTTTTTGTTAAAAGGTTCTGATTATTCAGAAAGGGAAGTAGATGTCCCTGCAACCTTTCAGTATTTAAATAACATGAAGCAGTACTAGTCAAATTTCTGGAGATCTGAGTAAGTTCTTATCTGTCTTTTGGTGTCAGCTCTTGGGTTTCTACACTTCATTATTAGTACCTGCTTGGGCTCCTTTTGCCTGCTTTAAATCTTCAAACAAGGTGCCGGAGTATCCCTCAGAGATTTTGGTCCATATTGACATGATATCATCACACAGTTGCTGCACATCCACATTATTACTCTCCTGTTCCTCAGGCTCAACACAGCAGGATAGATTCATACTTTTATGTTGTTTTCACTCATTTCTGATTGTAACATCCTAATCTTACTGTAGAAATTTAGACTCATCTGACCAGGCAATATTGTTCCACTTTTCTGCTGCCAAATTTTAGTGAACCCACGTGAATTTTAAACTAAGTTTCCTGTCTTTAGCTGCCTTAGTCAAAAGTTCAGCTTTTTGTGCATTCAGAGATGCTCTTTTGCATAGCTTTGGCATTTGAGTTACTGTTGCCTTCTGACCATTCTGCTTTGACCTCTGTGATCAATAAGGTCTTTTAAACCAGAGAACTGCTGCTCACAAGATTCTCCCTTTCTGACCACAAACCCATGAGATGGATGTGTAGGAAACCCCCAGTAAATCAGTAGTTTCTGAAATACTGGCACCAACAGCTATCCCATTTAGAAGTAACAAAGCCACTTAAATCCCCTACTCGGTTTGAACTTAAGGCAGGTCGTCTTGACTATGTTTACTTGCCTAAATGCATCGAGTCACTGCCATGTGATTGGCTGATTAGAAATTGTTCTTGACAGTTGAAAGGTTGTACCTAATAAAGTGACCAGGCAAGTGAATGTGTTTCCTCTTTACCAACCTATATTACATGCTAGCGTTGTCTGTTCTGATTGGTGCTTGGTGAGAGCTTTTTGCATTTTATAAATGCTAAGTAGCTTTGTTGAACTGAAAAGTGTCAGATGATACCAGCTGCTGAAAGACTGAGAACTACGCAGCTATTATTATTTTTTTCCATTCATTTTTATTTGCCTTATTTCAGAATTTGTACCATGTGCTCAGCAGCTCTGTTATTGCTGACTTAAGTGATTTAATTAAAACTGTATGGCCATTGCTTGATACCCCAAACATTACTTCCATCTGTCTGTACAGCCCATGTCCCATGTAAACTTCGAAATTGCTTTCAAGTCACCCAGAACAAGGGAGGGGAATGATTCCGCTTTAAGCCACAGAGGCCTTGACGTCAGAGTGAGGTTGTGCTTGCCCCGTGTGCTCCCTGATCTGCAGGCAGAGAGGGTAAACATGAGCTCACACTGGGAGGAAACCACTTTGCCATTGAACATACGAGAGGTAGACAGAGCAACAGCTGGCTAAGCCTAGGAAGTGAGGCAGGATGCTTGCAGGTCAGGTGTCACTGTTAGTGATGGAAAAACCCAATCACATTTGAGCATGGAAGCGTAACGGTCTTTTGCCACCTCCTGTCCATCGTTATTACCTTGGCAGTAGCACCTCTTGTTTCCCCGTGTCACATCCTTTCTCCAAAATCTGCCCATATCTACGACAGCTGGGACATGGTGTGTCTGTGTTTGCTTTTGTGTGGACAAATATGCATTTTTGTGCGTGTGCGCACATGTTTATTTGCTTGATTATTGTTGTGAGTGTGTGTGGGGGTTAACAGAGCTGATTTGTGATGTGTGGTTTAAAAAAACACAGTTTTGTACAAGTGTTTATTTGATCTATCCAGCATAGCTCACCTTTGTCCTTCACTGCCTGTCTGTCAGGGCAGATCAGTGGGATCCAGATGTTTGTTTGTTTGTTTGTTTTTTTGCAGGGCTGAATCCCAGCATTCCAAAATCAGTCTTAGACCCAGGTAGGCTTGTCTGCCTGTCTGTCTGAGAGGCACGCGCCTCCTCCAGGTCACTCACATGAGCTCAACTTCCAGGTCGTGCAACACTGGCTCAGTAATTGACCCAAATGAAATGCTCACTGGGGAAAAAACTTGGCCCCTTGCAGCCCTGGTCGAGCTTTGTTCGTCGACCCCAGTTTTAATACTTCCTCCAGTTCAACGCAACACTCAGGATGTTGCTCTCTGGTTGGCCACAGTCAGACAAAACAAGGAGTTCATAATCTAGTCATGCAGACACAATGTGTGATGGAAAGATCTGATGTGTTTAATCACACACTTTTCTAAGACGAGCCACACACAGACTCTCTTTGGCTGCCTAATATTTTGTTGGCCAATCCATTCCTGTGAAATGGCTTTAAGATGTCTGCAGTGTGCTGTCATATGTACACTGATACAATGGTGGGTGGTCATTTTAACCATGTTCAAAGATTCAAAGAAGAAGGTCCGCTTGTGTGAGCCAAAAGTTCGACCTTCAGACTGCCGTTACTGTTTTCTCCTCTTGGATTCGTGCAGGAGAGGACCAGACAGAGATCTCTGCATACGATTATTCGACACGTTTTTTGTGGGTAGAGACTTTTGTTCTCGTACAACATTTGACTGAAAGACTAAATCCACTAATAAGCAGGTAATGAGCGTAATATTTACAGAGAATGGATGTCCAACTGATTGGAGAAGCTGACAAAACAAGAAACTGAGTTTTGTTTAAAAGATTTAAAGTTTGTTTTTGGAACCTCAAAACCGGGAAGTTGAGGATGTGGTGCTCACAAGCACACGAGTCTGTCTGCAGAACCCGACAGCCAATCAGAAGTAAGTTTGCTTACTGAGAGGATGGCCTGAAAGATATGGGAGCTAAAATAACTTGTTTCTGATGGTGATAAGACAAATAAATAATAGCTGTTCTAGTGGAGATCCAGAATAACAGTATGGCGCTGAGAATGCAGTGTTAGGTCCACTGTTATTTTATCTTAGCATTGTAGTGCTTAAAGAATGATTCAGTAAAATCAGTTCCATTAAACTTCAATGTTTTATTCTATAAAATCGATTAAGTATGATTAAGTAATCTATGAGCTAGATGCCATGTTTGTCTCTTAGGAGTCCTGCTTTCTGAGCACACTTACACTCATGGTGACGCGTATAAGATGCTCATGGGTGTATCTTTGTGACTGCATGTATGTGTGTGTGGGACGTTAGCTTTTGTCTGAGGTCATGTGTTTATGGCCTTGTGATAATTTACAGGACCCAAGTGAGACGGGGACCCCCTGACTCCTCCCCTCAGCAGACCGGGACCTCCCGTACTGTGAAACGTTATCCATCATCCTCTGGGCCTATAACCTCCAACGCTCTGCCCAATGGCAATGGCTACTCTAACGGCAACGAGCACGGGAACTGGTATGGAAACAGGAACGGGCATACCAACACACATTCCCACAATACTCACAGGCCAACCAGCAACAGCCAGCTGCACGGACAGTTCAGCAATGCATTATTACCAGCAGGTAAGTGTAATGAGACTGAATACATGTATGTCTTCCACTAGAATATTTGTGAATATCATAAATCGTGGCTCCGTTATCATTTCACATCCTCTGCCCCTAGCTACCTCAAAACAAATGCAATCGCTACGAATGCCTGACGAAATTCAGAGTGACCACAATACATGCATACACTTCCTGTGGTGTCATTGTTCAACATTAGCCACGAGGAAAAATTGGCAGCGTCCCAGGATGCACTTCCTTTCTCCCTCTGTCCAAACACCTCACACCCTCTGTGGTCTCCATCACATGCACAGACGTTTCGTATCAAAGCTATTGCAGTTTGAGCATGTGCGAGATTGCGCAGTTACGTACTTCGGAACCTTTGGGAATTTACTCAGACACTTCTCTGACATGATAGACACTGGACCCTGGTTGCTGTTGGAAATGTGATGTGAACGTCACCAGTTTTTCCCCCCTTCTCTTTGATCCAACGTGCACAGCTGTCTGCCGTTCCACATCCTCCTGTTTTTAGCCACGTACCGCAGCGACGGCTGTTGAACAGCTTCCCACCATTACACAGTGCTCACCTACACTCTCTTTGTTTCCTTCACCCATACACATATCCAAAACAC
>NW_005187524.1:456441-518796 GCF_000239375.1 Pundamilia nyererei
GCGTGCCACTGGCCAACCGTCAGCACACACCCTCGCACTTATAAACCTCCCTTTTGCCCAGACGGGGAGTGTGTCACAGTGAAGCTGAAGGTGGAAGGATGCAGCTCGTCTCTAGCCTGTCTCTGCTGCTGCCCCTTCTCAACCAGGTGTGTGTGTGTTTTCCAGGGGCCAACCTCACCTCCAACCTGGATCGCATCAAGATCGTCTTCACACCTATGATGTGCCGCAGGGTGTGCTCTGGAGGGCGTTGCTATAATAGCTGCGAGAAGGGAGACATGACCGAGGTCTACAGCGAGACCTCGCCCCATCAGCAGCCGAAGAACCAGGGCTTCCGACTCTGTGAGTGTCGACCCCGGCCCTCTGACTATCAGCAATGCCTGTCTGCCTGCTTATCTCTGTGATACTGCTCTGTGTTGTCCCTGAGTGTCTCTCGTTCTCCCTTTCGATTCTCACACACAGTCTGTGTTTGGTATCTCATTCTTTTTTTTATTGGGTGAGCTAGATAAAATGGGCATGCTGTCTGTTCTGAATACCAATCTTAGACAGGAGGCAGAGTGGTGTAGATTAAGCATGAGAGCTATGCTGAAAACTTTCACTGTCAAAGAAAAAGACGGACAGGGGAGAGCAGATTAAAAGCAAGCTCTGTAAAAGGGGCCTAATCTCCCCTTGTACACAGACACGTGGACCTAGTGGTCCCACGCTCCCCAACACTTAGCCCCATCCCTTTTGCGGTTTACACCTCGCGGTTGGCCTCGCCGTTAACCGTTTAACATGCTCTCTGGGAGGGCAGGAATGGATGAAAAAGGAGAGGGAGAGGCTGAAAAGAGAGAAAGAGTAGCAGCATGAACAGGGTTTTACAGGGATTACATTAAACCTGTCATTTATCCAGAGGGCTTTGCTCCAAATTCACACAGGAGTGTCCATGGGATAGCAGGGGGCGGCTAGTGCCAAGACGAGGGTCGTACCCCCTGCGTGTTTCTGAGTTTTCTCATCAGGTTTAATGGTCCAGCTTAGACCTCAGACTAATTATGGATTAGAGATGAAGGGCGCGCATACCACACACATACATATATAGATCCGCTCCAGTTACAACTCTCATAAATAGAAACTCAAACAACGATACAAACATGCAAACAACCCTCACCAAAATGCACTAGCTTATTTAGGGAGGACATCGCAGGCTTATGAATATATAAACAGGTCGATGTTGCAGATTTATGTGCACATTAGCAGGGTTTTGGAACACGGTGTAGATATTCTAAACACTTCAGCATCCTGGCAGAGACCCTTCACGAGATTACATTCCCGGCATTTCCACTTTTTCCTCAGTGGTTAGTTTTTATGTCCCACTTTTATTCTCAAACAAAAAACAAAAATCCCCTGTCTTCGTTATGTAAAAGCATGCGTTGAAGAGCACATTAAAAAGAGATTGCTTTCCATTTAGGCTCGCATCCTGTTATTGCTCGGGCCTGCGTGTTCGTCCAGGAATGTCAAGTGGACAGCAAACAGTTATCTCATGCTGTTGTTACGTTGCTTAAACGGCGCAGTAAAAACAGCGCAGTAAAAACGGCTGGATAATTGCAGCAGTGCCTCTCGATGCACAGCCTGTGTACAACACTTACTTAAAGCTGCTATTAGATTGGTAGAAGTCTGTTTATTGGGTGAGAAGTGTGTGCGCATGTGCGTCTCGCTCGTTAGAGGTTGTTAAATGGACAGAAAGATAGGCAGACGTGGAACCTGCTGCGGAAAGTCGACAGTAGGATGTTGTCTAAGAATAGTTCCTGCCCCATACCAGGGTGGGACTGGCCTGACACAGACCAGTGCAGACATGCATCCAACACTGAGAGGTTTTAATAGCCCTCCTTGAGTTGATAATTTAGCCCGCATGTCGAATCACAGGAGGTCTTTCTCTGTGTCTGGACATATTTAGTCTTTCTGCCCGTCTCTGTCCCTGCATTGTTTCTCCTTCGTTTTATTTCTGTTTCTTTTTATTCTGTTTTTAATCTATTCTGTTAGCATTCTCCTGCTAATCCTTTTACTGTCCCATCTGATACACGATTCTATTCTTGTTCTATTCCTCCCTCTTTTCGTCCTGTGGTCCCACTCTTGTTAATGTTATGTGACAGGGAGCTCATTCCCTACATGCCATCAGAACCCGCCAGCATCTCCCTGTTCCCTGTTTGCACCCTGTTAGCCTCAGTGAGACACAGAGGATGAAGTTCCCTGTTTGTTTCCATGTCTGGCATTCTCTTTAATCTCATAGCATGCAGGCCATTTGAATCTGTATCTTGCAAAACAGTCTCTTGTTTTTGTAGAAGTGCATTGCTTCACTTTCTCATCCTTCATGCTCCAGAATAGTTCTATATTCGTCATAGTTGGATAGATTTTTTTCCCTCATTTGATCATCTTTGATGTTTTCAGTTAGGAGAGGTCAGGTCAGAGTGAAACTGTAGATGGGAACAGGCCCAGGTATGTAGGGCGCTGGGCTGGCACCCATCCCTTATGCCAAAAGATAAGGCAATGAAAGGGCTGTTAAAGCACTACTGTCAAACACCATCTGGCCACTGCTGGTCTGTTCTGTTTTTCTTTCCACGGCAAATTACAAAATATAAATCAAATTGTAGACAGAACACATTTTGGACTTGGATTTACTTGGATGGCTATGAGCCAGTTGCACTCCTATCAATTTCTGGACAATATTTGATATTTAGGGGAACTTTTTCGCCTTTTGTCATCCAAACACGTGTCCCATATGGTATGTTGTTATTATTTTCTGCAAATTATTACAGCATGAATCATGCATCATCACTCATCATCCTGCACAGGAGTATGTAATTACTGATGAGAGGCAAAACATGCCATTGAAGGAGGCACAGCGTGAGGGGCATGGCTCTGTCGCGAGGACAAAGTTGAGATTTTATAAACGTCATGTGGAATGAGGTGTCTGGTAGTGCCAAAGCAGAGAACAGCATGACTGTTGCTAACCGTTTGCAAACAAAGGCTGTCCACAGGAAGCCCTAGCACATGCCCTTCCTATTAGGACTACGCCTCCTGTTTCTTATTACCAGATCCTTGTGTGTAAGGTTAGATGATGCTGTGCAATTAAATGTGGTATGTTGTGTATTCTAAAGATTCCTCTCATTCATAACCCCTTTTTTTCTCCGTTTCTTGTCCTTCATCTTTGCAGTCTTCTGTCAGATCCCCTGTCTTAATGGAGGCCGGTGCATTGGCAGGGACATGTGCTGGTGTCCGTCAAACTCAACAGGACGGTTTTGTCACCTGCCAGTCCCTCCTCCTGCCCGACCCACCCCTCAAAGCCACAGGAACCACCAGAAACCAAAATCTCCATCCCATTCCATGTACACTCTCCCACTGTCCAATCAGCCAGGTAATCACGCTCCGGCACGCCTCCCCACTCACTCTAACTTTATTAGCATGTCTTCACATTACGAGTGCTGTTAGCTTGACACTGTGTGTGTGACATTGGCCATCACTTTTCATTTAGGATACTGTGCATATTTAAGAGACCTCAGAGTGACTGTCAGTTAGCTAACATGTTCATTTCTTGATGACTCTGGCTGTACTCGTGCCTCATAACTGCAAGGTTTCCATTCTTCTAGTAAAGCTTACACTCCAACAGAGAAGTGTCGAAAAAAGAAGCAAAACACAGTTGATAAACAACAATTGTGGGTTTCCTGGCTGTTCCTTTCTTCCAGAAGCAAACGATCTCATGAATGCCTGCGATTAATCAGTTTCATTCAACATAAAATAATCACCTGACTTGAATTTTGCAACAGAAGTTGCCTTAATAAAAAAAAAGGAAGAAAAAAGCATAGCTTCATTTTTAACATTGTTTATAGTGTAGTGTTATTGCTTTCCTTGCCAACAGCAGAGGTCACTTTCTATTTTAAGCAGAACAGCTCATAGATGACTCAGTACAAGTCATCTTATTGTTCACCAGACAGAAGATATTAGAAACAGAGCACGGCAGCAATACGAATTGTTGTGAATAAAAGAGATAAATTCACTCTCATCTCCTGGTGTAAGCTATCGTGTCCTCCTTTCTTAGTTTCTCATTTTATGGAACAGTTAAGTAGAAGCAGAAGGTCAGTCTAAATTCATTAAAATTACACTCAGACACATTTCATCCTCTTCTGAAAAATTAATTACTTAATAATTGCATTTAATGACAAATCCAGTCAGTGTGTTATCATGGTACAGGAAAGACATTGTTTGTCCTGCCTGCATGCTTTATATATGAAATGGAGCCATTCTTGTCCTTGGATTCTGCTGTCTGTGTGTGAGGTTATGATTCATGAGAGTGGGTCGGGATTCTGGGAAAAAACCTGGCACTCCCTGAAGATGGATGCTTACCCCGTGTCAGAAGGACAACAGAGCCTCACATTGCAACATCTTCTCAACTCTTCAGCAAAACTGTTTTCAGTCTTTAAAACGATTTGATTTAAACCAGAGAATCCGAAACGCTCTGTGTTGTTGTTGTTTTGTAGCATCTTAAGGGCCTCTTCACTGCCGGGAACTACCAATATGCACCAAATCTCATGACTTGATGATGAAGCAAGTGTTTGTGTGAGACTTTAGCTGAGATCTCATGCACTGCAGTATATATATACAGATTTTATCCCTTGGCAGAGGATGCTTCCCCTTAAACGGTTCAAATTTTGACACTGTAAACTATCTACTATGCTGTGTAAGCTTTGGATCTCTTCTTCTCCAGTGTCTCTCCACCCATCCTTGGTCAACGTCCACATTCAGCATCCTCCAGAAGCTGATGTCCAGATCCACCAAGTAGCTCGAGTCCAACCTGGGCAAAGACCAGCCACCACAGAGGGGGCTCACTCTGTCCAGCAGCGCTCCCAGCCTGGAAACGGACACGAACACGCCAGCGAGCACAGCAGCAGACACCCACACGCTAACGGGAATGGCCACGGCCACGCCACAACCCACATCCGTCAGAACGGAAATGTTGGAAGATGCTTTCAGGAGACGGTCGATGGACAGGTACCGTGTACACTGCTCTCAACTTATATCAATACACATAAAGTATTGTGGTCTAGGTGTTGAAACGACTGGAGCGCAGTGTTTTAGCCACAGCTGCCATTATATAGTCACATCCCTTAACCTTCTCTGCTAGCTGTTGCTTCAAACAGGAAGTTTGTGAAAATGATTTATGTGTAAAGTCCGGGATTTATGAGGCTTGGCCACACTGGCCATCTCATGTTCCACCGCTTCCTCAACAAAAGCATGTTATGAGTTAGGATGCATTCAGAGGAGGTGAAGGTGAGGCTTGAAACCTCCCCATGTGGCCCAAACGGTGAGATTTTCATCGCCTGTGAGCTCAGAGTGTGGCACATTTTGTAGATTTACTGTGCTTTGCTTTAATGTATCCTAAAGCACTTGGGAAAAGGAAAGGACTTTAAGTGGCAGTGCGTGAGCTCGGCTAATCTCAGACCTCATACAGCATCTGTTAGCTTGGCTATTGTTGGGTCTTATTAGTATTTCAGTTGCAACAACACAACGAGTTGTTTTTGCCAGAATTAGTTCTTGAGTTTGTTTGTGCTCAAGTGCTGTTTCCATTATTTCCTCTCTGGTTAAGTAAGGCAATTTAAATTAAACCACTTAGTCACTATGTCAAAGAAGAACTAAACTTCAGCAAAAGAGCAGATTCACCCTGCAAATTTCCATATTATTTAACCATAATAGATTCAATCTGGAGGAAAAAATATCATCTCTTAAGTTTAATTTCTATCAGACAAAATCCGACAAGTAGGGTTTGATAGGACATTTAACCAAGAGCCCTTAATGCAGCACACCAGGAGTTTCTTAGCTGTTCTTAGGACTCGGTGTGTTTATGTCCACCTCTAACTAAACAGTCTCCGATGTGTCTGGTTCTCTCTGTCCTCGCAGAAAGGTACACACGCACACCCTGACACAAAAACATTTGCACCCTTGCCAGCGCGCACACGCGCTTGCACACAAACAAGCGTGCCTACCCAAACATGTAACACTCATTCTCCAAACTTGTTTCATAGATTTAACACAGATGTGTCTTGTTGTAGTGCGGCAAGCCTCTTCCAGGGCTAACCAAACAGGATGATTGCTGTGGAAGTATTGGCGCCTCTTGGGGCCTAAACAAGTGCCAAAAGTGTCCGACCAAACCAGGTAAGCTGTTCTGACTAATCCACCAGAGTTATGTCACTTTTTTCATACAGAATTAAACTAATCTGGTTTAATTCTGTTGGTGCAATATTCTGTTTTGCTGTTGATGTTTGTCCTTTGGTAATCTTGCTCTGTGCCACACATCGACTCAAAAGGTAGAGTTTTCCCACTCTGATTGCTTCATATTAAGGTGTCTAAAAATTAATGCCTTAGCAGCCATTGTTTATGGTTGGTGGAGTTTTATCAGAGCATGTTTTACAGGCCTAAACAATGCTAATGAGCGGTGATGACTAGAACATAGCGGCCTTTGTTAGATTTCTAAAAACCTTTGAAAGCGGCTGCGTGACTCGCCCATGCTCCCAGTTGTTAAAATGAAGCTGTTTTCACTTCCATAAAACCAAAACCGGGAAGCAAATGAAAACACATTTAGCATGAAGATGAGAGCCTGGCAGGCGTGCCACCCACCCTGCGGGCAAAGCAAGCCAATGTGGCCTTGAATGAATGAGGAAATGAGCAACTGGTTCCCAACCAGAGATGCGGTAGGTAAGTGAAACAGCAACAGGGTGGTTGTATGTTGGCAGGAAGGCTTGGTGGTGACACTGTCCACTGTAGATGGGGGCTCTGACAGCTCTTTTTACTACTCGGAGAGCACGATGTGGTCCATGCACTGGTTTTGGCACTCCCACAGCGTACAGTGCCACATGGGAGATTCAGTTATTTCCCGCGTGTCTCAATCATATTATGGTCATACCCCGCAGATTTGCTAGTTTCACTGTTAGATTGACTGTACCCTCTTTAATATCTGACCAGACGTTGATCAGAAGCAGACATCATCTCTCTCTCTCTCTCTCTCCCGCCTTGATAATAGATGTCGATCTATTCTCTTGCCTCCCACGCACTGTCTCCCCAGGCATGCCAGATTCCAATTCTTTCTAAGTCCACGGCATGATCTCTTTTGGCTCCCAGATGTTTTCCCCTGCTCCCTCCTTTGAAGTTGGGGGAGAAAACAGAGTGAATACCCAATTTGTTCATTTTTGTGGCTCCTTTTGGGGGGCAGCGTATCGTAGGCCAGGGTCACACAATGGCAAAGAAAGAAAGAAAGAAAGAGGGAAAAGTTAAGTAAAAAATGAAGTCATATACTCTCTCCCAGAAGTCTTTGGGTGAGTTTTAATACGAGAAATACTTTGAATTCCTCTAAGAGTGCTATTGTTCTCAGGGTAAAGACTTGGGCTTTATCTCTAAGCTACATTCCCTGCTTACTCGTCTAGGTGTGTGCTTTCTCATGCGTTTGACAGGAATGATGTGGAGCTCCTGAAGAATGATGTGTGTCTCTTTATTTTACAGCGACTGAGTCAGCCGTCGGCTCGCAGTGAGGAGAGAGGTCGTGTAGCTTAATAGGACTCTCCCGTGTGTCCTGTTGAGTACGTGATAATGATGTCATGAAAGCCCAGTTTGTTTCTAGGCGTGCATTACTACCATTGGTCAGTTTATTGCTAAACATGCTGTTGACTAAGAGCAAGGCTTGCTACTTCATTTTTTATGATATTGGTAGAAGATGCCAGAATGACCACAGTTTAATGGGGTGCTGTTGCAGACAGGACTGCTAAGTCTTTGCTGCCTGCCTGCACATCACTGTCAGTATATCTGCATCACACTCACTCGATACAGTCATATAGATCCAGAATGCATTGCTACTGTTACAGTCTGGCTGTGTCTCAAGTCCGTAAATGTACAGTTAGTTGTGTTACACAGCTGGATATGATATATTATTATGCACCAAGAACACTGTATCGCTTAGGGATACTTTGTGGGCTTGTTTTACTGTTTGTGCATGTGTTTGTGTGTTCATTATATTAAGAAGGTCTGACATTGCAGAGGCATAAATGCCAGTGTGTCCCATCTCAGTGGGAGATGAGGTCTTAGCAGTTAGTGCCTTTAAAAGTCACATGCTGAGGATTCCTGGCCTGTAATGAGTTCCAGATCGACCAGGCTGAAGTCAGCTCCATTTCTTTAGTTCGGATGATGAAGTGGAGTAACAAAGCAAACCCTGTGCTTTTCTTGGATTTTAAACCATTTCATTCCATCACTGCAATTTCTTTCAGCAATGCAGAGGTCCTCAAGTTTGAGAACTAACCAGTGACTTGTTAAGTCAAGTGAGAAAGAGAATAGGTGAGTTGGACAGGAGGTGATTTGGTTACATGAGTCCCATTAAGAGAAACTGGATCCGTTATAAGCTGAGAGGAATTTTATCCTTGAAAAGCAAGTGATAGGGCTGTTTGTGCAAATCTCTGGGTTAAGGATACATTTCAATCAGAAAATTAATCAGAGGTTCCCAGTTATCTGAAGGCAAATTGCTATGGCCCAAGTCTGACCTATACTGTCGTGTTGGCATCACACTCTATAGCTGGCAACCTTTTCCTCACTGTGTTTCACTGCTCATGGAATTTCACAAGCCATTTGTCTCCCCATCTGTCACTGATGGGCAGCTTTCCTCTCAGTGACTCTCTCCATGAGCCAGGCTGAAGCCTTGGGAGGCTTCCCAAGGAGTCGGATCAGAGGTCCCCAGGGACTTTAAGTAACCACCACACCCACGGGAGCCTTGGCTTCCTCTCTCTAACCCTACCTTCCTGGGTCACCGAGGTCACCGTGTTGTCACTGCCCTCACACTGTTTTGCCCCACCCTCAATTCGACCTCTGTCTGTGTAAGTCATCTGCCTCTTTTTGCTCCCCACTCCTCTCTGTTTTCTCTCTGTAATGAGGAAGCTATTCTTCATGAGGTTTAGATCAGTAAAGTCAGATGAGGCGAAGGAGGGGCGGTGGGGGTCGGGGGGCACTCGGAGAGCTCCACAACTTCCAGATCTTCCCACATGAACTCATCCCTTCCTGAATCTTCCATCTATTCCTGAGACATTTAAACTGACCAGCAAAAGCCTGTGCTTCTTGCTTTTTATTAGCGCTGATCAAACAAGAACACTTGTTAATGACCAACAAAAACCAGAGATGCGATTACTTTGCCTTAGAAACAAGCAGCAACAGAACAGATGCACTGGAACAACTTCACAGCAGCTTCTCGTGGTGATCAGATAGAGATGTCGCATCTCTTTGACAGCATTTGATTCATTGATGTTGACTTAGCGTTATCCCTTAACAACTCAAATTATGGAATCTATTAGCTGGGCAGCAGTGTAGCTAATCAGCGCTGAGCCGACCTAACCACTACGAGAAATAAATCCCAGTTGGAGGCGCATGGATTTGAAATTTGCGATGCTTCTTAATTCGATACAAGCTACGTTAAGCATGTTTTTTTTTATTGGGAATGTACCGTGGCATGCCTTATTTTGGAAGAAGCCCAGGTGGTAAATAGTCCACAGATATCATGGAGGAATGTGGTTCTGTTTTAAATGTGTTTCATGCGGGTTACTCTGCCATCAGCATCTTGGAAAAGGACATTAAGCAAAATTGTCAAACTACAAACACTGACATGACATGCATACTTTCGTGAATAGAGACAATGAAAAGTATGTTTTCAGTAAAAGATTTAATGTGGCAGAAAAATGAAATAAACTCCTCATCAAAGCTGTTTTTGTCATTGCATCATATGTCCCATGGGATCGTTGTGTGAAAGCAATACTATACAGATGAGACTGCTGTTGATTGAGCAAATGCAGTATGTTGCAGCTTTTACATTGGTATGCATTCGCAGTGCGACGCTCATGCTAACCGCACGTATCTTTGCTGATTAGCTTTAGCTTCACTTGCAGGGACGTATTTACAGGCCGTGTGATATGGACTGTGCCAGATTGGCAAGTATGGCTTTTACCAAGGAAACATTCTGTTTTGAGAGAAAATGACTTGTCTTTAAGCTGTTTGCTCCAATCAAGTATTGGCTCAGAGGCCAAGAAGAGATGGCTCTGCCATCGTTGCGATTCAAAAGACCTGAAACTCTGTGATGATTAAAGAGCTCCGTTTGCTCCTTCTTTTAGTTCGTCCTGTGGCGGAATGTCAGAAAGTAATTTTATGGAAAGGATCATGAGGTCTTGGCTTTGCTCTTGGGTCTTTTCTTAGAGTATACCCCGATGGAAGAGAAAGGAAGACTGTCTACCGTTTGCATCCTGTGGATGGCATCCATCCCTCCTCCCTCTTGTCCCACAAGTTCTCAGGTTTTCCAGTTGGTTAAGAGAAGAAGCCCAACACTGAGGCAAGTCCCTGGAGAAGCTGGTGAAGGGCTCTGAGCCCTGTGATTGATGGACCAGACCACTCAATCGTCTTAGAAGAACTGCCTGCAGGCCGGGTGGTCTACATTGTGATCGCACCAAAAATCTGCAATTAAAGATTTCTGTATGGCTGAGAAACCCATCTGACTCTAAGCTTTCTCCCTTCTCAGCTTCCTGTCTCTTTTTTTTCTTAGCCAGCTCTCTTATTTTGCATAAGCTGTCCTTTCATTTGAAATCCCAGCAGTGCTTTTCACTAGACAAATTTTACTTAAGGGATTTATTCAGATTTAAGTTAGGATAACACCAGCTATCAAGAAGTTTCAAGGAATCTGAATTACACTTTCAGGTCAGGGAATTTGAGCAAATATTATTGAACAGCCTCCAGTGGAATGCACAACACAACTGAATGGAGACGGACAATAAATTAGTGAGGCGCGACGAAGTCTTTTGTTGAACAGGGCTAAATGGATAGACAACAATTGAAAGGTTTTGTCTGTTCCCTCTGTGGATACAGACACGTCTGAGTTTACAGTCTTTGTAACCAAGGGTGACACTAATGATGCGCAGCTTGAGCTCACTCTTGCAAGCCACTGGCTGTGGAGCTCTATATTTTCTACACAAATGATTGTAGAAACAAGCATGGGAACTGGCACGCCATTAAATCAGGACACAATCATGCTTTACTTTTTGGATATTAATGAAAATTACATGGCCAAGTTGTCACCCATTTTTAGTTTTGGGGCTGATTATCTTTTCTTGAGGTTAGAAGACAAGGTTCTGATTCGCAGATACAGTTTTAACCAGTAATTAGGAAAGTCATTGTGAACTTTGGCAGGCAGAGCGCTTTTATGCAATTTTTTTTTAACTAGCCACAAACAGCTCAACCCTGTGGACCAATAAAACTTTTACTGAACTTATCTTAAAGTTCAAGCATTTTTAGGTCCAGGATATGCTTAAGGAAACTCTAAGTACTATCCGCCTGTTAGCTTGTAGTGAGGAATTGATTTAAGTGTAGGATACAAAATCTAAAGCTTTATTAATTAACAAATGACACTTCAAAAAACTGGCAGAAGAACCTAGAAACCCAAAAGAGGAGAAAACTCAGCTTTACTCAGCAAACTAAACTGACATCTAAGGAAACAAACAGGAATTTAAAAAAAAAAAAGTCAAGGCAAAAACTTGGAAACCTGGTAGACACACGAGTGCAAATAACAGATAATCTAACAAAGACACAGAGGAAGGAGGACTCTAAATACACAGAGCAGTGATTACATGATGAGACACAGCTGGGAGCAGGCAGACAGGTGAGAACAATCAATGACAGGTGAAGTCAGTCACAAAGGAGGAAGTAAAACTCACACAAGACAGGAAAGAGAACCCTTCAAAGTAAGGAACTAAAGGTCAATTGAAAAATAAAATCAAAACACTAGAACGGGGATGTTGAACTCGTTTTACATCATGGGCCACATACAGCTCAGTTTACAATTGAGTAAAATGTTTGGCATCACTGTCAGTGAAAAAGAGTTTAACCATGAATTTAATCCCTGAGATATCTTATTATTAGAAACATAAGTACAATTTCAACAGCATGTCTCAGTTTTTTCAAAGAATTCAGCTGTAGCAAATCAAAGACATTTGTCAGCACAACTGTTTGGGCTTCACGTCTAAGAAATAAATGTGTACAATTTACAGAAAAAAGTTCTGGTAGCTCATTACCTATACTGTCCTGTAATTATAAAGCAGAAATGTCTGTTAATTCACAGAAAACATCCTTTTTGGGGGTGTGGTCCCATTGTAAGAACAGAAATTTCTTTAGTTAGTAGTGAAAAAACAGGAAATTTAATTCTTTAATCAACATTTAATTTAATGTAATTATTTTGGTGTAGTGTGAATAGCCATGGGTGAGGTCTTTATCAGCAGGAAAATCTGTAGAACTTGTTAAAATACATTTAAAAGTCCAAATGGCCTCCTTCACTATTTTTCAAAGCCATCCACTGAGCCAGCTCTAGCCCTTGGGCCTTATGTTTGACACCCCTGCACCACGAAAATAGTTACCCAAAGACGCACCACAACTAGATAAACATAAGAAAGGTGAACTGGAAGTAGAATTATAATGATAAACTCACCGTTACTAGAATAAAAATGACATCAATCGAGAATCCAAAACTCAGATACACGGAAACCCCCCTAAAAAACAGAGTCTGTGCTAGCAGTACTTTACTGTTAGCATGCCTGTATATGTGCCTGTATATGTGCAAATATTTCAGTTTTTCACCACTGTTACTCAAATAATTAGGCTTTAAAGATGCACAAGCACAACATATTACCTCTCTCTCAAATTCATCTTAAAGCTGCTCATCTCTGCAGGGAGTCTTCTTCTCCCTGCTAATAAGCTTTATTGAGACTCCCGGACCTCCCCCACTGTGCTTCCCTTGGCATGTGCGCCCTGCTGTCACTCAGGCCAGACTTTCCTTGATCCCATCACTGCGGGAGGACGTGCCCGTCGCTCCTACCACAACATCTCATTACTCAGAAACTTCGGAGGGGGATTAGGAGGGTCTGGAGGAAGATGAGGAGGTGGGCAGGCAGGAATAGGGGCGTTGCTTTGACACAGTTCCCCCCTTTTCGAGTTGCCCGCTTCATGCTGACCCACTTCTGCTCTGTCAACCCTCAGGTACATTGACCCTGCCTGGTCGACTGGGTCACAGCGGGACCAAAGCACAACTCAGCTTCCAGGACTTCATTCCCAGAAGTGCCACACATTCCAGTCACTCCTGGGAAAATGGCACAAACTCATGACTGATTGCTGGGTTTTGGTTTGATGGATTGCTGTCTTGGCATTTTGACTCTTGTACACTATATAGTAAATAAGGGAGCAGCTGAATCAATACTGGAAGCATGTATTTAACACTGGTGGCATGGACAGACAGAAAGAACTGATGGATTATAGAGATAGGTTCTTTTCTGGTTCTTCTTACCCTGTCAGGCATCATTTACATCTTACTAGAGCACTCTTTCAGTCAACAACACATTGGTTTTCTTGGGCTGAACCGAACTGACTTCTCTCCCTTTCCCAAATACCTCTGCTGGCAAAGCAGTGGTGTTTTACGTCCTTGCGTGCGTCACGTCTTTTCTAGACCCTTCATCACTGTGGCAGCAGATTCAAAGCAATGCATTGCTGTGGTATAATGTTATTTTTTACGCCCATAGTGTGAATCAAAAGATTGTCATTGCTGTCATTCCTTTCTTGAGCAGAAAACCTTCATGTTTTTTTTCCTCTCAGTGGATGATGACTTGAAGAGGGCGAGTCTTTAGCCAAATCTGTTTGGTTGTGTGGGCGCTGAGTGGCAGTTGTGTTGGCATGGTTAAAACTCCTGACTTTTCATGTGCTGTATGCTGGTGCATGATCACTTGCACTTAATATCCTCCCTCAGATGCTTAAGGCTATCTGGTTGTTCAGTGATGACGCGACGAATCCTACTTCCGGGTCTAAAGTAGTCTGCGTTTAATATGGCTTTTGTGTTGTTAACATGTTTAATGTTATGTATTTTCTTCTATTTGATCTCAAAAAGCTCCTAAAACAGTCAGTGATCCCTGTTGACCTCCCTCAGCTTTTATTACCGCTAATCATTTATTTAAGCTCAGTTTTTAAAACCTTAGGATGTAACTACAGCCCAGCCCATGCAGCAGTATATGAATGACTAACCTCGTATTGTGGATGGATTATCTCAGTTGTTCTCCTGGCTGAAGTTTGGTCCTTTTACAGCATCCTGCCATGTGATTTCCTTTTTTCCCTACCACCGAGAACACTCACGTTAACTTTTATCGAGTGGAAAAAAAGTTAGCTTGTTTATATTATGCTAACATAGCTGTGTCGCTAGCGGTCACGTAGCACATCATTATATACCAGCTAGCCAAACTTCAGTAACCCTACAAACGTCACTGCTGTTTAGTTTTCTGTCTTCATTTATGTTGGAAGTGATAGCAGAGCTGTACGTTTGAATTTGTTTCCAAAACCCCGCAGTCAGGACATGCTATATTGTATTTAGATAGAAGCTAGCGAGCTAACTTCCTGCTAACTTCTAACTCCATTAAATGTCATAAATTCCGTTTTCATGGATGCCTGGATGTTAAACTCAATTGTTACACCTGGTAGAGCAGAACGCTGATCATTTTATTAAAGATGAAAGACTTTAGACAGTTTTTCAACTCTCAGTAATGCCACAGTGATCGTTTCATATATGGACCTGCAGCGGAGTTTAGGCCCAGACACGGCTAGTGACGTCAGACTGAACAATCGGATTACACAAATTCAGCCTTACCAGTCTGAGAGAGTAATGAGCATACTGGTGGTCATGCTCTGCATCTGATGCCCCATTTTCAGGCTTAGAAGTAATGGAAGTGCTCCAGAGGTACACAAGGAGATGACTTTGAATCAGACAGTGACCAGATTTAAATAGTTTTTGCTTTTTATGGGCAGAGAGAGAACTTTTGATTGCACCTCATATAGTGTATATAGCACAGGGTGTTATAATCATTTCTCTGAGCTGTCTGATGTGTGTCACACTGTACAGTCTATAATAGCTAAAGACTCTTCTGTCTTGCTAACAAGCATATTGTTATTCTTTACAGTCCTCTACAGCCAAAAATACATGTTTTTTTCTTTCAAAATCAGAAGTTAGATATTATCTTTTCAACAGTCATAGAGAATCTGAGTCATGGAAAGATCTGGTACCAATAATCACTGTCTATGTTAAGAAAGACTTTCATAGAGTTCCCCCTAATCTCTGTTAAAAAACACAGATATGGATACACACACATTTAGACACTAACAGACTTACTCTTTGCCACATTGACCCCCTGTACATTTAATGGAGCGTGCCGGGGCTTGACTGGGTGCCGAATAAGTAATGACACCATGTTTTCAGGCTTCTAACACTGACAGTTTGCCCGCACTGGGGCAGTAACCGAGAAATGTGTTATTTACTGCAGCACCTCTCAAGCGCACACCTGAAACACACACATGCCACGTGATTTGTACTGCTTTGGCAAAAAACAAGCGTTAAGACATTTTGGCCAATCATTTTCCTGTGAGCAGCACATTAATCGTCATTCCTTGTGCGCACATTTAAAGCTTTAGTCTCTCGTTTAACTAGATTTGCACTGTGGTTGATGAAAACGGTCAGGGCTGTCATAAAGGCTTAGTCAACAAATTTATGATGATGTGCCTAGGGATTTACACAATTATGAATGGCATAGAGCATTATTACATTTTGTTGGATGACAAAGCTGCCTTATAAATGTAGTTGATGGGGAGCCCATTTGACTCTTGCTGGAGTCCCTCAAGGCTCAGTTGTGGGTTCCTTGTTTTTCCTATTACTGAGACCTTAAATTCCCCTAAACTTGAGCTCCTTCTCCCTCTCTGATGAAAGCACTCCTCTGTACCAAAGAAGCATAGCACATCATTTAAGATCACTGAGCTTCTCTGAACTGTTGTTTTTGTTTCTGTTTACAGCATATGCAGTGATCGCGAATGGACAGGTGGAATGTCCCAAAGGTTTTAAACGAATGAATGTCACACACTGTCAAGGTAAGCCTTTGCATGAAATATGCTGGAAAGGGTTTAAACATTTTATGAGCTTTAAGTGACTGCATGTTTATTTTAGCCGTAACAAAGATATATTAAAATAATAAAATCACTGTGATCAAATAAACTCACTGTCCACTTCATCGGGTATATCTTGCTAGTACCAGGTTGGACCCTCTTTCACCTTCAGGACCTCTTTAATCCTTTGTGGCATAGATTCAGCAAGGTGCTGGAAAGATTTCTCAGAGATTTTAGTTCATGTTGACATGACAGCATCACACTTGCTGCTCCTCCATTATATTAATTTACGGTTCCACCACGTTGGATCGAGGTCAGGTGAATGTGGAAGCTAGTCGAATAAAGTGAACTCATTGCTATGTTCAAGAAATTAGTTTAAAATTGTATGAGCGTTTTGACATGATGTGTTCTGATGGCTTTGCCGAAAGCAGCCATCAAAACATGGGTGCACTGTGGTCATGGACAATACATAGGGAGGTTGTGGCATTTAAATGATGCTTGACTGGTACTAAGGGGCCCAAAATGTGCCAAGGAAACATCCATCCACCATAACACCACAAACGCCAGCCTGAACTGTTGATACAAGGCAGGATGGATCCGTGTTTTCATGGTGTTTACTCCAACTTCTGACCCTACCATCTGAACGTCTCAGCTAATATCAAGAGGCATTAGACTAAGCCCATCTGCTTCAAGGTTTAACATTTTGTGTGATCAGAGATGGTCTTCTGCATACCTTGGTTGTACCAAGTGTATCTTTGAGTTTCTGTTGCCTTCTTATCAGCTCATAGCAGTGTGGCCATTATCTAACAAGACATTTTCTCCTGGAGAACTGCTGCTCCCTTGATGCTTTCGCTTTTTCTGATCATTCTCTTTTAACCCTAGAGATGGTTTTGTGGGAAAATTCCAGTAGATCTGCAGTTTCTGCAATACTGAAGACCAGACAAGCCTGTCTGGCATCAACAACCACATTCAAAGTCACTTAAATCAAGTTTCCTCCACATTGTGATTCTCAATTTAAACTTAAGCAGGTTGTTTTGACCATGTCTACATGCTTAAAAGCCTAAATACATGCCTGTTCTAGTCACTGATAGACACCAAATCCACTATCTTGAATGTTACTCGTGATAGCTACATATGAATCATTTCTCCACCGCCTAGAAGGGCTGCTTATAGTGGCCATCTAGCTCACAGCACATTTCTAGAGCAGAAGAAGGACTGCTGTTGTCATTTGCAGGTAACAACACAAAATGACATAGAAGACCTCCAGCAGCAACCTGGTTAGCCCCCCAGTGGGGAAACTCGAGTTTGCAAAGAAGTACTTTCAAAATCTTCAAATGTTCAGATTATACTGTGGTAACCGATGATGTACCTGGAGAACACACTTAATTAAAGTCCTTGCTTGGGAGACTGACTTTTTTGCCCCCCACTTCCCATGTCTGGGAAACAGGTCAAGACCACAGTTAGGGTTTGTCTGGGGCCAGAGTTCAGCAGTCAATAAGCACCTGGGGCTCCTGTTTTAATTGGTCTTGGGGTTCTGAGTTAATGTGGTAGGCTGTGATCGTGGCATGGATGGCTCTCTGAGTACTTGTGAGCATCAGATTGCTGCTTTGCCTGCTTTTCCCGTCCATCATTATGTAAAAACAAACATGGTTGTCCCTGAACATATACACTGTGTTATCGTCCATTTCAACATCCCAGCAGTGGCTGTTTGTCAGCTTGTGTTTGGCTTAGGAATCAGTAAACACCCACAGTGTCAACTCTCCCGCTAAAGAATTCCAACCATTTGCATTTGTTGGTGTCAGTAAATAGCCTTGGAAATGGCTCAATGATGTATACTTTATTGATCCCCGTGGGGAAACTCCTCTCTGCATTTAACCCATTCACTCAGTGAAACAGCCACTGGGCGCCCGGGGAGCAGTGTGTACGCACGGTACCTTGCTCAGGGGCACCTCAGGGTAGCCGTTCAGTGGATTTGAACCCCCGACCTTCCGATCATGGGGCCACCACTCTACCTACTGAGCTATCTACCTAACACTGACAACTGAGGCTAACAGTTACAAACTGCAGCTTTTCTGATGGCTCACATTATCATGTCATGATCCAAAGGGCAATGCTTGCTGAGGCATATGGAGTAGAACAACCTAAAAGTCCAGTTTTGACTCTCCGTATAGAAGACCTCATCCTTTAGTTCAGCAAGTGCAACATGTTTTCTGCAGAGAACAATCACAATACTGATGTTTTCAGGTAATTATTGAGCAGGACGCTCCTGTTTTCCAATAATGTGTCGAGCAGCCAATGAATGTAGAAATTGATCTTTCTATTATTCATGCTTTTCTTCTGTGATTGCTTCAAGATGTTTCCCTCTTCCAGTTGCTCCTTTCCTGAGTTCCAAAAAAGCAAAGCTGACAGTTACCCACAATATTTACTAAAGTGCTTTAAATCTGTGTTCTGCTGCTGCTCCGTTCCCCCAAAAATTATTTCTAATTTAAGGACTTTTGCTATCTGCCAAGAAGGAAAAAAAATCAGCTTTTTCTGAGATTTTGTCATTATTATTAGGACGGGGTCAAGCCCTCCTTCCTGTGGCTCCAGTCTCGAGCTGCTTGTAATGTGTTTTATTGGAACAGAACAGGGCTTGTCTCGTATTTGGTAATAGTCCTGATTTACTGCCAGTCTGCCTACATCCGCTGACCTTTGCAGTCAGTGACATCGTCGCCACAGCACGATAAGATTTCCTATCAGCGTCATGCTCTCAGGTCTCAGGCTTCAGAGATGATTCCTTATCTTCAGAGGCTTCCTTCTCAAAAATTTAGGTCACTGAATTGGCCATTTGTAGCTGCGGTTGTTAGATGAAAAAGCCCGCAGAGATGCATGTGCAGGCCCTGTTGTGTGTGGTAAACTAGTGCTGGGAGCAGGTCACATTACTCATACACCACTTCAAAGAGGAGATTAATGAAGTCTTATGCAACTCTTTGGACATTTTTGATCAAGTTAATAAAAGCTGCTTATGATTTCACAACACTGACATTTGACACTCATCGTGTCGACTTGCTAGCCTGGTATTCAGGCTGCAATACTGATAGAGAAATATGTTGAAAAAGCCTGGTTTTCCCAGTAATGGCGCTTTGGCTAAATTCTGACCATGTGTATTCACTTCACAGACTTCCAAAGTTGTCCAAAGGTGCTCTCTTTACTCACAACCCAAAATACACAGTATAGGGAGCAATGTTGCCAGTTTGCTTTACATAGTTTCTGTAGATAATTCTGTAGGTGTTCACATGGGTTTTGAACAAAGAGGGGAAAAGGTCAAGTAAGCAGCAGACTGATGCTCAAATCAGGGAACTTTGTCATGTGCTGGTAGACTATAAAAACAGTCACGCTAAAAGCCGTGAGCTCTTACCACAAGTGATGTTTGTCAAGAAGAGCAACCAAGCATAAATTCAGAATAGATGTTGAGATTAGCGCTGGTCATGGAAGGTTGCCACGGAAGCCGGTTTCAATTAAATCAACCCACCAGCACACTGTAACACTACCACTAATCTGGGACTCGACTGAATCATGGATTAAAGACCATGAGATAAATGGTGACCTGATTTCAGGTGTCCAGACGCTACCTGAACTAAAGTTAAATCACTACAAAAAGTGTCGACTTGGGGGAAACCGGCATGACATCAGTCGTTTCTTCACAGTACGTCACTGTAAGGTGGAAAAGCGCAACGAAAACCCAAAATGGAAACGAAAAAGGGGCGACAAACAACAAGAAAAACATTAAGGCTTTCCCTGGATTTCTTTCAGCCCATTGATTTTATCAGCCCCGACCTTTTGTAAGCTCACTTTTTCCAGCAGGAAGGAAAACAACAAAACAAGAGCAGATTCATTCAAATTGGGGGGAAATCTGTGGTGGCAGGTTGTCGGGTTCTAGTCGTCAATGCAGTGGGAAAAGACCTAATGATGTACTCTTTGTTTAACACGGTAGAACAACAATCCTTGCCTGGTCCCAGTGTGACCACATGACTAAGCGCCTTAAGCATGTCCCCCTATGCTTCTGGCTGGCACACTTGTTAGCTTGTCTCCATTTACCTTAGGGACTCAGGAGCTCTTGGAGCGAGAGGCAAACTCCTCTGGCCACTCTACCATTTCTGCATGTGGTTTAAGCCAGACAGAGGAAAAAATAAATACATTTTAAAAAATCTCTTTAATAACTTTCACTTATTGACGTAAGCTGAGGATCTCGTAACCATATTGGACGCTGTGAAGGAAAGATGCTGAGGATGATGACAATCTGAAACTCTCAGTGATATGCTCTATGTCTACATGACTGCACGTGTTCCCACAGCTGCAATATTTTACTTTCCAAGCAAGACAGGATTTTGAGCGTGTATTGTTTTACACCCGTCAAATGTGTACGTCTCCCTCCTGTCATCACGATTTCATGCACTTGTGTAACCTTAATGTTTCCATATTTCATCGCCTCCCCACAGCGAGCGGCTTTGCTTACATGATCTGTTGCAATTTTCTGACACCTTTCAATGTGTGAATCATTGCTGCCCAGTGTATTGGAAAGAAAATGCACCAAAGTTGATATTGATATGTGCAGTTTTGGTGGGGGGTGAGACTGAAAATCGTTTTTTTTTCCTGGGAATAAACATGACTTCATGAAATTTCCATAAGCCAGGATATATTTGAAATGACTGATGTACTCTGCCTATTTCACAGACATCAACGAGTGCCTGTTGCCTGGAATATGTAAAAATGCTGAATGTCTCAACACCAAAGGAAGCTACAGGTGCACATGTAAACCAGGCTATATGTTAGATCCTGCCAGAAGCCACTGTGTCTGTAAGTATTGCTTGTTTTTTGGATTCGTAACACACACTTTAAGACTAGGCTTTTTTATGCCTTTCTTGTGTTCCAATTTCTCCTCTCTACCAGCGGACAAAGCAGTGTCTGACCAGAGGGCGCCGTGCTACAGGTCTGTTTCAGCGGGGACATGCTCTCTGCCACTCACTAATCACCTCACCAAGCAGATCTGCTGCTGCAGCAGAGTGGGCAAGGCCTGGGGAGCTGGGTGTGATCGTTGTCCTTTACCAGGATCAGGTACAGCCCCAAAAGCTACCCTGTGCTCCTCTTCTGCTGACCCAAAAAATGATCTTGTTTTCTATTTCTGCATTGACTGTACTCCCCTTCTTGAGTTAAACGCTTTTGCAGAAATAAAGTGTTGCATGCAATCTTATGCAAGGGCTAGCAATGGTAATGAAAGAATAGGGGGAAAAAATATTTACCGCTCAGTCACCATTCTGTTCTTTGCCAGGCGTGTAACGCAGTTCAAAATAGCTAACTGTGTTTGGAGTGGAAAAGGACCAAAAACATAACAGTTTTCATATTTTGGAGGCTACATAAGAGTGGGAGTCAGTCTTGTGTTATCGCTCCAACCCTCAGAGAGAAACCCCACTAATAAACCGGCAAAGCTTCACAGCAGAAATGCGTGACCTCGCCAAGTGAAACATGGGAAGTAGTTGTCGTTTTTTCATACTGATTTAATCTTCAAAGTCTCTGAGAGAAACAAGCTGGTTTTATTGAGTGTCTGTACTGGCCAGTGATTCATGGGGATTGTCATAGATCAGATATCATAGACACAGACCTCCACGGTGCTGCTCAGTTAGGACCGACGCAGTGCATGGGCGCACGGCCTTTGATTATTTCGGACGTTAGCTGTTTGGATGGCCTGAAAAGCTGTTAGACCCCTGAACAGAGCAGCCAGAGCCATTACTTGTGACTCGGTAACAGGAGCCCAATGAGTTTAATTCCATATTTACGCCGATTCTTCAGATGTGGCTTCTGATCATATATAGCCCCATTTCCCTCCACTTTAAATTCATCATTCAGTAGCCTATCATATCCACGTTTCCTGTATTTACACAAGCGTTTACAGTGACCGCATATCTGTCATTACTCATATCTCTATTCCAGACTCTTTTGGCATAGAGTAGCCGGGTTTCAGGTCAGGTAGGGGACAAAGAGCCTCTCACTTGTAATGGATTCACCATTGCTGAGGCTTTTTGGACTCAGATACAAAGAGGTGCAGTCTCCCGCCTTTTATCTAGCCAGCCAATCCTCCATTAGCCTCTCACTCACATGCCTTTACACCAAAGAGTTCAAAGGTCATTCAGCATTACATGATCCTCTACTTCCCACAGTTTGAGAGTGCCGATATGCCCACATGTTTTCAAATCCCGTCGCTGTTAGCCTCCTCTGACAGCTGTCACTGGCCTGGCAGCTTGCTAAGTTCTGCAGCAGTCACCGAAACCCAATCTCCCTGTTCACAGCAGAGCATAAAGTACAGCGTGCCTGTCGTAACTGTATTACATGGATGGCTTATGGTGTTACTTTGAATATCAGATAGAAATAAGAGCCACGATTATGCTGTCAAAAGTTAAATGTCAGTTTTTCGAGCTGAAGCTCAGAATGCAGAGGTGATGTTTTCGATCACTTACTGGTCGCTCCTGTGTCTCCTGTGCTGCAGACCACTTCAAGGAGATCTGCCCCGCTGGCCACGGATACACTTACTCGCGATCTGACGTCCAGATTTCTCTTCGACAGCTGGATGATGTCGAGCTGCAGAGCATGGGAGTGTCACTCGAGGATGAGAGCCCTACTTATCCGCAGTTTCCATTTTCTCAGCCTTCGTTTCCCAGTGGGCCCCAGTACCCCGAAACACCGCAGCTACCCCAATACCCCGAATACTCTGAGACCCCACAAGCACCCCAGTACCCTTTGACTCCACAGCATCCCTCACATCCAGCCAGAGAAACACCTAGACCGCCACACACAGATGGTAAGAATAAGTTTTATGTTGGTAAATATTTGCACTGTATGACAAAGAGTTGAAACAGTGTTCTTGGCGAATGCGTAGGCCTTGGATGTTACCTAAACATGGTATTCATTTAAACCCGAGGATGTTTCAGTCAGGACCACCATACAGTGGTCAAAAGAAGATTGTCAATTCTCTGGCAATGATTTACATTTGACCGTATGGCTCTGATCTGGGACCTGGAAAGCACAAGTCAGCCTTTCATGCCAGGCAAAGCAGCAGCAGGGCCATTCAGATCAGAGCAGGCATCACTGAGAGCAGATGACATTCATTAAGTCAGACCCAGAAGAAAAAGGGGAAGCTGGGGTGGAGCTGTTCTGCAAAGTGTCTCGAAGATGCAAAGCAACTATAAGTTGGCTAGAGGAGCTTAAGTAGTGCTTAAACAACACATACCAGCTGGATGCATCAAAGGGGATGAGCTGACCCATCAACTGACACGGGCTGGCACGTAGATCAGCTGATGAGTTTAGTCTGTCAGAAGAGCGACGAGCTTGATTTTTGCCACAGCCCGTGACATAAACAGTTCAGAGCAGCTGCAATGATTGCACAATGGCAGTTTTTTATAGACAGGATGCAGTGCATTAACATTATTGTGAAAATGTAAACATCAACAAGCTGCTTTGATCTCCGTGAATAAAAGCTTGATAGATGGAACATATTCACAGCCGTCTAAGTGAAACCCCAGCGAGCATCAACAAAAGCCTGCAACAACAAGTAATCCACACGGATCATGAAGCTTAATCCTCAGGATTTTAAGCAAATGCATCTTCCTGATTTAAGCTTTGTGAGATACTGTATTGGCAGTGCTGCAACATTTTGATTTGTATGTGGAGACAGTTCTTTAAATATTTTGGGATTTTTGTCTTCATTATCGGAGATATCTAATTCCATGTTTTTCTTTCATTTTTCTTGGCCAACAGTGTACACTATCTCTCACAAATATTTGAAAAAAAAATCTGGCCAATTTTTGTTAGGGAAAAAAAAGGATCACCAAAGCTGCAGACGAGTGTCTAAAGGCAACATGCGTGTATACATAATTGAACAAAAATGTGTTTGTGATGGCACATGTTAATGCAGATGTTATGTGTTCTCCACTGATAAACTTTTCCTCTTTTTTTGTGGTAGATGTGGAAAGTCTGAGCCCGGTAAGTTCTCCCTCCTTTGGTGCATGCTTCTTCTCGGCATGTGTTCTAGCTATTTCAGCTGGAGGGTTTGTTATGATTATATAACTTCTTCAGACCACATTTTGGTAGATGCGCACATCTAATTAGCACAGAATTGACCAACAAATACCGGAATGCTGTGAATATAAATATGGTGGTGAAAAATGTAGCCCAATGGTTTTTAATGAGTAATATTTGCTCGTTTTCCAGCCAGCTGTTGTGACAGAGTTACCGCCGCAGTATCCAGGTATCTTCTCTTTTCCTTCTTTATTCATTCAGATCATACGAGACTGGTAGTTGAACAAGTGCCTCCAGCTGTTGTTTATTGCCTCTTTGGGTTTGATTTACAATCTCTAAGCTTTCTGTCAAGCACAGACATGTTGTGTAATTTCTATAAACTGCTCCCACACAGTAGTGGCATTCACAGTCCTTACTTTGCCCTCACGCCAGGGAAAACACTGACATTCAAGTCTGAAGGCTATGTTCAATGAGTCTACCTGATTTATTTTGGTCATTGTAATTTGTTTTAGCCCGGAAAAATGACTAGATCGCTTTTATAGTCTTGAATAGGCAGCTAAGGCATTAGAGTGGCTGGCAAATCAAGCGGCGTCTTGTTTTGGTTGTAGAGACTAGAACCTGTCAAAGTTTAAGAGAGATTTAGTTGACTTTGTCATTTGTGCTTATCTAGTGCCCCATGACTCACCTTAACTGTCTTAATAGATATTTTTCCGGACTTCCCGAGCATCAACCCGAGGCCGGATTCAAAGGAACCATCCCATACTGATTCAGCTACAGGTAAACAATAGACTAAAAAGTCACATTATAGGAAATCAGATATATTCAGCCCCACTTCATACATCTAAAACAAAACAAACAACATGACAATGAACAGGTGGACAGGAAGTTGCTATGCGAAAGAGCACCACAGGGCTCAGCTCTTCATTTTTTATACACTCTGTAAACTTCTGGCAGACAGCAGCACGAGGCATTTTTGTAGGCTTACCCAAAGTGAAGCTGGAGAGAGCTTAATTTGACCTCTTTTCCCAGAGCCAATTTGGCTTGAAGCTGCTATTCTGCACAGAGGGTGAGAGGGCGAGAAACCAAGAAAGAGTGTGCCTTTTGGAAGAGGAAGCTACTCTGAGTGGACAGAGGCCAGATTTATGAAAAACTTAGGAAGAGCACGGGACATGGTGAAAGCGTGTTTGTGTGACAGACTCAGCGAGAGAGTGACAGAGAGATTTAGGAAGTGAGAAGAATTTTTAGTAATCTTATAGAGAAATGGGATTTTTTTCTTTTCGTCAGCCAGACCCAGAGGCCCAGTTTAACATGGCTCTTTTGGACAGAAAAACACAAGTACAAAACGAATGTCAGGCTCTACTGTGCATGACCTGTTTCTTGCCGAGCACTTTGTACGCGCTCCATACCACCTGTTGGAACGCTACAGTGCTGTAAAACCAGCGCTCCCATCCACGACTCCACCTATAAAACAGCACGATGAGTTCCCCTGGAGAACAACATGTGTTCGCACATTTATATATTTTTTAGTTTTTTTAAACCAATGTTGCGCAACCTTAGGTCACAAATAATCTTGTTTGTTTTTCAAGTGACAACTCTGCACATCTTTGTTCCTATCCATAGGTATTGACAAGTGTGCCACGACCCCCTCTATATGTGGCCGTGGGAGATGCGTTTCTGTGCAAACGGGCTACATTTGCCTCTGCGAGCCAGGATTCAAGCTCAGTGCACTGCAGACCAACTGCATTGGTAACTAACAAATGGAGCAAGAGCGAAAAATGAAGCAAAACAGGGGTAACAGTGGGACACTCAAAGAGAAGGAGGAGCACACAAACACACACAGACATGCTGACACCAGATGCCACGGCAGCTCTGTCCGTCATCATCACAGTAAAAGCCAGTCTTCATCACCAGTGATTATAAACCTTTGAGAAATTAAGTGAGCCAAAATGATAGGACTCTGTTTGTTTATGCTACCCTGTCCTGTGATGCTTGACAACAGCTCACGTCCCATCCAGAGAGCTGATGCTGTGGTCCTTTTTTTTCCGCAAAGGCTTTTGGACACAGCCTCTGCTCCACACAGCTGGGTTTTGGCCCGTGTTGTTTCTGTTTCATAGAGGAAGCTCTAAAGTCGGTGCTTTAAAAGTGTACTGTGCTGGTGAAGTGCAACAGCCGCGTGCTTTCCTTTCTTTTTCTGCAGATGTGAATGAGTGCGATGAGGATCCATGTGAAGGAAAGGGACGTTGTATAAACAGCTATGGGTCCTACACCTGCCACTGCCACAGTGGCTACAGCCAGGTGATCACTCAGAACAGGAAGTTCTGTCAAGGTGAGACACAGCCCCAATCAGCAGCAGGAGATATAAAGTTTCCAATGGAAACTAAGCACTGCAAGTCCTCGTCTGTCAGCGCCGTTCATTTTAAAAGTATTCTGCCCTAATTAATGCTGCGGAACACAACAGTAACTTTCTTTTTTCCCTTCTCCTTGGTTTTCATTCAAACTGGCAGACATGAATGAGTGCAGCATGCCCAACAAATGCCAGAATGGCAAATGCGTCAACACAGAGGGATCTTACACCTGTGAATGCAACGCTGGCTACGCCAAGTCTCGGAGAGGCGTGTGCGAAGGTAACTTGCGTGCGTGCACAAGCAGCTACGCACACAGGCTCAAGTTCACATAACAGGGCAGTCCTGGCCAGGCCTATTTGTTTGCTTCCATGAATTAGCTGAATGAGCTGGGCACTAACAAAACACATATTGTATTTTCCTTTAGTCAAAGCCAGGAAGAAAACTTTGCTCATTCTGTGACAGACGGACTGTGTATGTGTACATTTGCGGCCTTACACCCTCTCTTTCTTCCATGCATGCACGTATTGTCTTAGTAACATTGTTTTAGCAACAACTCATTCAGATTTTTCTTTTTCATATTTTCCACTTTGTCCCGGAGCAGATATAGATGAGTGCAGCGATCCCAGCTCCTGTCCCAACGGTGTCTGCGTCAACACTCTCGGCTCCTTCCGGTGCCAGGTTTGCGGACCAGGGTTCAGGCCTGTCGGTGAAAGATGTGTGGGTAAGGCAACCTCACACCCCATTATAGCAGTGGCACCAGTACCCAGGATCCTAAGGGTGTTTCCAACCGCTGCATGGAAACAAACAGGGCTTCCCTATTATGTATTAGGTAACTTTTACCTACTTGAAGCTGCTGTTCCTGGTTGGCATCACTCGAAAAAACCTAACAAAAAACAAGGCAACAGGCCATGCCATTAAAGATGTGTTGACAGCCGATGATGCAGTACAGCTCCCCAAATATCACAAGCAGAACTAAATTTGCAGGATTGTGGCTTTTTGCTCAAAGGGACTGCTGATGTGCATTAAAATGATAAAATAAATAGTATTTTCGCTTCAAACGACTTTATATTGGATGTTTTATGTCGAGCAAGGAGCACTTCTGGGCCCCAACGACAGCCCAAAAACCACAGTGATGATGGCTATATAGCATGGACTGAGAGCACGACTCCACCGCCTTTGTCTATTCAGTGCTTCCACGTATAATAAATCGACTCCTCCACCCGAGCAGCCCCAGAATATCCCAAATATTGTTTAAACACATCCACCGTGCTATTGCTGATCTTTTGATATCACTGGCCCTGTAAAAAGATTGTTTGTAATACTTCAATTTGGGAGAGTCCAAATATTTTCTCCTGGCTACAGCCTTGAACAAACAGTGTATTATTGTTGGAGAGCTCTCCCGGCAGAGGCGAGCGAGGCTTTATTACCACTGCTGGGCTAGGTGAGTGTTTCAGGAGACGTATGAGAAGGTCGAAGGCTCTGTTCCCCCGCCGCTAAAAGGTCCCGGCACGCAAACAAATTTTCTCACTCACCCGTGATGTTGTCTGTGGCCCGCTGTAAAGGTCTCGCTGCAGATTACTAGACGTGACCACACAAATGGCTGACAGATTACACTCGGTATGTGTTTTGTTTAAGATTACATGCCAGCGGCTACCAACCTAAAAGTGGCCCTGTTACATAACAACCCAACTGCTGTTAGTTACCACATCCCCTCCGTATGACCTTGCACCCCTCTAATCTGTTTGGAAACTTAAGCTCCCGGAACGGAGTAACGCAGAAATGCTCGCACGGCGAAAAAGCACAACGGAAAATATGGAAGTAAACTTCAGTGACACTTCTGAGTTCTTTAAAAATTGATTTATCAGTGAGTCAGTTGAGCGACGCTCAGGTTTAAAGTCTCACAATTTCTCGTGCTACCAAAGAAAACACCGCTTTAGCCGCTTTCATGTTTCTGCCGGTCTGCTATTATTATACTTTCTCTGTAAACCCGTGGTGTATAAATAGTAACTGAGAGGAACTTCGTAAATGAGGGATAACGCCAGAGGTAAATATTTTTGCTCTGGACATTTGCACAAGCAGCGCTAACAGTCCTGCGGCATAGGTCTGCCGCTTCGGGAGTCACATAAAACATACAGCATCAGCAGCAAGTTTCCAGCGTTTGCTTCAGTCAATTGCCGACAGCACAGTGCAGTAGTTTGAATCCAATTGACCAAATCGTGGATAAGCCTAATTGTTGGCGTGATTGAGAAAACGGTTCCACTCCCTTGTCGGGGCTTATCGCAGGCAGGCCTAAGAGATGCCGGGTGATAGCAGAAACAAAACACTGGGCCACACTGACAGACATCTGGCAGCGCCCGTGGTTAAGCAAACAAAACCCGCTCTGTGACTCTCGTGCAGTTTCCAGCGTGTGTGCTCAGTCTCCGAACATTTATCACCTCTCAATACGATCTTCTCTTCTCCCTTCCTCCTTTCGCAGACCGCCTCCTTCCTCTTTGATAGTCTTCTTCTCAGTCGCCCACACGATCACACTTCACTCTCATTCTCTTCCCGCAATTTAATCGAACCTAAAAAATAAATAAATACGCCACTGTTAACACTTGATAAATTCCACTACAATGCTATAAAACACTGTTTCTACAAGAGGTTTTCCACAATTATGATTCCTGGGTCAACAGCTCTGACTCATGAGGTGGAAAAGACAGCTACTTCAACAAATAGTAAAAGGCTTTCATGAATGAGGCATGGTCTGCGCACTGATGGAATTTAATGACTGCTGTTTGTAGTCATTACACACACTAATTATGCTGTAATTGTTTCCCTTTTCCTGCTAAACAATGCTGACACGGCCCTTATTTTCAAAGGAGATCTAGAGCGTTTTTTGCTGTGTTGTGCTTTTTTCATTTTGTCAGACTTGTATTTTTTTAAAGGCTTTATTTACATAAAAGTATATTTTTTCATTTACTCCCAGTGTCATCAAGCCAAACAGAGACATTTTTTAATTTTATATCCAAAGATTTTTGTGTGCAGAGGCCAATTTCTGAAAGTATAAAAAACAAATCTATAATGTTAGATTCTGCAAAAGTGGTGAAAATGTGTGTTTTTTGTTCTATTTTCAGTGAGCTAAGCCTTTTAATTTATGCTCGTCCCACAGCACAGTTGTGGCAGGGTGAAACCTAAAATCTGTTCATCCATCCATTTATCCATCCATGCATCTGTCTTCTTAACCGCTTTTCTAACTTATGGTCAGAGTCGGGGCTGAAGGTTATCCCTGCTCTGATGACCGGTCCATCACAGGGCAGCAACATGCCCGCAGATCCACACGTGTGGCCTTTTTAAAATCACCAAGCAACCAGAAAGCCATGTGCTCGACAAAAATCTTGCAAGAACAGGGGGAACATGTAAACTCTACACCAGGGATGTCAAACTCATTTTAAATCATAGGCCAGATACAGCCTGCTTTGATCTTTAGTGGGCCACACCAGTGAAACACTTTCTGTCAGTGTAAAGAAATGTAACTACATATTTAACCCCTGCAATATCTTAAAATAGGAAAAAAGAAGTGACATTTCAGCAGCTTGTCTCATTCTTTGTGCATATTAAAGACATGCTTCTGTAGTAAAGGAAAGAAATCTGTTAAGCGTGGTTTTTTGGGCTTAAACTATAAGAAATAAATGCATAAAATTACAGAAAACGTTCTGGCATGTCATTGCCCAGACTGTCCTGTAATTATAAAACAAAGTTTTTGTTATAAAACTTTCTTTTTTTCCCTTTTAGTCTGAAATCACTGTGAAAATTAGAAAATTCTTTATCAGAGAGTAAAAAAAGTAGGAACTTTTCTGTCATTTTATTGTTTAACTATCTCTTAATTACATTGAATGTATTAGTTATTAGTATGAGTGGTCTTGTGTGAGGTCTTTATCATTTGGAAAAGCTGAAAAACTTGTGAAAATACAGTAAAACATCCAAAACGGATCCCAACATTTTCCAAAGCAGTACAACGGGATGGATTGGAGTCTTTGCTAGGCCATTTCTGGGCCCCCGCACCTTATGTTTGACACCCCTGCTTTACACAGTCACCCAGGAGGTGGTTTGAACCCAGAACCTTGTATGGGGTGTCAAAGCTAAACGCTGCACCATGCTACTGCCCTTTAAACCTAAACATCCTTCCTGTATACGTTTTCAGATATGAACGAGTGCTTGAACCAAAGCGTGTGCGGCCGTGGGCGGTGTGTCAACACCGAGGGCTCCTACAGGTGCAACTGCTTCCAAGGCTACAAACTCTCACCAGACAATGTTTGCCAAGGTATATGTCAGTCAGAAGATCGGTCAGACATTATTCACACCCCATGTCAAAGTTACATCTCTGTGAGTAGTTCTCCACAGGGCAGTCGTGGAAGCCTTGCAGTACCGTTGAAGGTTTATTTAAAAAAAGAAATCTACAAAGAGTTAGAGGTTGGCTTTATTTTCTTTTTTCCCCCTATGATTTCTCTCCAGATGTGGATGAGTGTCTGCTTCCGGGAGTCTGTCTCAACGGCCGATGCGTCAATCTGGACGGAACCTACAGATGCACCTGTAACCATGGCTACCAAGTCACCTCAGACAGCAAATCATGTGAAGGTCTGCAAAGGATTATCTAGAGCTGTTGGGTGTAACTCATCACCGCATACTTTTCTGCTCGTGGCGCACTCTCGACAGCAACTTAATGGCTGCAAATTATTTCCCTGCTAGATGTCAATGAGTGCGCAACTGGTAATGCCTGCCCTGCGGGAATTTGCATCAACTCTGCAGGTTCCTACACTTGCCAGAACTGCAGGCCTGGGTTTGAACCATCTGCTGACAGACTGAGATGTGAAGGTATGAAACTGGCCGCCTAATGGTTTACACTAACGTGCCGTTTTAAGGTAACACCGGTAGGCGGTGATGATATTTTTGCCCCTTTTTCGCTTTCCAGATGTTGATGAGTGTTCCCAGGGCGACTTGTGTCTAGGTGGGGTGTGCGCCAACACAGAGGGGTCCTACATTTGCACCAGGTGTAAGGCTGGTTACAGAGTGTCTCAAGACCAGCAGAGGTGTGAAGGTAAAAACAGTCTCCAGCTGTTTCCAGCTGTTCTCGTCATTCAGCGAAAGTCATTAGCATTGTTATGACTGTTAAAGGCTTACTCAACACGTTTGAGCAGCTTGTCGTTTCCCTGTAAAATTGACTTTCCCTCGAAACTGCATTTCCTGTATGTACGGAACCGTTACACTGATATACACGGTGTGTTTTTCCAGATATTGACGAGTGCCAGTCCCTGTCTACTTGTGTCAACGGGATCTGTCTAAACTCAGAAGGTTCTTACACCTGTGAGAACTGCCCCACGGGGTACAGAGTGTCGTTTGATGGAGAGCTCTGTGAAGGTTGGCTTATTGAAAATTACTCACTTAAATGGAGCTTTTTCTTCTTTTTGAGTTTGTTGTTGTGAAAACATTGCAATCTGCCAGTGAATGTCTAAGTCCCCATATTGTTTCCTAACAGATATTGATGAGTGTGCCCTGCCCACTGCCTGCCCCCAGGGAACATGTACAAATAGAGAGGGTTCGTTCACATGTGTTGTCTGTGAGCCCGGTTTTAGAGTCTCTGAGGATGGACAGCGGTGCGATGGTGAGAGTTTGTGGTGGAATGTCCTTGCTTATGTTTGCATGCTTGAGTCCAGGTGTGTGTAGATCTGGCTTTCCAAACATGCCAGACTTCACCTCTACACCTAACAGAATCTCATTTGCTCTGCAGATTTGTTTCTCAGCTGCTTTATGTTGTATGTAAATAACATGAGGTGTGGTAGCATGAACCCAAAGTCTCCTCATCTGAGGCAACAGCTCTAAAATACTTCTAGACATCACATCATAGCTGGATCCTGGACCCCTCTGGCTCTGGCACCAATCATCTGCTCCTTGCTCAACACAATGAGACACCAGCCCTCAAATAGAACAGGATGATGTCAGGCAAATATCCTGCAGATAGCTCAGCTAAAAAGATAGAGGTGTCGACATTTGTGATTCCTAGCCCTAGTGATTACCCATCCAACTGATTACCACTGGCAAGCTTTATTTATTTGAAGCCAGAGATGGTAATCTGTGCTATGATGTGCCTTTGTATCTGTGTCCAGATGTGGATGAGTGCTCAGTGGCTAACTTGTGCCCGGGTCAGCTGTGTCTGAACACTGAAGGATCGTACACCTGCAGGAGCTGTGAAGCCGGCTTTCAAGTGAATGAGGGCGGCCGTTACTGTGAAGGTAAGAGGGCATCTGTACTTAAGTACCTGCCTAGAAAAGTTTGATATTTCAGTATGCTGCAAAATTGAGCCAAAGTTATAGTGGACCACAGTACAAGAGGAATGCTTTAGGCCCAGAACATGATTACAGAAAATCTTTACAGCGTCTGGTAATTTTTCATGACATGATTTATGGGATAAATGCAGGGAAATGGCTGCTTTGAGGAATCCAGTAAAGTCTGTCATGACTTCATGGGAAGCAGAACAGGAATGATTATTTAAATGGATTAAAACATGGTCTCAGTTAGCCTCATATACTTTGGTGTGTTTTTAAACAGAAGTGTGGATCTAGCCTCAGAGGAAGATCCCACCCCCCCACCGATGTATCTTAGCGCTGGGAAAAAGTCGCACAGTAAAAGCCCGACTCCGAGTCAGCCTCTGATAGGATTTTAATGGCTGTCTGTGATGCCATGGAAAATATTAAGGACTTAATTTGAAATGAAGTCAGCCACTCCCCTGCTTCTCACTTATTGCAGCAAACTCGCCCTGTTGAACTCACTCTGTTCACCCAAAGGCAAAAAAAAATCGAGCCATCTCAATCACTTAACAATGGCCCGCACTATTTTCACCACAAGAAATACAATCCTACCAGCTGGAGGAATTTCGAGAGATCACATAACAGTGAGCCAGTGACTGTTTGTGGATATAGTAATTATACGCCACCTGTAATAGCTTGCTGTTTTGGATTCAGTGACTGTCCCACATACTTATCTTTCTACCCTTTTTAATAAAACACTGTCAGTGTGATCTAATAAGGAGGGCTCTGCTTACTGTACATTAGGCAGCACAGTAGGTTAAGCTGAGCTCATTAATGATTTTTAGCAGATAAGACAGTGGAAGCACAAAAACGGCGCTCTATATACCTTTTTGTTCAAGATGATAACCTACAGCCAATCTTTTCTTCTTCTATCTCTTAGACATCGATGAGTGCCAGTCTCCGAGTGCTTGCCCCACAGGTGTTTGCGCCAACACAGAGGGCTCCTTCTCCTGCATGGCCTGTGATCCGGGCTTCGAGCTGGCATTTGACCGGCGCTCATGTGAAGGTACACTGAAACGGGCGGCTCGCTGCGGTCGCTCGATTTTATGATCTCGATGCAATCGTTTTCGCAGTCATCTGTTCCAATATAGTAAGTCATTACTTGCCGTCTTACATGATGCACGACTTCTCTCACATGTTCAGTGTGGTCTGGAAGTTTTTCGGTCTAGATGTCAAAACTTGGGCAAATTTGAAGTGACGCACGGTGATTTACAGCTGGTGTGGATATGTCATGCCGGTGACGTCTGTGTGTGTGTCAATTCAGATGTCAATGAATGTGAGGACGCCAGGCTGTGTGTGGGAGGTCAATGCACAAACGCCATCGGCTCCTATAGCTGCTCCTGCCCCTCTGGCATGGAGCTGGTGGATGGGACGTTCTGCAGAGGTATAAACATGCAAATGCACTATAGCTCTAAAATATGAAATTAGTGGTTAGCCGTTTCTCATGGCTTACCTCATGTTGGCATATTGACACAGCTGTGTAAGTGTACTTATGTGTATTTGTGCTTGTTTGTGACAGATATCAATGAGTGTTTAACCGCTGGAGGGATCTGTGGGGAAGGAGACTGCCTGAACACTGAGGGCTCCTACTTATGCATCTGTCATAATGGGTATACCACCACCGATGGAAGCCCCGGCTGCCAAGGTGCAGTATAGCACTGGAGCTAGAACGCTTAGAGCAGTGGGAAATCGTGATTCTCTTGGGCTTTGTGTAAATAAGTGGAGCAGACTAGGGATTGGAGCAAGTTGTTAATAAAGTAATAATGGATTTTTCAAATATTGCTTAAGTCATTTTACAGTAACATTATTGGCTTGCTTCTTTTTTTTTCATTGAGTGCAGACAGGCTGTTCTCGCCATGCTCTCTTAGGAGTTGAAGCCAAGCCTGGGACACCTGGCATGGGTGCACAGGCTGTAATGGGCCATGGCTTCATCAACTATCTCAGCTCACCCTCCCTCAGCCTTAGCTTGGACAGTTTGAAGTTATTCCAGCCGCACCCAGTGACCCACTGGTAGTAGCCTGATCATCAGCTAAAGGAGGGCTTTACAAGAATCTGGAGCAATTACTAAAACAATACATGAAATAACTCCGGCTAGGATGTCAGAATTGGATCAGTGTTATTTCTGGTGGGTCTTGCAATCTGGTGGAGGATGAGTTAAGTAAAAGATGTCTGGCAGTGAACTGTTCTGTCATGATATGAAGCAGGTAGGCTGGCCTCTGCGAGATGCTGGCATGGTCATGGAGTTGGCAGAATTTACTTGCAGCAGAGGACAAGGGTCACTCCTCGTGCAGGGGCGTTCTTTTGGCCTTGGAGTGCTTCAGATATCACAAACTGAGCAAGTTGCCCAACATGGATCAGGTACTTTGGCTATTCGCCCCAACAAATACTGGGCCCTAATTATCCTATAAATCAGCAGTTGTCATGTATTTTCTTGCAGTCTGCCATTGTGTGTACAGTGCTGACACAATAAAAGCCAGGCCCCCTTCTGACATGAGCCTGAAGGACGCGAAGAAGGGAGGACGAGGGTTTGTGAGGTTATGGGAATGAAAGATACGTTCAGTCAGGTGGGGCCAAAACGACGCTTGGCCTTTCCAAACCAGCAAAAAACAGCATGAGCAATAAAAGACTGACAGCGAACTGAAACATACCTCAGCTTAATCCAAATCAACAACTTCTGCCATGGCCTTCCTGTTCCTTTCAATAAGACTTTGAAGGATTTGAATACACTCCAAAGCTATCCAGTCACAGCATATTTATGTATTTACCTAAAGTCTGGAGTGCTGCTTTTTTTCCCTCCCTATCGTTGCAATCGGGTGTTTACCTTGTCGTCTCTGTAAGATTCATCTGATTATCAAAAGACTGGAAAAGGAAGGCAGGCATTTTCCTCAGTGATGAATTTCCTCTGGTTTCTTGCGTTTTCCCTCACCTTTCACCACAAGTCCAAGTACTGTATAAGCTATGCTGTAATGCCGCAATTATCCACCCATCTACAGCTAATCAGGCATCGAGCATTCGTTATTCATTTTAACGAGTCTGGGGGAAATGTTCTCAGCCTGAAAAGCTGAGGTAGATCTCTCTTCTGCTTTGTTTCCTGTTTGCAAGTATACCATGAAGCGCTCCAAATGGCCAGCACGCCTAGTGTTCAGATGAGCGCTTGATTACGCATTCTTTTTCTGATACGAGAAGAAGCCGCGCTCCCCGTGGACTCGCTGAAGATGGAGGATCCGTGCGGATAATTGCTGTTAATCAATCTGTAAGATCTTGAGCCGCACTTTCCGCTAATTTGTCTGCTTTTCTTTCCCCACTTTTTGTCCGTCGTAGACGTGGATGAATGCAGCAAGGATGATGTGTGCATCCGAGGAAAGTGCATCAACGGCGAGGGCTCGTTCTTGTGCTTGTGCGAGGCCGGCTTCAAATTCAACACTGATACGGCTGACTGTGAGGGTAAGACTGATTAAAACTTCCTTTTGTTTTCAAGTTGTGTTTGTCACGGTTGTTATTGACCCTACCTCTGCCCAGAAGTTTCATCTGTCTGACTAAAACAACATGTCAGCTTTAGCTGTTTGATTGTCACGCTACATTAAGGCTCAAACATACGCAGTATAGCACAGTTGGATATGATTGATTATCTATAGCACGTCAGGCTCCAGTGAAAGTGTCCAAGCCTGGCTTAGAGGCTTTCCTCCGTGGTCTTGGGACTGAGGGGTGCCTGGATTACATGGCTGGAGCCCTCAGCTCCCTCTCCCCAGTGGGAAGCATGAATGACCCCATTGTGAGCAGGAGGTGTTTCTCCCTCTGGAACGTCTCCCTTTAGCTCCTTCACAAGTTCTTTGGTTGCTGTGATAATATTGTTCTTGGCCATTCCCTTTGCCTGCTGCGTTTACTGAGGACAGCTACACCACAGGCCTCCTGGCCGACTCCTGCTTTGCAGCCATTACACCGGGAGCAGAGGAGCAGTGGTGGGAATACGAGTTTGCGTGCGGGGGTGCGCGCATTTGTGTCTGATTGCACATGTGGTTACGTTTGCGCCTCTGTTTGTCGGTTACTGACAAACATCTGTCTCTCTCTCTCTCTTTTCTTCTTCTCTATAGACCAGAACGAGTGCAAGGAGTTTGGGAGCTCAGTCTGTGGCACCTGGCGCTGCGAGAACACCATCGGCTCTTACCGGTGCTTTGTGGGTTGCCAGCCTGGCCTTGAGGGAGAACTCGCCACAGGCTGTGGTGAGTTTTCAAAATTGCACTGTACTTAAAAAGACTAGCACGCTCAATTATGTGGAGAAAAAGAATTAAACAGGCATTTTTAGCCTGTTTTTGTGTGTAAGCCAATTTAATTGTATTGAAAGGGGGTCGATCTATTTATAGACTGTGCATGACCTAATACTTCATTACTCCATGGCTGTAGTTTAGTATTCAAATCAAGTCACCACCACCACACCACTCTACAGGTCTCTCACCCCATCGCACATATCAGGTTGGCATGCACACATAGGGACAGATGCAAGTTAAAAGCTATCAAGACCTCTGGGTCTTCCTGCACAAAAGGCCACCATGGAAGATAATGAGAAATAGCCCAATATTGAGGCCCTTTGAAGACAATACCGCACTGTCATTGGAAGCCAATTGTAAGGCCAGAAGCTGATAGAAGTCATTCACCTGAAAACAGAGATAATGGAGCACTCTGGCAGAGTCCCAAAGTAGAACCTGATCGCTGCAGTTCTTCTAAGAGAAGAAAGATGAGATAGTCAAGCAAGGCCAGCTTACTGTTTGTCCCCCCACCCTCGTAGAGAAGCCACAGTCACCTGGCATTGGCTGGATGGGTTTGTACTCACGCTACATCTGTGAACACAGCTAGCCAACAACAACAGGCACATGTCCATGACTTCCAGAGTCCACCAAGACTTATGTATTTCCTGGCAGGACTGAACACCTTGGGCTCAAGACATTTGCAAAGTTTGTTGCACAACAAATTGGATTTTTTTTTTGCTCTTTATTTTATAATGTGGTATTGCTTGTCTTTGTCACTCTCATAGCACCATAAAACAACAAATGGAGTTTATGACCAGAAAAAAAGAAGGTCTAGATATTTTCCTCATGTTTAGAGAGGATCCAAACAGTCACTGGAGAGTGACAGGCGAAGAAGGGAAAGCAGACTGAGAGCATCAGAATGGAATGATGTGTTGGACCGTAGATTGAAGCTGTGGGTGTTTGTGGCCGATTGCGTGTGCATGTCAGCGTGACTGTGTGTGTGTGTGCGCACGTCTGTGGTTAAGTGTGGGGTTATTTTTGGGGTTTTTTTGGCATCCTCCCGTGTGTGTTTGTGTTGGAGAAAGAGAACCAGAGACTGTGGTGGTTGCAGTGATGCACTCAGGGCAGAGTGTGGCTTCACATGTTTTCATGACCCAAAGTTTTTATTAGACTATCAAGTGATGCTCTGGAGAGAAAATGCTGCTGCGGGCAGTGTTGACCGGTGACAGAGCGTAGATCTGCCCACCACCCCTCGTCTACTACGCTGATCCTGGCTATGTGTGGCTGCCTCCTCACTGCACTTTATGATCTTGTCTGTCTGGCACCGGCTAAAGAGTGCAGAGGCCTTTAGTTCAACAAGACTTGATTGAAGCCAGCTGCTCACCTCTGCTCTTTTGACTTCAGAGACAAAACACTGCTAAGCAGCTCACACAGGTTAGATTTTCATCATTGCTTGCTGTGCATTAGGCCTGCCATGATATATGCATTTTATTTAAATCACCCCATGTGCCCTTTAGTTGCCTCTAGTGTGATGATCCCTTTTCTACCTTTATTTGCCCAAAACCGTGAAATTCTTGATGCTGAAAGTGTCTTTTGAAGGAGTTGTGCTGGAATTTAGCAGAGACACCCAATCTCCAGGAGAAAGCTCATACAGACATGTGGAGACTCCACACAGAGCTGCCTGGGTTTGGACCTCTTGGTCCGATTCCACTTCTGAGCCACTCACCCAGTTGCTAACATGTCTGACATGCTCCTGAGGAGTCCTGAGATGTGGCCTGATTACAAAATCTTCTTTTATAGTTCCACAAAACTCTATTTATCTCATCTCTGTGGGTGCTTGACCATTTTTCTCCTGTTGCTATGTTGTGATGCTGTTTTCACTAGATGCTACAACAAACACTCGCACAGCTCAGCGTTGACTCACAGCCCCGGTTTGAGAACCAAGCCCTCTTACGTTTAAAATCACTCAGCGCTACACACAATAGTGGCTTGTTTCACCTCGCGAATGGAAGTTTTGGGAGATGCTGCCGTCACCTCAATAAAAAAATGTTTAAAAAAAGCCTAAGGATGGAGCCCAATTACTCCCGGGCATTTTTTGGTGGCTTGCAAAAAGAAAATCATCAAATATTCAAGAAGAGACCAGACGTGGTAATTTGCAGTTTCTGCGAGGGGGTATTGCTTTATTTTTACTCAGCCGCCTTTGAAAGAGGCAGCGGTTGTCGTTGGCTCTGCTCCCTGCGCTCGTTTAGATTTAGAGGCCGTGACACAAAAAGGGAAAAACAGAGGGGCTTTTTTTGCCACAGCAAATGCCACCGCAACTGTGCTATAAGGTCTGCGCTCAAATCTAACACGATGCCGTACATAAGTGTTTGGACGCGTGTGTGTATGTGTGCTGCACATCATTGTTTTTGCTTTAATTCACCATCACGCTCGTAAATTCCCCCGAGCTATGCCTCGTCTTTAATAAGGCTTTTACCCAAGGGCGGAAATTGTCTGCGGTCTCACTCTTGCCAGCCTCCCACCCCTGTAAATGTATAGAAATCTGAAGACTTTAACATGTGTGTGACTCCTCGTGCAGTTGTACTTTCTTTTTAAGATGTACACTGGTCACACCGCAGGTTGGTCATCAGTGTAGTTAACCCAGGACCGGTTGTTGATGTAATATCTGATAAAGCCCGCAAACATGCTTCCCTGAAGGCAAATACCTCACCTTATCCTTAACCGATCATGTGTGAAATAACCTCTGCATATGGGTCCAATCAGACAAGGGGTTGCCCGGAGAACAACGGAGAAGTGTGGACTGCGGCGGGGTGAGTCGACAGTCATTGATGTATCCCTGTATTCTCTTTGCCTGCCGCCATGTGCTTCAGATTAACACATGGCACAGAGACCAGTTTTTAACACTCCTCCACACCCAAATCCACCATCACCGGATCCAGGAAGCATGTCCTCCCGGGTCAGGCCGTTAGAGTAGGTTGTTTTTGGGCCCGTGCTGCCCCTTCATCTCAGCTTTCCCGCCTCACTTCTTCCCCCCAGGCAAATTACAGCGCTGCATGTGTCCTGACGTAACTGATGATCGCATGGAAAGACTAAGAAAGGCAACCCCATGTCGTGCTAGTGTGAGACTCGCTCTTGGTGGAGTTATCTCATGCTGTAATATTCATTTTTTCCCACAAATCATTAGTGCTGCAATTATCAGCCTGACTGTCTGTGGTTGACAGACCTAAATGGCTGGTCAAGTAATGCTATCACTCAAACACTGCAAAAAGACGGGCACAGCAATGACTAAATTCCAGTTTTCGTTTTGGTCCAGATTTTCTTCTTCCTCTCAGATATGATACTTTGAGTGCATCTCATGCCAACATGTGGTTTGCAACAGATTCTTCCATGTCACACACGAATGAAAATCCGCCTTCAGACACTGATTATTTCACATATTAGCAGAGAGCTTTCATCGACTTCCCTCCCCGGACCTCCCAGCTGGTCTCTGCTGTCAATTCCAACATTCCTAACTCCACTTAAGCTCTTCACACTTGAGAAAAATGTTCCTTAAACCTTGATATACAATACTTTCCCCCCCTTTAATAGAGAAACATGGCTAACTAGGCCTTTGAGATGTTATTCCCTAAAAAAATTTCCATTGTGTGCAATTCCTTAAAGTATTCAAAAGCACATCCAGTAAGTTGGCGGTTCTTAGTATGTGTCCGTCCATTTGAGCCCACAAGTCTATTCTAGCAATTTCAGTCCTCCTCAGCCCTTCCAGGGAAACATTTTACAAATGACAAAGGCAATTTTGTCTCCACAGTTTTATTAGCTGGTGGGAGACCCTGTCTCTGACCCCAGAGGCATGTTAGAGAAATGTCCAAGTCAGGACAGAAACACTGGTAGAGGATTAGTTCCCCCAATGAGCCTGAGAAAGGAGATTTCTGCGTTGGAGGAGAGGACGGGGCCCTGGCCAAGCGTGCTGTTCAAATCAGATGGATTGCGGTTTCTCTGTCCCACTTTCTTCCCCCTTTTTTTTTCAGCTGAAGCGGCCTGTATTAGTCCTCATAGGCAAAATAGAACAGGGTTAGACAACATGTGAATGATGGCGCTTTTTACACCATAAATCATATTGTCACGAAAGTTTAAGGTACCACTGGTCTTAACATCTTGTCTTTATTACAGTTAGAGGCAGATGTATGAGAGTTTTTAGTGGAACGGATCAAAAATCATTGAAATATTCAAGATGTCGTGATTTTTTCCATGTTCAGAATGTTTTTTAATTTCAAGTTTTGTTTTGTTTTTTCCAAAACCTATTATCACTCCAGTGGAGTTACTATTAGTCATGGAAACGAATAGTTTCCATGGAAGGTTATGAAAGTTAAAAAGAAAATATTAACAAAATCAAATTACGCTTACAATAAAACAGACACAGTAAAGTAGTATTCTTTAATTTCATCAGTACAATTCATATCAGTTGTGAGGCCTGCCCGTTGTAATGTTTTTAACTTGATGCCTTGCAGAAAAAGTACAAGCACTTAACTTCTGGCTGTGTTTGTCACTTGTACTTTATCCAAATTGTTGATCAAGTTACCTGAATTTATATTCCAGCAACCCAAGAAGGAGGGAAACTGAGCAGAGAATAATTTCATGTCACTAAAGTGTGACCATTGAGCACTGTGAGTGTTTTTTAAAACAATTATAATCAGCTTTACCCCCCTCCCTGCAGCATCAGTCTTTGGCTTCTGCTATGCTGGCGATGCCAAGAAATACTAAATCATGTATGTTAGAAATTGCAAACAAATGTTACCTTTCAAACAGCAACTGGTCAGTGCGGTTACGAGGTCCGCTGTTAACAGTTTCGACAAGCCGAACTGACATAAAGCATACAGTTTCTCTTGTGATTTTATCAACCATGTTTTATGATTTAATGCCTTGCAAACAAGAAACTACTGCAGACCCGCCAGATTCCTAACTTCCATTTCAGGCCCCCACAAAGTCCCCCTATGCTCTCAGTCCTTTCGTAGTAAGAGCCTGTTTTTCAGTACATTCATTGATTAGATTGGAAAGTGGGTCATGCCAGAGAGCTGCTCTTAATGCCAGACCTGAACTCTCCAGCTGCTTGTAAAGTCTTGGTGAGTACTGAATGTTGGCTGGATGCTGCGAACTCCTCTGTCACTTCCCACTCGGCTGACACAACTAAAGAACATTCACCCGCAGCTTTCCAGACCCACATCACGCTCACTTTACACTGTGTCCATGCAGAGAGAGAGAGCGAGTCCCCGTGAATCAATCCATGAGGAGCAAAGTTTGAAAAGCTTCTTAACGAATTGTCTAATCTGTACACTGTCCCTGACATGTTATGATGGCAGTGATTTCTCTTGTTATTGTACGGTCAGAATGGTAGTGGTGTTTATTTTGGAGAAAGCGGCGTAGTGTTTACGGAGGCAGTCCGAGAGTCTGTTGTGCAGAATGACACTGTAAATATTAACGCTGCGCTCACCTCTCTGCCTGCTCTCGCCTTGCAGATATTGATGAATGTGACAACGAAACCATCTGTGGGAGCAACGGCTTCTGTGAGAACACAGACGGCTCATTCCGCTGCCAGTGTGACCGAGGCTACACCAACCCTCCGGGAGATATGACCAGATGTGTCGGTGTGTTACTGCTGTCCAGAAAGTATCCGCTGTAGACAAGCTAAACTAGCCTGTTCATATAAATGTGTTTTTCAAAATTAAATACGCTATGTTGAAATATATTCCAATACAATCCATAATTCGTTGGTCAAAGTAGTAGCTATGCCTCTGTACACCTCCATGGTGGATGTTAAATCAGACAAACAAAGATGCAGTTTTATAAAGATAGTCTATGAACTGTTTAGGAAATACACTCGTTTTTATACGCAGTACCCCATTTTCAGAGGCTCCAAAACCTAAATCTTAAATATGATATATATTTTTTAATACAGATGCTGTCTTGACTTCCTGAGGTTTAGAACCCAAGGTTCTAAGCTCTCCTAGTTCTTTACTGCAGCCACTTTAAGCTGCTGCTTGTTTGTGGGTGTCTCTGCCTACAGTTTTGCCTTCAGCAACTAAAAAGCGTGCTCTGTTGGACTGAGACTGACTTGGCCATGAAGAATATCCTATTTCTTTCCCTTGAAAAACTCTCGCAGTATGGTTTGGAATTCATTCAACGCTGTGAAGAGCTGTCTGATTACTTTTGCAGCGTTCGGCTGAATCTGGGCAGAGAGTGTAGATTTGTACACTTCATTTATCCTGCTGCTTCACAACATCAGTTAGATGCTATAAAGTGTTTGTTTTTTTTAATTATTAGATATGTAAGTAATTTTGTCATGATTTACTTTAGTTGTCTTCTGTGATCTTTCAGCGCTTTTGTTGTTGCTGAGCTGCTCAGTGCATTCATTCTTTTTAAAAATGCCCCAGTTTGACGATTCGCCGACTCCTAAAGTTTTTGTTTTTGCCTATTGGTGGCGTCATATTCATATTTAAACACCCTGCATCAGTTTCAGCGATTATGTCTGCTTCATTTTTCATGGAATAAGAATGGAGCAGGCCTCTCCTGGACATGAACCTGCTTGTCAATTGTCCAATTACTTTTGAGCCTCTGAAAATGAGGGACTGTGCATAAAAATGGGTGTAATTCCTAAACAGTCGATGCAGCAGTTTTGTTAAACTTCTTCAGTTAAAGTTGGAACTTCAGTCACATCTTAACTGTTTGCTTTAAACACTGCAGCGGTATACTGAGACAAAACTACAAAAATTTTATCTTTGTCCAAAAAATTATGAAACTAACTGTTAATAGTCATTCTGAACCACTTCCACGTATGCACTCTCATAGTCTAAATCTTAAAAGTACATCTTTTGTGTACAAATCTGCAAATGAAAGACTTTCTAATACATACACTGTTAACACTCATGGTAAAAACTACATCCTCCAGCTGAGAATTTATTTGACTGGTTATTAAACAATAAAAAGTGACATTTATCATCTGTTTGTAAAAAGTCAAATCTTTCTTAACAGCGATGGATAGATAGATAGATAGATGGATGGATGGATGGATAGTATATGTAAGATAGTTTTATAAAGAAATGCATGAAGGACTTTTCTTTCATTTGAATATCAAGTACTCTTCTGACAACCGTGTGCATGTTCCCGATCCTTTACTGACCTAAAGCTTCCTCTCCTGCTTTTCTCAGACGTGAATGAGTGCGAGATGAGCTTGGCGCTGTGTGGGGAGGCCCTGTGTGAGAACTTCGATGGCAGCTTCCTGTGCATCTGCCCCAACGACAATGAGGAATTTGATCCCCGCACCAGCCAGTGCCGTTCCATGGGTAATAGAGCAGGACTAGAACTCAATCCCGTCATTGGGAGACGAAGTTTTCCCTGATTTAATGAGCCGTCTCTCATTATCCAAACAAGGGCGACTAGGTGGACATGGCTTACTCCACGTCTCTTAGAGTATCTTTTGACCTGCGTGTTTCCTTTTTTTTTCTTTACAGGCTGGGGTTATGGTTGGGTGGGTTTCCCGCAAAAATTTGTATCAGCCTAATCTGCCAGACAAACGATGAAGTAACTTTTCGATCGGAGCCAAGCAAATGCCCTGGGGCCTTAGTTACCGTAAACCCATTTCCCCACCAAGACAAACAGGGATAAGGTGTAGCTATTAGCAATTAGAGCTAAAGACACATTGCTCTGTGCTCTTGTGCTAAAATAATCGGAAAGTGCAGAGGTTAAAGATATGTAATGCAGTGTAATTTCAGGATGACTAAAGCCTTTTGAGTCATGGAAATATCATCACATTCCCAGTTTGATAGGCACATGTGTACACAAATTGGGGGTATTTACATTATTAAGCTACGTGCCCTCAGCGGGGATGTTTTTTCTTCTGCCTGGGCTCTAAACCCCAGTTATGCCTTTGTGTACCTTTCTGCCACATTCCACTGTTTGCTTTCGACGTGTGTTAATCAATCATGTGAGACTGAATGGTGTGTTGACTCACATGCCAGTGTTTCCATTTGGCTAAGCCAGCAGCTTAACGGTGAAATGCCTGAGCCCATGCCTTTGGACAAATGAGCAGGCTCAGCAGTGGCAGGCGAGGGTAATGCACTACCTGCTGAAGGGATGTGGACGGATGAAAGAGCGGAGGCCCTTTGACGCTGTTACGGTGTGATGATGTGCACCTCAAGGTTAGGATTTATTGTAACTTTAGCTTCCTGGAGAGCTCGTCTGTGTAGTGAGGTATGACTTCAAAAAGCTGTATCAGAGAGCAAACACCAGACCGTGACTAAATCCACAGATGCTTTCACGACCGTGATCTCTGACATCGCCTCACCTGCTTTATTCTTTGTTCACCTACAGCTGAGAGGGACACCAAACCCATTCCTGCATTCCCCACCTCGGCAGAGGAGAGGAGGGAGTGCTATTATAATCTGAATGACGCAAACTTCTGCGACAACGTCTTGTCTCACAACACCACCAAGCAGGAGTGCTGCTGCACGGCTGGAGCAGGCTGGGGCGACAACTGCGAAATCCACGCCTGTCCCGTCCAAGGAAGTGGTACAACAAGAGCTTTATTATCGGAATAAAGTGAACATATTGTAATATTAGAACAGCGTTTTTCTGTGTTTTGCTAATCTGCTTGTCTTTGTTTTTCAGATGATTACAAACAGCTGTGCCCTTACGGCAGTGGATTACTACCCTTGCCTGTTTCCTCTGTACAAAGTTTTGGAGATGAGCAACGGGCTTACATAGGTACACACTCTTCGCTTTGTAGATTTTCCCTGTTTTAACCCCTCAGCCGTTAAAGCACGATGGGGTTTTGTTCTCACACTGGGGTTGGGCATGCAGCATGGACTCCCAAGTTTGCAAATGTGATAACTCGAGAAAGACACCAGGTTAAATAATGGAGGCCTTGAGTCAAGTATTCTGAAAATCTCTAAAAAAGATGTCACCTTAGTTAGTTAATATTAGTAACCTTGACCTCAGAGTCAGGGTCACAGGGTCAGGTTTTCTGAAAATCTTGTGCAATAACTTGAGAAGGAAGTCAGGATTTTCAAATGTATACAATAAGTGCATCAGGGGTTAGGACTGGCTGTCAACAGCGTTTTTAATGGCACAAAAAGGTGAAATGTTTTATTTTCACCTGCAGCAACTTTTAAAGCCAGATGGTAAACGTGCCTCTATACCTGAGTGTTTACTGTAATTGCAGCTTTTTAAAAAAGAAGCGAATGACAGTTCTAGCACAGGGTCAGGATTTGAAACTTTTTCAGCTCACACATCGCAACGTGACGCACATGACGCAGCTCTCTCTGTCTTTGCCCCTTAGATGCAAATGAATGTGAGATTTTTGGGCCCGACATCTGTAAGAATGGGCAGTGTTCAAATCTCTTTTCTACGTATACTTGCTACTGTCGCTCCGGCTTCTTCTACGATAACATCCGGCTTGAGTGTGTGGGTAAGAAAGTCTTTTTCTTATTACCTATTATGTATGGTGTATGAATAAATGTATGGTCGCATTCGTGGTCTGCTTTGTATTACCATGCTAATGTGCTAAAAAGCAATGATTTTGGTGACGTCTGAGTCTCTTTGCACTAATTTTTTTAAGATTATGATGAGTGTGCATTTGGAAATGTCTGCGAGAACGGAGTGTGTGTGAACACGGCCGGGTCATTCAACTGTTTCTGCAGTCCTCCGTTGGTTCTCGACAGCACACGGCGACGCTGCATTGATCTCAACACCACAGAGGGTGTGACACACACACACAAACCGATTAAATTTTTTTTTTTGACAATTTATTCTTCTTGGATATTCAAAGAAAAAGTATAACTTGGTTAGCTGACTCTTAAAGTGATATTTTTCTGATTCTCTTATTTCTTCTGTTAAACCCTTCTCATTGTACATCCCAGAAGTTGTGGACTCAGAAGATGACGTGCACGTGGATATTTGCTGGCAGCAACTCGAGGGCGACAACATGTGTGCCAAACCGCTATCAGATCGCAGAACTACATACACTGAGTGTTGCTGCCTGCACGGTGTTGCCTGGAGTGAACACTGTGCCCTCTGTCCCAGGAAAGACTCTGGTGAGAAGCAGGAATCAGATAAGATAGTGATTTTTTAGTTTCATAATGAATCTATGTACCATGTTCATAGCATAGCGTATTCATACAGTAATGATTTTGTAATTTTCCATTTGATTTCAAAAGTAAATGATCATTTCTATCCCTTGTTTGCTGCTGTGTACAGCTGACTATGCAGTAATGTGCAACGTAAGAGGAAGTTCAGATAGTCTGCGAGAGCGAATAGGATATGAGTACGGTGTTGAGGGGATAGATGACCCTGCAGAACATTTTGGCCCTCCATACTGGGATCATTACGGCGGTGCTGGTGGACCCTATGATATTTCTGAAGGTGAGAACTACTACGGCGTTCAACAGCCACCCCTCCACGTCCCCGTCCGTGTGCCCAGTGTGCAGCCGAGAGAGTACCAGCCGCAGCGAGTGGATCCATATGCTGGTGACTATATGCATGCAGTTTTGTTCTGTTTTAGTAGTTTAACATAATATTTCATAAGCTTATCAGGTATAGGCAAATATACCTACCTGGGATTCAAAGTAGCTTTAATATATACAGCAGCTACAGTACTGTGCAAAAGTCTTGAGCCGCACCCTGCTTTCTTTATGTTTTGCTAGGAAATCAGTACATCAGTTTAATAAATATTAGGGAGAAACTTGGCAGCTTGTACACTTCTAACAAGCCTGAAAGTCAGTATTTAGTATGAGCACCTCTATTCTTGAACACAGCCTGAACTCTCTTAGGCAGCTTTCTTGTAATTGCTTAAGTAGTCTTCAGGAATAGTTCTCCAGGCTTTTTGAAGGACATTCAAAGCTCTTCTTTGGATGTTGGCTCATACTTGTTAAGCATCATGACAAGATGATCCCACACCGCTTCAATAATGTTGAGCTCTTGGCTCTGGGGAGATCAATGACTGACAGTATTCCATTCTGTGTTTTTCTATCCAGGTATGTTTTTACCGTATTGGCAGTGTGTTTAGGATTATTGTCATGCTTAAGAATGAAGCTGTTTCCAATCAAACCAGGTAGTATTGCATGGTGGATCCAATCTGATCTATTGTTCATAATTCTAGCAGTTGTGACAAGATGCCAAGATGATCACAGATGCCTGTAGACACTCTCTACTCTCATCTCCTTTGTACATTTTGACAAGTTGAACCCAAAATTTCTCATTTGGATTCTTTACTCCATAAGACCTGTTATCTCTGATTATCAGCCCAATCACTGTGTCATTTTGGATACTTCAGACATTTCTCCTTCTTTCCCTTCCTTAAGAATGGCCTTTGGATAGCCACCCTTTGACTGAGACCTTTCCTGATAAGGCTTCATTGAGAAATTTGTCCAGTTTCTTAAAGACGTAGCTTACAAACACTCTTCATCTGCTGTAGATAATTGTTTTGTTTTAAAGAAACACCGCACACCATTCCAATATATGTCAGTTTTTCATCTAATAGCTCTTTGTAAGTCACCTTGTTGGTGCAATTACAATACAATTTTATGCTGTCAAACATCATTATATTTAAAATTTTATGCAGATTCAATAACAGAAATTAGAGCAAATGATGTGTTGTTGAAAGGGTTAATAGTAGCAAAATGGCTGAAGAAATGACCTAAAATTGGTTCTTTGCTAAGTTGTCTCTTAAGTGTAGACACAACACTAGTTCATCCCTCAAGTTTGGTGCTTTTTTAATTTTGAATGATCGATGGATCAGTGTTAAATGGCTTAAACATTGCTGAGAAAATGGTCAAGGACTGGGGTGAAAATGAGTGAAAAAGCAGCCAATGTCCAAAGAAAATCTTTGAAAGACCTTTAAAAGCCTGGAAAACTGTAGCTCAAGTACAAGATACAAGTCTGGCTCCTTAGAACTAGGATGTAAAGAAATGACGGGTGGCTCAAAACTTTTGTACAGCAACGTATAAGCCAGAATATTTTATATTCGTTTTGTGAATCAAATGACCCATTAGTGGACTGGATGTCCTAACAGGTCAACTGACATCTAGCATTATGAGAGTTTGAAAATATTTTCTTTAAATAAATGTTGCAACAATATCATGTCTGTCTGTATATTTGTCCAATCAGAACGCTATGAAGGTTTTGAAGGTCTCCGGGCGGAGGAATGTGGCATCCTGAATGGGTGTGAAAACGGTCGCTGCGTTCGAGTGCGAGAGGGCTACACCTGCGACTGCTTAGACGGTTATGAACTTGATCTAGACAAGATGGCCTGTGTAGGTGGGTTTTTCCTGCAGCATCTTTAGGGGCCTTCTCAGTAGGCTGCCCACACTTAGATCATGTTTTCCTAATAAAGAATGTTCAAGGGCTTCCTTGGATCAATAGGAGAATCAGTCACTTCATATAACATCATATCTCATTTCAAAATATGGTGCTGAATCTTGAAAACAAACCACAGTGAACTCTGCTTTCATGTTTCAGCCTTCTGGAGCCAGTAGGTTAACTCTTCATGCAGTAAATCTTTGCCCTCAAGGAGAAGCTTTAAATTTAACAACCTTGCATTAACTTATGTTTTATGGGAAACTAATGAAAGCCGTGTACTCCACAAAACCATCGTGTGTTACCCTTTGGTTTGACATTCCCTGGTTGTACACTGCCAAGAGCAAGGAGGCCTTGAATCTTAGCCACTTGTGTGTTACATGAGATATTTTTTATAAATGTACTTTGTTTGTTTTGTAAGAAAACAGAGTCTGTCTTTTCGTAATGAAATTCTATGATTGCAAGATTGTGTCCGCTACAGGCTTATCGACTTCAAGGTTAGCCAGTTTTCCCAAGAAAAGTCATTGAAAAGCGTGGAAACATGTGGGAGCTATGCAACTCATGCCCTGCCTCCTTTTATAAATCTCACCGCTAGCGTTTCCCCAGCAGAACATGACATAAACACAAAGAGGGTCATTTGAGATTGACTGCTATGAAATGACAATCAGACCTCCCATGCTGGAAAAGAGAAAGAACAACCTGTTGAAGGCCAAAAGGAAACACAATCCAGTGGATTGTTAATTTTACCATCATTCTTAGAAGTCCGGCTCTCAAGATGGCTGGGAAATCGAGTGCAGATCCTGTCCAGCTGACACGCAACATGACGGCATGTTTGATTAAAGATATATGAGATTCTATGCAACACGTTTATCGTGTTGAGGGAAAGTAACTCCAACAGCAAACCTTTGTGAAAGTAATTGTTGGTCACTTGTTGAGCAGCTACGGCTGAGGAGATAGGATGAGCTGTCCACTTATCAGAAGGTTGGTGGTTTGATCCCCACCTCCTCCAGTCCACATATCGAGTGTCCTTGGCAGGAAGCTGAACCCCAAATTACCCCTGATGCATTCACTGATTTGTGTACTGTATGATGTGAGTCGAACAATACGTCAAGAGAAAGGCAAGCACCTAATCCTCACATTTGAGAACTATTAGCTGTTTGATTTATTTTCTTGAAAAACAAGTAATTATCAAAAGTATTTTCATGTGTTTAAATCATAGTTTCTGATGTGATCATTTATCGCGATGAAAAGTTAGAACAGAACTCAAATTTGTTGGAGTTTAACATGGAAAGGACGGGAAAGGAAAGGGAAGAATTATCATTTTGAGGTGACCCCTCAGCAGCAGATGTGTCATAGGCAGCTTTTCCTTCTGGGATTCTCCCTGCTGACTAACTCATGCTGTGTCCTTTCTCCTCAGACATAAACGAGTGTGAGGACATCAGCGACAAAGTGCCTTTGTGTCAGAACGGGGAGTGCACAAACACAGAGGGATCGTACAAATGCACCTGCTTGCCGGGCTTCGTGGCCTCCGCCAAGCCACACAAATGCATCCCGGCGATCCCAGAGTCTAGGCTTAGGGAGGCAGGAAACTGAGTATGTTGGAGTGCCGGCTTCTCTGCCCATTTTCCCCCAGGGCTTGACTCTAAACCTCCAACAGTAATGCTGAAACGTCCAGTCTCGTTTCCCTACATACCACACGCACACATACTGACACATGTACATATAGAAAACACACACTTGCATTCAGCACAGGATGCATTATATCCCCCTCACACACATTCAAGAGGACCAGGAATTGTGCAGTGAATGTATTACATGGGATTTAGCATTCTCCAAATATCCATTTGCCTTAAAGGGATTTTGTGGACTTTTTTTATTCAGTAAGCCCAGGCAATTTGATATGCAGATATATATATTTCCACTTTATTTTCTCTATCACCTTCTCTTTTTGTGTGTTATTTATTTCATTTACATGACGGGCCTCTGCTAACTAAGAAAGCAAAATATTTCAGATGGCGTACTTGATTCGTCTCGTTTTACTTGTCTCGGTAATTGATGTCAGAGACAGTGTGGGGAAATAATAAATGTATTTTGTAAAAGAAGGAATGTCATCAGAAATCAGCCATACTGTATATCGGGATGCTCATCACTGTCAAACCTCTCATCAATTTCTCAGTCTCAGTTACATTGGACTAAACAGAAATTCAACACGGAACTTTTCCCACAGCTGTCTTCCTTTAAGATGACCTACAAGCTGCCGTTGAAGAAGCTCTGGACTGAGAACTGAGAGGTCAAAGCAGCGAAGCTTCCATAATACCAGCTTCACCCTTTATGTGGGCATGGAGAGACTGCAGATGTATAAGAGGATCTGTGTGACACATGGAAAGCATTGTGATGTACTCTCACTGACCAGATCATTAGGTGTACCTTGCTAGTACTGGTTTGGGCCCCCTTTTGCCTTCAGAACTGCCTTAATTATTTGTGGCATAGATTTAACAAGGTCCTGGAAACATTCAGCAGAGATTTTGGTCAGTTTAAGTGCAGTGATCTCATTTTCATGTTGAAGAAACCAGTTTGAGATGATTAGAACTTTGTGACACAGAGTATTTTCCTGCTGGATGCAGCCATCTGAAGATACACAGTGGTCATAAAGGGATGGACATGATCAGCAACAATACTTTGGTGGACTTATTTGGTACTAATGAGCCCAGGTGGGATCTCTGCTTATGCTCCTGAGACCCAGCTTGTTCATTTATGTCCTCTGTAGTGGACAAACAAATCACAAAAAAGTTCAACTAAAAGATTTTTTTTCTCTCAGTTCTCAGGAGTAGAAATGTGCCAAGAAATTATCCCTCACACCATTACACCACCACCACCAGAACCAATGATCCATGCTTTCATGTTGATTATTCCAAATTCTGACCCAGCCATCTAAATGTCATGGCAGAAACGGAGACTCATCAGACCAGGCAGCGTTTTTCCAATCTTTGTTTGTCCAATTTTGGTGAACCTGACAGGCCTAGCGCCAAGTCTGGTCGTCTGCTGCCGTAGCCAATCTGATTCAAAGTTTAACATCTACATAGACCCTTCTTCTAAAACCTACAGATGGCCATGTGGGAAAAATCTCAGCAGCATCTGATGCGTACTTTGATCTTCATCAACTGGTTATGACCAGGTCTATTTACTAAATTGTAGAGTCGCTGCCATGTAATTGGCCGATTAGCAAGTTCCATTAAGGAGCAGATAAACAGTTGTACCTAATGAAATGGACAGTGAGCGTATAGAACCCGTCTTCTTATGTTTGACTCCATTTTCATGCGATATCAGCAGCAATGTAGGAAAACAGTACCTTTCTTATTAACAGTATTAAGCTTGTTTTACAGTAGACGATCACAGCGTTGATTCTCTTTGTTGGCTTTGTGCGAGGGCAAATTTGTTTCATGCAACCACATCAAACAGGCAAAAGGATTTCTTTTTCCACACAAAACATATTTGGTTTCGAATCTCACATCCAGACACTTCCCATGTCTGCATCTCTGAACACATGTAAAGACAAAGGCTTCATTTGTTGGAGAGGTTTGGTATATTTTGTACAGATCTAGTACTATGTATTATTTTTGTTATATATTCTCTCATTGCATTATAGCACAACAAATATTTTGTTCAACATAAAACATAAAATGTAAGAAATATCTGTCATTATAGCTTTTTGTAGATTTATATGTCTGTAAAAATGTTTTTTAAAGCATTTCTTTTTATGTATGAGGAGAGTGGCTGACACTGTACCAGAGGAACTGTGTGAATACCCTGCCCTGTGGAGCAGACAATGAATTATATTTTTTGGAAGTGGCAGCACTGTTCTAATTACAGACATTCTGACTCCTCCATTGCAAAGACGATGCTTTTGGAAGGCGAGCACCCACTTCTGCACATCACAACTTTACAGCTAAATATTAGTCGTTGTGAGCTTTAGTCTCTGGTGGATCCTTATGTCATGAATGTATCATAGACAGTATCAGCTTTCTGGTTTCTGAGTAACCACACGTGCCTTGTAGTCTTGTATTTTCAGGATGAAATTGCAGCAACACAGAAACATTAAAGTCTAATTCAGAGTCTGGAGGATGACTACATTTTGCCATTAACCTGCTTCCCCAGCCTATAAACCTACAGTTGTATAAATATTTTGTGTTGTTTTCTACATCCACTATTCTCTTCTGGTTAAATCATCACCTGAACCATAACTTTAAGATTTAAAAGAACTAAAAGAATATTTAAAATCTTTCAAAACCACAAATAACCTGAGATAAATGTAAAGCTGTGGTCAGTGGAAACATCATGCTCATTCATTTTGTTTACCTCTTGACTGTAATCACTATCAGTCATCAAAATAAAACATAAAAAAAAAAAGATCTACACGTTTGATAATTTACTTTGACAAATAGCACCCAACACACATTGCATTCATCATGTGTATATGCGCAGAGTAATTTGGGGAGTTTACTGGGATAAAACAAGAACAGTGAGTTTGTTTTAGTATGCAATATACAAATGATGATCATTAAAGTCATTAGGGCTTATTGCTACACAAAGCTGTGAGGTTCCCAAACAGTGTGGTTAAAGTATCTACACCAATCATGGGCATATTATTTTGTAATCATGATATGTTTGGTGGTAATTGTTGGAACAATTTCAATCAATAAATAAAAACTAATAACTTATTTTATATTTTTAAAATAGAGTTTAATTGTACTATAAGCTTTCAAATCATTCTGAAGTAAAAGTATTGATGCAGAAACACATCTTGTCGTTAAACACGTGTAGGATTTCTTTTTCACAAATGTCAGTGTTTTCCCCTCTGAAATAAATTAAGCCTTATTAGGAACTACTGATGTTACTGAATTATTATTAAAGTAAATTTGTTTGAGAAGCCATACAAATTGAAGCAGAGTTATTTTGATTTTTTTTATTACTTCTGCTAAGGAGGTTACGTTTTTGGTAGCATTTGCGTGCACGTCATTCTTTCTGTCTGTAAACACATTAGCTCAAAAAGGCTTGAGAAACTTTGCAGGGGTGTAGAATGATGTGATGTTTAAAATCCATTAAAATCTGGCTCACACCCACCAAGGTCTTCAGGGTCAGCTCAATGATTTATTGGTCAAAAAATGGACAAAAAGCCTTATGACTTCGATAAATACTGTGTTACGTCTCCCCGAGGGCAGGAGGGGATAACACAACAACTCCGGAAACTCAGTACAGGTGTTATGAAAAAAGGTTTAATGGCAGCGCTCTCACAAAATAAACAACCCAGACTCAAACAACAAATGTGGGGGGAAAAGGGACAGTTAGGTTGTGCCAAAAAAAACACCAAAAAGACAAAACCAAAACTTAGCTGAGCTACTATCCTAGAAAAGCAACAAACAGGAGAGATAGACCCAAACCTCAACTTAAAACAAGCTCAAAATTACATGGGTGGCACCAACCTACTTACCTAGTGTTTCTAACACAAAGACTCTACGTGAGTAAGTGTATGGGGTCCCCAAACTCACCTAGTCCACTTTACTCCCACCACAATCATCAAACAAAAGAACGACAGCAGGAAACCGTCACACATGTGTCAAACAATTCAAGGAGGGAAGAGAGCCGCCCCCAGCCACAGGTGAGTCTCCTTATCAAGGGCTTCACTCCTGGTTTGTCCAATCAGGGCCTCCCTCCTCTAATTAATTGGACGTCCCCAGATTGACATCAGCCTGCAGTCTGCGACCTAAGGGAATGGCAAACAAAAGGGGAGGGACAGAAAACATGCAGCCTGCAGACACGTAACAACTGTGATGACTATGATTCTGTCACGACCGCGGGTGGCAGACGTGTGGAATAGGAGATAGGACCCAAAATGCGGCAGCTCTGGTGCAGATGAGTATTTATTAATAAACAAAAGAAAATACAAACAGCAATGGTGTGGGTGAAGGTGAAACAGGAAAACCTAAACTGGGTAAAACTAACAAAACAAACCAGAAACGAAGATGCAGGGAGGTCCGGGGAAATACACGTGGAGAGACGCAGGGAGACCGAGGGGAAACAACACAGACGAACTAGCAACTAGTATGACAGAAGACACAACTTAAAAACACTCAGAGAACACAGGGAGATTACACACAGGTGGGGAACACAGCTGGGAGTGATTAACGTGACGAGACTAGGGAGGCACGCAGACCTTCACAATAAAACAGGAAACACATACACGCAATGACATAACACACCAACTTAACACAGACTGGGGGACACAGAACATAGGAACATGAACCATGAAACAGAAGAGTACAAACACCCAAGGTAACCAAAACCACAGAATACTAATAAACTAAACATAAACACGGAGTCGCAGACCATGACAGATTCTTACACGTATGTTGTGTCCTGTCAACATATAGAAAGCAACATAAAACAATAAAAATTATCTTGTCACATTTGACCTCTGACCTCAGCTTCAGGGTCAAAAGATTGATCTGAAGGCCAAAGTTTTATATAAAGAATGATATATATGTATATTACAGTAACAAGTTATAACAATATGAATACATGTTCCTGAATGAGTATGACTATTTTCTGGAAAACAAAAAAAACCCTCTAGATTTTTATTACTAAACATTTAATCGAATTTTATTAAGTAATCAATTGAATCCTACCCATATATAGCTATAGCCACGTAAATAAAAAATAATAAAAAATAATTGTACTCAAAACATAACAAAAGCCTACAATTTGCACCTGTTTCTACTGCACTACAAATTTCTTAAACTACGTTTAAAAATACAAAATAAAGATAATACTTTTCCTTTTGTTTTGACAACTATTTGTTAGGATGATCTATGACAAAATAACATTTTATTTAAATTAATACACTTGTTTTAAATGCAGGGGTTGACAGATATGAACACACACAAACATGCTGACAGTTTTTCTTCAAACTGTGGTAAATTAAAAGCTTAAAATGTCAAAGAAAAATGATTCAACATTGCAGCGCAAGACTGATCAGTGATGGACCAAATCCAGTTCCTAAAAAACGTGTATCCACTAGGCTAACGAGTGTGGGGTCAGCAAGTGCATACTGTGTTAACAAAATCTACCGTGAGATGTTCTCTTATTAATTAAACGTACTTATTATACTATATTTCCCTCTAGTGGACTTACTTCTGAACTACACCTACGTATTCACGCCTTTCCACAGTGGCCAAATTTTAAATGCGTTTATTCGCAGTCTAAAAAGCGGCTCCCTGATCTGGTGAGTATACCATGAGTGTATTAAGGAAAACGGAAATGTACAAACACAATATTAAACAATATTAACAAACAATATTTTAGAAAAATCTCAAAGAAAAATTCCTAACATGCCAACATGACCCTTTCAGGGATCCGTAGGTATCCCTACGGCATCCCAGAAGGATTTTGGGAGGAACTTACGTTTGAACAAGTGGTTAAAAAGATAAGTCGTGGTGAAGGGAAAGTGGTGGTTTTTCGTTTTTTGAGAAGTACTGGTCTCATCATGAGGATCTGAGGGTTCAGGAGTGACGGACGGTTAACAGCCAGGAGATGGCAGTAATGCAACAGTTTTGGATGCAAGCTGCCGTTAAGCTTGACTGAAGAAGAAGAAGAAGGATTTTGGGAAATTTAGTTCATTCTTTCATCGTCCATCGTCCACATAAATACGTGGATGTATTACACAGAAATACATCTCCTAGAAGCCAGCGTGTCTCAAACGTGTTTCATTGACTCGAGCTACAACCTCCCGTAAGGTGCCGGGCTCCTCCTAATGTAAAACCACTGATTAATTAAGCAGCAATTGTAGACTGTTAGCTCCTAGCTAAATCGTTCTAAATGTCGCCATTGGACCAGCGGCGTACTTAGCTAGAAAGTTAGAGAGGGGGGTTATTGAAGAAATTTGTCATTAAATTGGGGGCAGTGTAACTGATATCATGTGTTGTAATTTGTTGAGTAGAGTAGGTGTGACGTTCACTGTCGGTATCGCCTGTTTTGAGAAGTGCTGCTAGCTGTTCAAACGTTTCTTCCTATTTATATCCGTGCTGAGTCTAGCTCCTCGCCCCCTGACAGCGCAGTTAGGTATCACCACATATCATATGGTTAGGTAGTATCACCCAAATACTGATTTACCTGGTGGGAAAGGGATCTAGTCGTTTGTATTACAGGGTTATTTTCCTAATGGCAAAAGCAGAATGCACTCCAAAGTGGAACACCTTAGCACTACGGAACAGGAAAACATGCCCCACACCAGAAAAGAGCTTTCAGACCACATTCACTCCTGTGTCCAAGGACAAGAACAGTCAAACTGCTGGACACTTAGCAGGAGGTGACACACAGTCCTCAAACGGACCATCTGGTCAGTTTTTGGCTCGAGAAAGCATTGAGTCTCCAAGCAAAGTGCTGCTAATGCTGGTGGCAGGGCTGTCTTTTTCTACACGCCTCTACATGATAACTGAGCCCCCTCATGTGTGGTGAGTGACATTTACTCCATGAAGCAATGCTTACTTTGAGTCTTGTTTACAAGATGAGTGATTTGGGTCTTTCAGCTGGGATGAGACTCACTTTGGAAAAATGGGGAGCTACTACATCAACAGGACCTTCTTCTTTGATGTCCACCCTCCTCTTGGGAAGGTGAGATGGCAGAGTACGTCTTTGGTCTGTCTTCATGCAAGGCTCTTCAGTCCCGTACCTGTTGACCTTTGACACTCTGTTGCAGATGCTGATAGGGCTGGCTGGTTACATGAGTGGCTACGATGGCACCTTTCCTTTCATAAAGCCAGGAGATAAATATGAAAACCAAAACTACTGGGGGATGAGAGGGGTATGCTGCTTGTCACACTTGGAAAACTGCTTTTTGGGTCAAAACATGAATTGACCAAATATAAGAATTCCCTGTCTGACACTCTCTGATTTCCCTGATTAAAAAATCCTGGTTTATGATATGATTCTTAACAGTAAATCTGCTAAATTAAATTTTTATTGAATTGAATTGAAATTAGTTTGCATGTTAATACAAAAAAAGACTTTTTGTGCTGATCCCAGGGGCCTTTTCTGAAGTGCATTTTCTGCGTAATCACCAGTTAACCTAACCCCACAAACTGTATCTTTCTGGATTGTGGGAGGAAGCCAAAGTACCTGGAAAACATGCAAACTCCACTCAGAAAGGTCCCAGTAGGATGGTCGATTTGAACCCAACGTTCTTTCTGTGAGGTATTGCTAACCACCATACTAAATGTATGCTCTTTTTCATAAAGTCTGTCAATTTCACAAGTATTGAAATGTACCCTCTGGGGCTGTGCTTATAAAGAAAAATGTAAATATTTAAAAAATTAGTTTGGGGAAAATGTATAATGCCCCTAACTTCATCACAAAATATGTATATTTTATATGCAAATTTAAAATATTAGAAAGCTCAAAATTGGTAGTTTCTTTATGAAGAAATGTCTCAGAGATTGTCAGACTGGAAGCATGTATGCAGTCGACATGGAATTTCCTAATTGATTGCCGATACAGTTTTAATAGACAAATGTAAGAAATACCTAAGAAATGAATTCAAGGAGCTGATTTGTTTGTTCTTCCTCCTTTCCTGCAGTTTTGCGCCACGCTGGGCTCCTTCCTCCCCATCTTTGCCTACCTTATAGTGCTGGAGCTGTCTAACTCCTGCACCGCTGCTATCATCGCTGCTACCTTGCTCATATTTGGTAAATCATCATTTAATTGTCTTATGATGAAAGTTGCTATGGATTTCTTACACATACGAACAGTATGTAAGCACTGAAGAAATGACTACACAATGACTCAGACTCAGAGTGACTTAAAAATGATTTTCCATCCTGGTCATCGTCTTCCTTTTCAGCTGATACCTCCTTTGATTACTGTGTATGTTGAGGTGAATCAATGTGTTCAACACCTTTCTGACAGACACTGGCTGCATCACCATCTCCCAGTACATCCTGTTAGACCCTATACTCATGTTTTTCATCATGGCAGCAGTGCTGAGTATGGTGAAATTCAACCAGCAGAGATATAGGTAGGACACCAATAGAATCTGTTTGTCAAAGGTGAAAGGTTCACTATGGCCTGTTAATAATATTAACTACTTTCCTTCTTCCCTACTGAATCTTTTCTTTTCTTTCTTCTTTTTCCAGGTCCTTCAGTGCCTCCTGGTGGCTTTGGTTGGTACTTACTGGTATAAACCTTGCTGGGGCTTTGGGGGTAAAGTTTGTGGGTCTGTTTGTCATCATCCTGGTGGGACGGAACACAATCTGGGACCTATGGAGACTTCTGGGAGATATGAGTCTCTCGCTGGTAAACAGCAGGATATTACTAAGCTTACTGGTGCCGATATCGTCAGTGGTTATTGGAGGTTTGACCGCCCTTCTCCTCATGTTTCCTGGCACCAGGTGGACATTGCAAAGCACTTTCTTGCTCGGGCTTTTGCACTCATCCTGCTTCCCCTCATCCTCTATGTTACAATATTTGCTGTCCACTTTGTTGTGCTGAACAAAAGGTGAGAATGGGTGTTTAATAAGTACACATATGTTGACATTCACCGTATTATGTGAGTAATCATTGTTTTTTTTCTTGCCAGTGGACCAGGAGATGGTTTCTTCAGTTCGGCCTTTCAGTCTCGTCTAATTGGGAACAACCTACACAATGCATCTATGCCTGAGTGTGAGTTGCAAACAGAGCTCTAAATAAAACCAAATGTCACTGCAGCTGTGTTTACTTAAACGCTACTCAGAAAGTGGAAAAAGAGGTCAAAGAGAAACGTAGACATTCCTCTAATATGATAGCCAGATGGGCTGAAAGGTTTGCTTACATTTTACTGTCCTGGGAAAGTTTTATAAGGATTTCACTATCAAGGGTTTAATCCCTTAAGCGGTTGGTGCAAGGACCACTTGTTACTTTTCAAAACATTTCAATAGACACTCTGAATAAATGTAATTATTTTACTTGTTTCCATGATGTAACACCTTGACATCAACTGTTGCTGATAAATGGGAAATCTATCGTTAATTCAGCAATTGTTAATAGTTATTTACCGTAAATGTCAAATGATATATTGATTACTAATCATTATTTACTAATTGTTTGATCATTTGTTTGTAGAACGCAGTCCGAGTCTTTATTACAAAGTCGAAGCCGTTGCAATACTACATTGCATCACACAAATTTATGTTTGTGATATTTGCGGTGGCATAAATCACAGAAGACTTGGAGACAGCAATTTGGGTTCTGTTTCGCTCACTGATAAGTTCTGTTTTCATTTTGTGCTTTCCTCTAACTGTTTGGTTTGGTTTCGGGAAAGGCTGTGGGAAGACAGATCGGTCTCATTCTCAGGATCAGTGCAAAAGCAAACCTAACAGCTTTGACTAAATGCATTTCTTAAGGACATGACTTTTAGATGCTGTTGATCTCCTACAGTTAGTTTTTAGACCTGGCATTTCTTCTTTTGTCCTCCACTTGTCCAGTTTCCTCAATTATTTTTACGGCACACTTCACATGATGTATGCCAGGTTTTCCACTTTTACTTTGGGAATCACCTTGGTACAATAATTTTGTGCCTGTCAAACTGTGTTATCTTTGCTAAATAAATGGAAACAAATGGCATGTTACTGTACCAGAGTTCTACTAACAGTGTGACTAAAGAAGCAATTTAAAATAGATTCTTAAGTGGCTTAACAGACAAAAAGTATTGCTGTGATCAGAGACGAGGACTGGACTGAAACTGAGTGAAAAAGCAGCCGATGTCCAAAGAAAGACTTTTAGAAGAGCACTTTTAAAATAAGGAACTGCATTGCAACAAAGTCTTGCTCCTTCGAAGCAAAATATAAAGAAATATGTTCTGTAAGATTACTATAATATAAATATTATTAAATGCAAATTAATTGTTTAACAGTAAAATAATTGGACTTTATTAAGTCTCTTAGCTATTTAAAAAAAATTTGATTGTGTGCATTATGTGGTTATGTGAGACATAACAAAAAAAAGTTTAATTTAATTTATTAATTTACATTTTCTTACGATGGTAGTGATCCTATGATTTGTTGATTTTCTCATGCAGACCTGGCATTTGGCTCTACCGTTACGATAAAAAACCTCCGTATTGCTGGAGGTTATTTGCACTCTCATTGGCACTTATACCCAGAAGGAGTTGGCGCAAGGCAGCAGCAGGTCAGGCTACTTGTTGAAAACTGAAATATTTTATATATTTGTAGTTTCTTTGTTTTTTTAACTTTAAATGTTTTCTTATCATTTCTTTGCTTACAGGTGACAGCCTACCTCCATAAGGACTACAACAACTTGTGGGTGGTTCACAGACAACAAGATAATAATTGTGAGGAACTGACATTGATATATTTAACAATGTTGCCAAATACAATGTTAAAATCCAGCTGGGATAAAGAGTTGTTGTTTTATTGTTCATATCTATTGTTTTGGGGTTTTGTTTTTTTAATAAGCTCAATCTGGCAACCCTGATCTTGTTCGCCATGGTGATATCGTTCGACTGGAGCATAAAGAGTAAGTATTATGAGTGACGAGAAAAATGCACATTTTATTTAAAGTGATTCAGTCTCAGTTCTATCCCAAATCTCTTTGTGTGTGTGTTTTTCTTTCAGGACAACTCGTAACCTTCACAGTCACCTCCATGAGGCACCTCTGACCAAGAAGCACTTCCAGGTTACAGGTTATGGCATTGTAAGGAAGGCTTTAACATAACATCTGCACTAAAAATACAGATTCAGTTGGACTCGACAGATTTATTGCATATTCTGTTTTGGGGTTTTATGGGTGTTCTGTACCCCAACACTAAAATTATTTTTGGTCTGTTCTTAGAATGGCACAGGGGACGCCAATGACCTGTGGCAGGTGGAGGTGTGCGGAGGTCAGAAGGGTGACCCAGTAAAGGTGCTGCGCAGCAAAGTTCGCTTTCTACATCGAGCTACCGGCTGTGTGCTTTACTCCTCTGGCAAAACTCTTCCAAAGTGGTAAAAC